>NC_142043.1:22510945-22814927 GCF_982192425.1 Myodes glareolus | reverse complement strand
ATACCCTTGCTCCCAGTGCTTGAGATAGTGCCTCATACAGTTCAGACTGGCCTCAAGCTGCTGCAGAGTCAAAGCTGGCCTTGAATTTCTGAGCATCTTAACTTCATCTCCCAAAGTAATGGGATTACATGTATGTATCACCATGCATAACAGACAGACAGACAGACAGATAGACAGATATGTGCACGCATGTGTATACACACACACACACACACACACACACACACACACCTAGAATGGGGGAGGAAGAGAGAGGGAGATCATATTTTTCCTGCTCCTAAAACTGATATCACTTTTCTCTTAATTCTTGATCACCCTTGGCCCTTCCAGCCCCACACCCATTACCCACCTACTTCTCCCAAAGGTCTAGGATGGGCCCCAGAGTCGAGAAACTCTGCCACCTGGGAAGATGATAAGCCCAGTGATCAGAAAAAGCTAAGTGTCAATGGAAGCACAGTATGACCAATCCCCATTCCTAAAAAGAGAGTTTGCTCCAAGTAGCACAACTGGAGTTGGAGGGACATCAGTGTTATCCTATTCTTGTGTCCCCATTGACATCTCTGTACAGACCTTTTTGGCTTCATGCACCCACAACACCCTCTGACATTTGTCCTGCCCACTGCTTTCACAGGTCAAATGCCGCCATCTGCTCTATTGGAGGCCACATTCTTCCCTTTTGCTCACAGGTTATTCTTACCGAATGTAGCCTGTTCATTCTCCTGTCTGATGCTGTTTCTGCTCCCAGCTCTTAAGCTCAGCATTCACCACCAACTACAGCTTGAGGTATTTAACTACCAGATGCACCATTTATTTCCCCGTCTAATCTCTCGGCTACCATGTTCACGGGTGCACCCCAGGACCTTCATCATCTCTGGTTCTGTCTCCCAAGATATAATCCCAGGCAGCTCCACACTCCTTTAAAGGACACCTCCTTTCTAAGAGTTACCACATACCCATGGGCCACTGACCTCCAGGCAGGGAATTCAGAGAACTTATAGAGACATCTAGGAAGACGTTTCTGGTAAGTCATGTGTGAGGAAACACTCCATGGTCACATCTCATTTGTGCCAGTCATGAAACATCTAACACATCAATGGTGACCTTAGAATGTCACTTAAAATGGACCACCACTTTTGTGTATGAACACATTGATGCAATAGAGTCTCAGGAGCCATACTTGGCCTGGGAATCCCTAACGTGTGGCTTGTGTCTGTCTGAAACCCTCAAACTTGTGGAATATGAATTAACTTTAACGGACTAATGCCAGAAGTGTGGCGCACCAGAACAAAGTGTCTACTGCATGCCAGTCATTCACCTAGGAATTGTGTTTGTTATTAACTGAGCACAATGCCCTGCCTGCAGCCTCCTAGAGTGAATGGTAAGGGACAACAAACATTAAGAATTCAGTATAAACATGATCAAAATATATTTTATGAAAAAAGTTTAATATAAAAAAGAAATATAAACAAGCGTATATTAAAAAGTCCAGTGTAAGGATCTCAGCATGAAGTTTCAATTTTAAGCAAATCTGGACCTCTGACTGAGCTTCAAATTCCCTTCAGCTCTGCTCTTTCAAGCCATGTTTGTCACTAACATTTCCGTGGAAGTGGCCAAAATGAGACTGTCACTTGAAAGTAATTCCCTGCCCACAAAGCAGGGCTAAAAACGTTGCACGGACTGCCTCTCTTTGAGTCTGTTGTCAGATACCAGAGTTATTCTGGGAAGAGAAGCCCGAGGCACAGCCCAGGAGAAATACTCCAGGGTCTCTTGTTGGCTAGGCAGAGCAGTGAACACCGGAAACCAACAGCCAGGCACGCGGCGCTGCCTGCAAAGCCTTCTCTCCATCTCTTCGCATGCTACCGCAAGGAGCAATGATTAGAAAGTTTTAGGAAATGTCCTCGTGGACCAGATCCAATCTTCACTCTCTCATTAACATCGTGCACACAGGACAACTTCAAAGCAGTGTCTCGAGCTATCCAACAGCAAGTTTTCAGCACCGGAAAAGTTTACCATGACAATGAAAAGCCAGTCTAAGTACTATATGTATGGCACCAGGCAGAAGACCACTGTTTCATGTCTGCTACATGAACTCCAGTGATGGGCTTCACAGAAACACCAACAGGTTGGGTTCTGAAGACTGCTGTTTAGCGTGCTCAAACCCTCAAAGCAGGTTTCATGGTTTCTTAATTGGCTTTATAATATTAGAGAGACCTAAACTCCATTTGAACACAATGCCCTACAGGATGTGGCCTCTGGCTTCCTTCTCTCCCTGTAGATCTTCTCATTCTCACATACTTATTCACTCATTCTCGTATCCATTCTTTCTCTCTCCTTCATTCCCATCTCTCTTTCTCCCCCTCTCTTCCTTTCTGCATCTCTCCCTCTCTCCCTCCCTCCCCGGCTCCCTTCTACCCCCTCATGTCTCTACCTTTCCTCCCCACTCTCCCCCATCCGTCTCCTTCACCCTCTCTCTCCATGCTAATGTGAAAACGAGGAGGGACAGGCCACATGGATCTAAGGGCCTGTGAACTCTGTTCCCTGTCCCTGTGGAGATCAGACAAGTGAACTCTAAACCAAGATAAGCATTTCGAAGTTTCAGAATGAAGGCAGACTTCAGATCCGGAGTCATTATTCTACTGACAAGATCACCTGCACTTCCAGGCTTCCAAAAATATCAATAATGCACTGAAAACTGAGATGCCAAGCAAAGGCATGTGGGGAGTGAAGTTACCTCAAAGGTGACACTGAGTTCCTATTTTAAAGACTACCAAGAAAACAAATAGATCATATTTTGTTGTGATATGCACATTTCATTGTGATTTGAAAATGTATTGAAATGTTCAGAAAAGGCCAAACAATGGCCATGTCATAGGGAAGAGATTCCCAAGAATTTAGCAGTGAAAACATCTCTCAGGTCTTGCAGTAAGAGGCCCCTACGCATAAGTCCATTATGTCTTCCTCGAATTGCAGAAATATCACGTTGGAAACAAGTGCTAGGGATTATCCAAGCTGCTCTCATCTTGATATTGCTCACTCAAGGTAACTGTGTCCTGCATGCTTTCTGGGGAATGGCCCTGAAACGGTCTCCAGGGAAGTTCAGGACCAAAGGTCTGTTAGCTGACTTCTCTGCAGTCCTGGATCCTCACTTGCATGCCCAGCACCTACTCTTCTCCTCGTATTTATCAAGGCATGACACTGGGGGACAGCAGGCAGTGGCCCTCTCGGGAAACCTCCTCTCTCCCCACAGGAGGACACTGAGTCCTAGACAGGGGAAGGACACATTTTCTGCTCTAGCTTATGCCATAGTCAAGAGGATGCTCAATTTCCCAGCATGCGTGATGTTTAGCCTTGTATTGTCAGAGCCATGGATGGGATGGATTAGAAAGGACTCTTTTATGAATGTCTGTATATATATACACAAATGTATATACATATAACAAAAATTGAAGAAGTAGTCATGAATTGGGAGCTACTAGAGGATCCTGAGGGGACAAAGGAGGGGTGAGAATGATATAGACAAAGTTCTCAAAAGTTTCATTTAACAACAAAAAGGAAAAGAAGGAAGGAAGGGAGGGAGGGACAGAAGGAGGGAGGGAGGAAAGAAGGAAAGAAGGGAGGGAGAGGGAGGAAAAGAGGAAGGAAGAAAGAAAGGAAGGAAGAAAGGAAGGAGAGAAGGAAGGAAGGAAGGAAGGAAGGAAGGAAGGAAGGAAGGAAGGAAGGAAGGAAGGAAGGAAGACCCCTCAGGCTCTTCCAAGCATGGCTCTCCTGCCTCTCAGCTGCTCTAGGGAAATGTCTTAGCTGAGGTGCCAGCATATCTCCGGAGCCTTAAAAACTAAACCCCAAGGATATGGAGAGATCAAGGCATGGAGAATAGGAACAAGGGATCTAGGCTATCTAAGGGGTCAGAGACCTCAGAAGATATCTTCAAATTTATGCTCTTTTTGGAGCATGTAAAATATGGAGCACAAATCATTTGTCTTTTCCCAAGATGCATTGTGACGCACGCAGCATGCAGCCATCCGGGAGAGTTTTATCCTCAACTTCTAACATTCTTTACAATCTTATTTTCTCAAATTTTTTCGTTTCAGAACAAATGCGGCAAGTCCAGTTTAGAAGACAGTATTTTTGAGCACAGAGGTTCTGATCGTGAGTGGGAACTACGCACAGAAGAACTGGGAGAGCGCCGGCTGACAGAGAGTGCTGGTAATGGATGTGATCAATTCTGAAACCTTTCTGACTTCGTCTTGTCAGTTATAGATGGCAGTGATTGTCTTCCATCTAACCTTCATGTTCCAAACCCCATCCTGGCACAGCAATCAAAAGCTTCACTCTCTTTCACCCACAGAATATGAGCCCCTTCATGATCAAGCAGTACTTGAAAGCTTGAGGTTTACACAGGTCTAGCTCAATTCAGTTGGCTGGCTAGGAAATAACAACTTTAAAAGACAGTTCTATTAAAAAAAAGTAATGCATATATAGAAAAACCAGAATCCAATTTTATATTTTAGCTATTTATTAGTAAACCACTAAATTTACCAACAAACATTGAAATGACTTGTCAACTTTAATTCATTACTAAACTTATCAATAAACATGAAATATTGTAGTAGAAGGAGTGGGCTGCCCGGCTAACTTAACCCCTGAAACAACCACATGGAAATTGTATTAATTAAACTGAATATAGTTTTTGTGTGGTTATTCTGGGGACTAAGCTAGCCAGGCGGCTGGGATCCGGGTGGCAGGACACAGCCTGTTCTTCTTACTACGATATATTTAATCCATCAACCAGCTTTCTATACAGGGGCACCAAAAGGTTTTAACTGAGAGATTAGAGAGAGGTAGGAAGCATGGCTCCATTACTCTAGCCCCCTTATGCCTAACCCAATACTGATACACAAACGTTTGTTACATAAGAGGATAGAAAGGGATGACTTTTTTCTACCCACTTCCAAATTCAGTTTCAATTTGAACTGTCAAAGAACCTATTTTGGATATTCAAATATTTCCTCTGATGAATGAAGTACATTCCAGGGTTTTATGCAAATTGGTCGTTTAAAGTTTACTTCTAGGAGCATCCTAAGCCCCACCCAACAGGAACAAATACCCCCATGCGCAAGGCTCACCTGCCATGTCAATAGCAAAAGGCCTGTCTTCTCTCCAGCCGGTGTACCAGCCAACAACTTTGCCGTTTTTCACCAGTGGACGTTCATAGCGTCGCCCGCCAACTAGGCCCACAGGCCAGACGGAAACCTTGCGGGTGGTCCTCATCTACAAAAGGGGAAAAAGATGCGCATAAGCTTTGTTAATGCGTAATGATCTACATGGCAGGAATGAAGTGACGATGGCTTCAAAATTTTAAGGTTTCCAAACAGAATCTTCTATCCCAGTTCCTTGTCATTTGGGCCCAAGGCTTGAGAGAAATAAACTTGCTGGGTATAGTGGTACATGTCTTTAGTCCCAGCACTTGGGAGGCAGAGACTGCTGCATCTCTCTTGAGTTCAAGCCCAGGCAGAGCTACATAGACCCTGTCTCAAAAGAGAAAAAGAAACTATAAATGAGGTACCAGTCCACAAATATTACTTATTTGAAGTCTACCTGTGATAATTAAATGCTTTCCATTGTCTGAAAATTGAATCTTTTAAGAAATAACTTCCTGTCTTCTAAAACGAGCCACTTTATTCCCAGGAAACTTTATGACTCAGTAAGCAATGTCACTCAGAATGGCTTTCTTTATAAGAGTTCCAGGGCAATACAGAGAGACCCTGCCAAAAAGAAAAAAAAGTTACAGAGCAAAAAACATGTTAAAACCTGCAACAGAAAAAAATGCCAGCTCACCTACAGAGGCAACTTTATCTTGATTTATCTTGATAACAATATAGACCTCTTGGCAGAAACCCTAACTACCCCAGAAGCATGTTCAAGCCTTGAAAGTCGACATTCCTGACAACGATGATTATTATACCCAGAAAAATTGTCTTTTAAAAGTGATGGGGAAATAAAGGCCTGCTAAGACAAGCAGAAATAAAAAAATAAAAAATAAATAAAACTAAGGTGTCAACACATTGCAGAATAAACTTAGAGAAACTATGCACAGAGGGGAAGAAGATCTTAATAAGAGCTCGGGGTAGAACAAATTTCAAAAGAACAAGAGAAACAAATAAATGCTTTGAACAAATTAATTATTTCAACAGATCAGAAAAACGTTATGATGGATAATGGAAAATGAACAAACTCTATTTGAACCAATTAAAAAGACCACTAATACAAGAATCAGCAAGTTCTGCTCAATAACAGCCTACTGTAAATAAATTTAACTTTTCCTCTTAAAAGATGAAGATTAGCTGGTTGATTAAAAAAACAAAAAACAAAAAAAGCAAGAGGTGACTCATAGGTAATTATGAACTGAAAGCAAAATGTTGGAAAATTATATTCCAGACAAATGAAAACTGAAAACAAAGCATACTCAGGTCTAATAGAGTAGGCTTGAAGAAAAAGTTTCTCAGAAAAGAGAAAGAAGGTTATAAAAGTTATAAAAGATATAAGTACTATAAATATATGGACCAAATGTTGACGCATCCAATTTTGCAATACAAGCACTATTGCACATAACGGGCAGATGAGTCCAGATGTTTATAATAACTGTCTCCAGATAGGTCATTCAGAAAACAACCAACTTTGGGGTTAATTGCACCATACATCAAATGGATCAAATCAGGGACATCTACTGGAAATTCTCTCAGAGTGCCAACCATAGCTTCTTTCTCAGCATCCATGAGACTTTCTCTAAAAGAGAATGCAGTTTAGGCTATAACACAATCTTAGTGACTTTATCATTTCTGTAACAAGAGATACTGACAAAAGTGCCATAAGAGAGGAAGGGTTCGCTTGTATTTTGGCTTACAGTTCCAGGCAGTTAGAGGCCATCATGACACAAAGAATAAATGGCATCAGGGAAGGAAGGCATGGTGGTAGGAGCAGGAAGTATGTCCCATTTAGGTCACATTGCGTCCACACTTGGAAAGCAGGGGAAATGAGGAAGTAAGGCAGGGTCACAAGACCTCAAGGCAATTCCCAGTAAGTCACCCCAGGTTTCACCTCTTAAATATTATAAAATCTTCCCCAAAGTGCCACCATTTAGGGACCAAGTGGTCACACACATGAGCCTATTGGGGGCATTTTACATGTAAACTGTAAAAGTCAGTCTTAAATTCACAAGAATTAAACTCATGTCTTTTGTATTATCAGATAGTAATGGATAAAACTAGAAATAAATGGCAAGAGAAACTATAACAATGTGTGGAGTTTAAACAATATACTCTTGAATGATCATTGAGAAATCAGGGAGACAATCAAACCTTCTTAGAACGAAATTAAAATGAAAACACAGCCAATTACAACCTTTGGGATAAAGCAGAGAGGTTTCTAAGAAGAAAGTTTGCAGCTCCGAATGTCTACATAACAAACAGCAGCCACACGGACGGATAACTGAATGAGTCACCTGACACTGTAGCAAAACAGGAGAAACCAAACAGCAAATGAGTAAATGGGAGAAATAATCAATATCAGGGTAGATATTAAGGGAGACAGAGAGGGCAACATAAAGAATCGATGCAACAAAGAGTTGGTTCTCTGAAAACATGAATACAAGTGTCAAACTTCATCAAAGGGGAAGACCCAAATGAGTACAGACTTTGAAAGGAAACATTAGAATTGTCACCAATGAAACCTAAAGGATCATTAGGGAACACTTCGAAAAACATATTCCAAAAACATGGAAAAACTAAGAGGAACAGATAAGTTCCTACTCCTATATGATTTATCAAAACTGAATCAAGAGGATGTAAACAACTCAGGCGGCTATGTAATGAGCAATGGGATTGAGAGAGTAATAGCTTCCCAAGAAAGCCAAGCAATGGTCAGGCTGATTCATTACTCATCCGACCAGACCTCTGACAAGCTCCCACGCCTCTTCATGATAATATTCCAGAAGGAAAAGAAGGAAAATGCTTTAATGTGGTAAACTAAAACCTTACCGCAGCATTATACTAAATAAGGAAAAACTCTGGGTATTTCCTCTAAAATCAGGGCTGAGACACAGGTATCTACCTTCTCCCCTTTGGTCAATACATGGATTATTGCTCTGACTTTAGACCAGTGAGGCAGTGGAAAGAGGTGAAATAGGAAACTAGGAAAGGGAGGACTCAGTATTCCAATTTGGAGAAGGCATGGCCTTACACTTAAAAGATACCAAAGGCTTCTCTAGGAACATCTTAGCTTAAGAATTTTAATACTTTTAGCTAAGTACCAAGACACAAAATTCTACCAAGACACACAAAAAAATGTTCTAGTTAGGGTTACTATTGCTGTGATGAGACACCATGACCAAAAACAGTTGGGAAGAGAAGGGTTTATTTGGCTTATATTTTCACATCCCCTCCTGAAGGAAGTCAGGGCAGGACCTGGAGGCGAGAGCAGATGCAAAGGCCACAGAGGGGTGCAGATTACCGGCCTGTGCCTGTCCTCTTGTGGAACCCAGGACCACCAGCCCAGAGACGGCTCTACTCACAAAGAGGAGGGCCCTTCCCCACCAATCACTGAGAAAATGTCCTATAGCAGTGTTCTCAACCTTTCTAATGTTGTAACTCTTTAAGACAGTCCCTCATGGTGTGGTGACCCCCAACCATAAAATTATTTCATTTCTACTTCATAATGTAAATATCTGTGTTTTCTGATGCTCTTAGGTGACTCCCATGAAAGGGGTCACAACCTTCAGGTCTTGCCTACAGCCTAATCTTATGCAGGTATTTTCTTATTGAGGCTCCCTCCTATCAGATGACTTTAGATCGTATCAAGTTGACATAAAATTATCCAGGCACAACTTGTCCACTTGATCCACAAACACACAACTGTTATTGTTAGCATCCAGGCACACCTGACCTCGCCCTTGGGGACCTGGCAGACCTTGGCCTGGTCCTATGGCATGACAGGCAATACCCTGGCCTACTACGTGTTCTTGCCCCTCCCTTTAAAATGAGAAGCTCCACCTACTCCTTTCTCTTCTTCCTCTTCCCCTCCCTGCATTTCTCTGTCTCTGTTTTTCTCTCTCCCTCCCTCCTTTTCTCTCTCTCTTTCTCTTCCCACAAGGTCTCCCTGTACTCCCTTTCTCTCTCCTCTCTCCCTCTCCTTCCCCCAACAAAACTCCCCTTGTAAGCGTGTGTTTGTCCCCCACCCTCCATCATTTGTACCCACCTGCCAAGGTCCAGGCTCATGCCAGATCATAACAGTTACGCCACAAGCTTTCCTTTCTCAACCACCTTGAGATCTCATATTAAAAACAAAAGTAACTTTAAAAGTCTCACAGTCTTACAAATTCAAAAACTTAAAAAAGTTCAGTCCCGTTATAATATCTAGTCTCTTTAAAAATGCATAGTCTCTTTTAAAAGTTCAAAATCTCTCAACTGTGGTCTTCTGAAAAAGTCAAAATGAAGTTAAATACCTTCTCACTTCGAGAGGGAGGAGCCAGGGCACAGCCACAGTCAGATTAAAGCAAAACCAAACTCTCAAAATTCAATGTCTGGGATCCACTCACGATCATCTGGGCTCTGCCAAAGAGCCTGGGTCACCCCTCCAACTCCATCCTCTACAGCATACACAGTTTGTCTTCGAGGTTCTGGCTGGTTCCACCGTCTACTTCTGCTGTTCTTGTCCCATGGTACCAGATCTCCAGAACCCTGGGGTCTCTGCTGCGTCTGGCCTGCACTTTTACCAGCAGCCTCTCCTGGGCTCTTCAGGGACTCCATCCCTGCCACCCAGTGCCAAGCCTCTGCCGCTCTCCAGGACCCCTTCATGCCTTCAAAACCAGTATCACCTGGTGACTCTTCCACAACTACGTTCAGCTGTCAGGTACAACCTTGGCCATGTCTGGAACACAGCCTTTGTGTACTGACTTTCAAGGAGATTTCACCTCAACAGTGATGGTCTCTTTTTAATCAGTGCTAATTTCTCAGTTCATACAACCAGCATGACGTAGTCCAGCAGAGCAAAGATTTCACTTTTAGCAGTTCTGGTATCCTGTTAATCACAGATGATTCTTCTGCCTCAGCTAATCAAAACCATGGGATCTTAATTCAAAATAACAAATGACCCCAGAAGAGTCTTTATACTTCCCTCTGAAACGTCACAAGCCAGGCCTTTATCCTTTGCACTGTCTTTAACAATCCTATTTTCCAAACTCCTACGGAACAGTCCACGAAGCTCTCAGCACACAAGACTCTTCTAGCCGGAAGTTCCAAAGTCCTCCCACAATCCTCCTCACAACAACATGGCCAGGCTCTCACAGAAATACCTAGTCTCTGGTACCAACTTGACTTAGTTAGGGCTCTCTATTGCTGTGATGAAGCGCCATGACCAAAGCAACTTGGGGAGGAAAGAGTTTATTTGGCTTACACTTGTATATTACTGTTCCTCACTGAAGGAAGTCAGGCAAACAACTCAAACCGGGCAGGAACCCAGAGGCAGAAGCTAACACAGAGGCTAAGGAGGAGAGCTGCTTACTGGCTTCCTTAGCTTGCTTTCTTGTTGAACATTTAGCCCAGAGATGGCACCACCCACTACCCCTAAACTGAGCCCTCCCCCACTAATTAAGAACATGCTCTACAGGGTTGCCTATAGCCCAGTCTTAAGTAGGCATTTTTTTTTTAACTGAGGTTCCCTCCTCTCAGATGACTTTAATTTGTCAAAGATGTCAAGTTGATAGAAAACTATCCATCACAAAAATCAACACATTAAAAACTAGTAGCTTTTCTATATAATACTAATACTAATATTAATAATGATAATGATAAAATAATGAACTTGCTGAGAAAAAAATCAGGATACAATCACATTCACAATATCCTCCCAAAATAAAAAGACTAAATCTAGGAAGTGAAACGTCTATAAGAAAAACTTCAAGACACTGAAGGAAAAAGTTGGAGAAAACTCTAGAAGAGGTAAAGACTTTTAATGCTTGAGGATTGAGAGAATTAGTATCATAAACATGGCTATGTTATTGAAAAGCAATCTACAGACTCAATACAGTTCCCACCGAAATGATGGCATTATTCATAGAAATAGAGAAACAAAATTCATAATTCATATAGAGGCACAGAAGACTCTGCATAACAAAAACAAATTCAAAAGAAAAAAATGTGGCTGCTATTATAATACTGGACCTCAAATTATACTACAGAGAGACAGCGACAGCATAGTATTGACACCAGAACAAGACATGTGGACCAACGGAAAAGAGAACCCAGAAGTCAGTTCACCAAGCCTCAGTCACGAATATTTGGCAAAGGTGTAAAGTACACTGAAGAAAGGGGCAGCTCCTCAAGAAATGGGGTTACATACAGTCTCGTTGGTTAAGGGTGCAACCACATCGACCGAGAATTCCCCCTCCAGGAAGATTCCACTCCTCTGGCCCCACGGGCAACTGTCCCCCCACCTCCCCATATATGAACGTAAAAAAATACTAAAACATTCAACTGAAGAAAGAATTGAAGCTGGATATCCACACACAGAAGACTGATGCTGGTTCCCTATATTTCACCCCGCACCAAAATTAAATCTGGATCAAAAATGGATAAAAACCTTTAACACACACACACACACACACACACACACAAAAGAAAAAAGCGCTGGAGCTGTTAGACTATATCACTGGGGAAGCACTTCGTGATGTGTGCACAGGCAGAGGCTTCCTGAGCCGGACTGCAGCCACTCAGGAGTTGTAAGAGCTGACGGATGGGATCCCATGACATTAAAAAGCTGCCACCCAGTGAAAGACATGTGCAGCAGGACAAAGAGCGCCTACAGAATGGGAGGAAAACCTTTGCCAACTCTACATCTGACAAGGGATTAATACCTGTCAAGGCCTAAAAAAATTAAACATCTAAACAAATCATCCGATTGATAAATGAGAGAATGGAACTGGCAATTCTCAAAAGCAGAAACAATTAATACATGAGAAAAATGTTTAACCTCCTTAACCAGGAGGGAAATGGAAAATCCTAACTAAACTGAGAGCCAGGCCTGGTGGCAGGCACAGGCCTTTAAGGCCTTTCATTCCTGCATGTGGGAGGCAGAAGCTGGTGAGTCTGACACCAGCATGGTTTACAGAATGAGTTCCAGGCTAGCTAAGGCTACATAGTGAGATCATGTCTTACAATAAATAAACGAATAAAATTTACAAACCACACCGTGATTCCATCTCCCAAACATGACCGCAAACATGGGGAAGTGTTAGCAAGAATATGTGGGGGAAACAAGAGCCTCATATACTGTGGGTGAGGATTTCAACTCATCCAGCAACCGGAGACATCAGCGTGAGGATTCCTCAATATTAAAAATGTATCTATGCTATGGTTCAGCTACACAGCCCCTGGGCATATACCTGAAAGAATTGGGGTCAACACACCATGCATAGGCTTGCACAACCACATCTGTAGCACTGCTTGCAGTACCGGGACATGCAGTCAGTCCAGATGTGCATCAGCAAATAAGTAGCGATAGACACACGGTGTAGCTCTGTTCAGTCGTCAAGGATACAATTTTTTATGTCATTCTCAGGAATATGGGGGAAGGTAGGAATCGTCCTGCCAAGTCCAAGAAAGCCAGACTCAGAACTCCAAATCGCATGGGTTCTCATAGGCGAACTCTAGATTGAAAAATTCATATATAGTGAACAATTGTGTAGACTCTAAAGGTCTCTGAATAGATTGTGAGAAAGTTGGAGTTAGAAGATGCAGGCAGGAGAGGGAGCCGTAAAGTTTCTAGGGATGTTTATAGAACCTGAAGACGTAACAAATTCTGATGCTCTACAATGACAATATGCAGCATGAATAATAAAAACCCAGAGGCAGATATTGGCGTTCAAGCTGAAAGATCAGAGAAGCAAAGCAGTCAGCCACTAGAGAGACCTTTTACCTCTCCCAAATCATCAGACCGAAAGGGCGAGATCCACAAATCCTCAGACTCCACACTCCACTGAGTTCCTGTCTCTTCCCCTTTAGATTCCTCTCTCCGCCCAGCCATATTGCTCCTGTCTACACGTCCCTAGTTCTGGGATTAAAGGTGTGTGACTCCCAAACACTGGAGTTAAAGGTGGGAACCACCACTACCTGGATTTGTTTCTGGAGATCTGGTGGCCCAGATTGTCCTTGAACTCCCAGAGGGCCTGTACTGCCACTCCCCAGCCTGTACGACTGACCAGTGTGGCTGCTTTGCCCTCTGATCTTCAGGCAAGCTTTATTTATTAAAGCACAAATAGTTATACCACTATACCAATATTTGCAAAAACATGGCCCATTCGTCCATTTGACAGGGTCTAGAATGGTGGTTCTCAACTTGTGGATCATAGTTCCTCAAAGGGATCATATATCGGCTACCCTGCATATCCGATATTTACATTATAATTCATAACAGTGGCAAAACCACAGTTTTGAAGTAGCAACGAAATAATGCTAAGATCGGGCTCACTACCACATGAGGGAGTGTATTAAAGAAGCGCAGCATTTAGAAGGGTGAGAGCCATTGATCTAGAACCACAGAGGAAGCAAGCCTATGAGGTATTTTCTTCATTACGTCATTCTTACGTTTTTGGTTGTGAGCCCAGCCTGTAACGGCTGAGCCACCCCTGCAGGTCCGTTACGCCATCCTTAAAGCACGTCTGTGGCGCGACTTTGGCAGGAATAACTGAAGTGGGAGGACCTGCTTGAATGTGCACAGCACCATTCCTTGTGCTGTGCAGCAGGACCACATAACAAAGAGAACACCGACAGAGCCAAAGCGTTCATCTCCCTGTTTTCCCTGACAGTGGAGGAAATGTGGTCAGCCGGCTCATGCTCTCGCTGCCGCGACTTCCTTGCTGTGTTCGGCTGTACCCTGGAACTAGGAACCACAGCAAACTCCTTTTCTCTTAAGGGACTTTTGTGAGTCATGTAAGCAATGAAGAAGCTAAATTAATATAAATGCAGAACTAAATGCCCCTCAAACACACACACACACACACACACACACACACACACACACACACACACACACACAGATGCATGCACACGCTCACGTATGAATGACAGGACATAAAGGAACAGGGACTATTTGCGGGGGCGCAAGGGCACAAGTGGGAGGGTGTAACAAACAAGGAAGGATAATGAGATGTGAATAGGTTTAACATACAAAGACATGCATGATTGACAATGTCGTCATGAAACTCATTATTATGTATGCTAATTTTAAAAAATTATAAAAAGTGACAATAAAAATGATTATAAATTGAGAATTTTTTTATGAAAAGAAAAGAATGATTTACCAGGGGTGTTTCCCAATGCAATTGGAATGCAAGTCGTGGCGCACGAGAATGAAGTAATTAGATCTCCCATTAGCCCAGCATTGCAATTCCATTTATTATTAACAACCCACCTTGTTCTAAAAAGATTTAAGGACGTGAGGCATCCCAGGCAATGGAAGTCTTATTGCATTGTTCTCCCTCAAATGTGAAATGACTAGTTTTTATAGTCCCTGTTACTTTTATACTAAATCCTTTACAATTACCTTGTGCTAGCTCATATCAGTGTCTACAATTCTTAAAAGAAACGTTGCGCTGAGTTTTAACCATAACTGCAGGAAAGCGTGTTGGCTGTCCTTTCAGGAACCAGCACACAGTGAGAGCCCATTTTCACCCCCCTTTGACACAGGGCTGAGCATCTGCACGGCTGATTTCACATGATTTCACTTCACTTATTAAGTTCTCCCTCTTTCTCCTGTTGCCTACCGATGTCCTATTTGCTGTAAAAGTGCCTAATTGTGTGGTCAGCTGGATCACCTTTGACTCTGCCAAAAATAAAAAAGTTGGCCGAGCACATATTCTGTGTGGGTTTGCTTTTAGAATCACTGCTGAGATCCACTGTTTGTCCACGTGGTTCAGGCCATCGCAACTTTGTTAGTCCCCGGCCAGGCCAGGTTGGTCCCCTTTCAGTTTCCTTCACTTCTGGGGCTGTTTCCACTGGTCTGTGTCCTCTGCATTTCCATATGAAGCTCACATTCTGTCAGTTTCAGTACTGACTGCTCCAGCGTGGAACAGACACAACAACTTCGTGAGACCAGCACCTTTGCCATAATGACCAGGAGCATGGCTACTCTCTCTCCGTTCATCTCTGTATCACTGCTTCAGTCAGCTAAGTCTTGAATCAGTAGTAATAAGTACCAGATAATCTACTTAATATATTTGCATGCCTGCTCTTCTGTGTAGTTTGGTCAAAAAAAAAAAAAAGAGAGAGAGAGATTGTTTAACAAAAGTTTCACAACATAACCCAATTTACTACACATTCAAGTCCCCCCCCCACACACACTTCAGACAGTTAAATATATGTTCTTGTCTTGCAAACACACAGAGAACCAAATTTGGTTTGGTACACATATGTTATTTTCATTAACAGAATGCTTTACATCGTTAATGTCTTAAAAATAGCACTTTGTGTTGGGGGAGGGTATTTAATCTCCTATCATTTCTTTCCAGCTCCAGAGTACTAATGTTTTAAATCTGTGAAATATTAGTGTGAGAGGAGAAACCACAGGTTCTGCCTTTAAATTTTTTCTTTTAAAAATTTAGTGTGTATGTGGGGATGTTTACGAGGGCATGTGCACATGTGTGTGCATGTACAGTACATGCATAGGCATGCAGGTGCTATGTAAGCCAAAAGAAGGAATTAGGCTCTTTGGAATGGAACTTTCAGGCTACTGAGAACATCCCAATATGGGTGTTGGGAACTGAAGTTGTGTCCCTGTGTGCTCCTAATCTCTGAGCCATCACTTTAGTTCCTCTACATCCTCTTGGATATACATAAAAAGTTGTGTTCTGCATTCAACATCCCAAATCATGTGTGACAAGATTGTGCATGCCATGTATTCATTTAAATATGGGCCCAACAAGTTTTGCTGGGGAATGTAGAAGTGTAGTCATAATCAAAGAGGAAGGATAAGAACTGGTGCGTGAGAATTGTCTGTATTCTGTCAATCATATTTTAAATAAACACTGATTGGCCAGGCAGGAAGTATAGGTGGGAAAACCAGACAGGAAGTAGAAGTGACGCAATGAGAACAGGAGAATTCTGGGACGGAGGAAGCTGATTCCTCCCACTCTTGCCCAGATCACCGAAGCAGCAGGATGTGATCTACCCCACTGAAAAAGGTACTGAGCCACATGGCTAACATAGGTCAGAATAATGGGTTAATATAAGCTACAAGAATAAATAAGTAGCATGAGCTAATGGGCCAATCAGCTTTATAACTTATAGAGATCTCTGTGTGATTTTCTTTTAGGGCTAAACAGCTGTGGGAACCAGGCGGGACAGAAAACACAAGCAAGCAGGCCCCCCATCATGTTACAAGAACAGAAGGCAAATACTGCTTTCCAGAGCTGGTGAACATGGCTCCCACTTGTGGGTTCCAGAGTCAGTGGTGGACGTACCTCTGCCCTGTTAAAAAGCTGGTGGGGTGGAACACCATTCAGGGCCACCCCTTTGGTTCTATCTATGCCTGCCTGTGATAAAAAAAAAACAATACAAATACACAGTAAAGACAGATTCAGACAAAAAAATTCTAAATGGGTCACTGTGTGTTTAGAAACTGTATGTGTGCTTAAAAGAAAGAGAAAAAAGAGTACACTTATAAATTAAAAGAGTAAAGATAAAATATTCAAATGTAATAGACTAAAAACAGTAAGCCATGTAAAGATAAAATATACATAGAAAATCTGGATTATGTGTATCATTGTATTTTCTTTAGATTTTTTGACTGTTAATGAACTAATTACAAAAAGACATTTGATTGTGGGAGTTGCTAAGCTAAAACAACACATATATTTTAGAGGTATCTTGACTTCAAAATTTAAGTCTAAGGACATGTTACTTTGGAAAAGAGGTTCTGCTTTTGTTTCCATAGAAGATGAGAAGCTGTGAATTCCTTTCAGGCCAATATTATTTGATCAAACAAGACTCCCTAAAATGATGTCCCAGGTGATCCAGCATCCTGATAGCTTCAGAACTGCTGGCTGAGATATACTAACCACAAAAGATACCCCAGCCAAAATTTAACCATATTTCTAAATTTTCTCAGGATTCCCATAGGATTAGCAAGCCCCTAATCAACAAAAAGTGGTACAAAAAACTATAACCAAATTCCCAAAATACTGTTTATAAATATTTGTTTTCATTTAAGTGGGGTTGATTATAAATGATTGATGGTCATAGTCAATCTCTTTTTAAAGAAAAAAGAGTATGATAATGAAATTAATACTTTGCATTGGTATGGACTTTGGTTTAGTGATATAAATTTAAGGTCAATTTTGTATGTATATTTCTACTCTTGTTTAAGGTATTATGTTTATGCAGCTTATTTAAGAATATAATAGTCATCTATATAGTCAAACTTATAGACATGTTAGTTAGGTTTCCTAGATATGCAAAGACATATTTCAGATGGATAGGTAATTTTTTAAAACTTCAAAGACCTACAAAATATGACATTTAAAATGTTGTAATAACTCAAAATTCTTTGGGTGTAAGATGTCTGCTCCTGGCAGCACCTATTACTTCAAAGATGATGATGGGCATCAAATAAACTTGTTATGGAGTTTGCTTTCAGAATGCCAAGGCTAGTCATTTGGGCAAGAAACTGCTCTTGCCTGGACTGTGTGACTATATTGCTGTATAAACCGGTCATGCAGGACCCATAGGAAAGTGACAGCTAAACTTGCTAAAAGACAGGATGGTCCTTTAGGGTTCCTGTTCCACAGAAGAAACTGCCAGACATTCTGCAGGACACAGAAGAAAGCAACTGACAAACCTTACCAGTACAGGGCAGAACAGATCTTGTCATTTCCTGCTTCACTGAGAAGTTTGCCAGACGCTCTAGACCTATAGGTTGAAGATGGATGCCCCAACATTGTAGAGGAACTTCCGGTGACTGTCCAGGCAGACAGATGTCTCTGTCATTTCTAGAGTTTTGAAAGTTGTTACAATGCATTTCCTATTTATTTAGATAATATTATATCCTTCTGGAGTCTTTTATGGAGTTGAAGACAGATAGAGTTACAATTTTACTTAGTTTTGATAAAAGATAAATTAGATATAAAATTTAGACTCACAAAGTTAGGATAGATTATAGAGTACTTTCTTTAATTTGTCAAATACAAATAGACTAAATATTGTAACTGTTTTGTTACATGTAATTTTACTATGTTAAAATTAAAACCTTCCCTTTTTATTTAGACATGTGGGATGCCCTTCTGTATGTTGTGAATATGTGTTGTTTTTGTATGTGATGAATAAAGCTGTTTCAGCCAAAGGCCAGGAAAAACTAGGTGGGAAATCCAAACAAAGAAGAAGAGGAAGTTTGAGTCAGAGATGCCATCTAGCCAAGGAAGAAGTTACATGCCAGAGCATCGCTGATAAGCCACAGCCTCATGGCAATGCATAGATAAATGGGTTAATTCTATAGTGAGAGCTCATCAGTAATATGCCTGGACCATTGGCCAAACAATTGCAATTGATATTGGGCCTTTGAGTGGTCCTTTCTTTCTCTCTTTCTTTTTCTTTCTTTCCCTTCCTTCCTTCCTTCCTTCCTTCCTTCCTTCCTTCCTTCCTTCCTTCCTTCTTTTCTTTCTTCGTTTTATTTCATCTTTTTTTATTATTGAGCTCTACATTTTTCTCTGCTCCCCTCCCTGACTCCCCTTCCCTCTTCAACCCTCCCCCAAGGTCCCCATGTTCCCAATTTACTCAGGAGATCTTGTCTTTTTCTACTTCCCATGTAGATTAGATCCTTGTGTGTTTCTCTTAGGGTCCTCATCGTTGTCTAGGTTCTCTAGGATTGTGATTACTGAGTGGTTATTTCATAAGCAGCTGCAGAGACCCATGAGCAGGAAAGAAACCAGTCCAGGGGGACTAGCGGGACAAAGAAAAACATTCAGCTACAAACATATTTTGAGGTGAGGGGCATATGCACAGGCCTGACCATCTGAATTTGACCCTCTGATTCCACAAGGTGGCAGAAGAGAGCAGACTCCGAGGTGCTGTCTTCTGACTTCTACATGGATAAGCTACACTACACCACACACACACACACACACACACACACACACACACACACACACACACACACACACACACGGTAGGGGAGAATAGCTCACAAGTGTAGGATGGCTAAGAAAGGGATGATTAAGCATGGACGTAGAATTTAAGCTGGCTTTGTGTAGGCTTTCCATTTAAACTAGGCCATGAAAGTCACAAAGGATTCTGCCCACAGAATACAGCCTGATCCGTGAGCAGCTCAGGCTAGCTAGCATCAGCTGGTTTTCACTTTTGCAGAGGGCAGGATGCTGGGAAGATGGACAGGACCATAGGAAAACAGGCAATGTTGCAGAATGATATTTGCAATTATGCTAATTTCTTTTCTACTTGTGAGACTGTCATTAAAAGAGTTAAAATGTTGACTAGGTCCTGTAACCCTGCATTCTGGCAGAGCACTGAACATCAGTGGGGGGGGGGGGGCATCACCACAGAATCAGATCCTCTGTCCTCCTATCCAGGACCACTGTCCTCTAAAGAGCACGGACATTTCAAAGGAAAATAGCACAGCTATTTACAGGGCTTCTCCATTCCCCCTGGGACCTAACCTTTGTTCTGTGTCCTTTCACTCCTCCTACATGCCTTAAGGCTGCAGCTTGGCTCAGAAGGGGAAAAATGTTACAGACGATAATTCCGGCAAGCGGGAGCTCCCTCTAGCAACTGAAATAGTCTCCATGTTTTTAATTTTTTTCATATTGTTACTTTCTTAATGCAAAATAACAGTCATGGCTTCAGGTGCCTGATGTGAGCCCCAGTCTGAGAGAGAAATAAAGTTAGATGCATGGAGGGAAGGGTACAATATTATGAACAGGTCTGGCCCCGAAAGGCACTGTCTTCCTATTTACTCAGTACCGATGTAATATTCTGCCAGCTAATCCTGCCACGGCTCTCAATTAAAGGACAGGGTAGGCAGGGCCTGAATAGCAGTGTTAAACAGCTACACAGCCGCACCTCAGTGTTACAAAGGACACACAGGAGACAGCCAGCATTTCCTCGGATGCCTTTCTCCAAGTAATTGTAATAATTTACTCTAAGAAACGTTACAAGAATACGGTAACCATATCAACAGACTTTTATTAATTTAACTTTTATTGGTTCTTTTATTGAAAATGACTTTTTTTTCATACAATGTATCCTGATTACATTTTTCCCCATCCCTCCACTCCTCCCAGTTCCTCCCCAATGCCCCTCCCCCATCCAGGTCCATCCCTTTCCTTTCTCTCATAAGAAAACAAACAGGCATCTAAGGGATATTAATAAAATAGTCATATGAAAAAATTCAGGCAAATGGCATGTATATCAAAAAAAGCCAGTGACACTTCGCATTGCTTCAACGTCTCCTCTAGGGAAGGAGGGAGGCGCCAACTGTGCAGTACATGGTGGTTGGTTCTTTCCAATAACCAGCTCCTAGATCATGAGTCAGCTTTTGCAGCTTTAAACTGTGGGTATTTTTTGGTCCCTCCCATGGCAGTGGTTAACAGGCACCCTCAGGGACCAGCACACCTCAACTAGTTGCTGTTTACCTCAATGCCGTCAGTCCCCATGGTGACTTTACGCATCTTGGATTTTTTTTTTTTGCCTATTTTTAATTTCAATATTGTGCCATTTCCACATGGTGAACTTTCGGTGTATCAGCAAATTATTCTGAGGATCTAAAAATGCCAGAAAGCAGAAATGTCGTGAAGACTACATTCTTAGCCTTTATCCTGTCTCACTGGGTGGAAAACTGAACCGACATCAGCAACAACTTCTTAATAATTATCACATATGTACATGATGCTGTGCTTCTCTCTGAGCAAGGGAAACAAGGTCTTCACCTCTCAAAGTCAAAATTCTAAGAGGAAAAAAAAAACCAATTATACAACTCATTGCAAAATGAGTCATGCATGTTTTTCCTGGTTAAGGTTATAAAGGAAACGGTGTTATGAGAGAGTACTGAAGAAAGTTGGCCTGATCCATGGACTGTTGCGGTTTCCTCGAAGATGTCAGCAAGAACTGAGCCTAAAGCATGAGCAGCACAGATCACCAAGAATGTTCTAGGAATTCTGAGTCATTCGCCACGTTCCCACCGTGTACTTTCATGAGAGAATGGTTGCAGGTGATGGCTTTGGGGACTTCAATTCTCACAGCTGGAGCGGAAATGGAAAGATTGGCCAGTTGGAGGCTTGAATGTTCCACATGGTAGAGGAGGAGTGCAGCCGTCATAGTTTTGGACTTTATGGAGTTTGACGAAGCTGGTGATAGACACATGCATTCACACCAGCTAGTACGCACGCATTTCCTGGTGGTGTAAGCGGAGGGCTTAGAAACAATGATGTTCTGGTAGCAATGAGTGCAACCACAACACAGATCTTGTTCTTATGTCATCTTCCCTTAAAAGGAATCACACTGACTTAGACAGATAGCTGGTTGTAGGCCTAGGAAATATGCAAGATTTTTCTGAGGTGCCTTGTCCATCTGGAGAGCACAGAAGTGCTTAGAAACAAAACAAAATCCCAAATCTCCCAGCTGTGAATGGGGGGCCTATCAAAGGCAAACAGGAAATCAACTAAAAATCTCACCTGGCAAAGCTAGAGTAGTGTGGCTAGAGAAACTAATCACAACCCAAGCTGTAAAACAAAGCAACTACTGATCCATGTTAACACAATAAATGGAGGAACAGTCAACTCTTGCATGGAGAATTCCAAATAACTTATATTGGTAACTCCAAGAACATAAATCATAACTCTGCTTCTTATGTGTGTGTTGTGTCTTAGGATGTCTTTATAAAGATTCCAATATGGAAGAGAGGAGAGGGGAGTACTTCTACAGTGAAGGAGCTGCTAAGACCCGCCTTGGCTAGGTGGTCAAGGTCAACATCATTACTGATAAATAACACTGGTTGTCCATGACTTTTATAGTATATAGTATATGCCTTATATAGTAGATAGTATAGTGTATAATATTGTATATGCCTTTTATAGTATAGTTAGAAACCTTACGATTCCATTATAGAAGGAACCACAAATCCCCAGAATACAGTTGACACTAAGCCTATGGTGGAACGTGCACTAGATGAGCCAGAAGGTAAGGGACACATTCAATGATGAACCAAATGAAAGGCTAAGCGGACCCATGCTAACTGAAACCTAATGACTAATGGTGGAACAACTGCACAACAAAATGCACAGTGCTGCGCTCTGACGTGTCATGGCAATGGTACCCTGACTTGTGATTTGCTTCTTCAGATGTCCTGTGATCTTCTTCTGAATCTTAATCTAATTGTTCCAATAGAAGGACATCCAGCAAGATACTGACCAATATTCAAAACGGTGAAAATTACCCAAAATATAGAAAATCTATAATGTCATGGCCAAGGGGAGCAAAAGGGGCCAGGATAGCAAAACACAAGGGGGAAATTGTGGACAGGGTCCTGGAGCAGAAAAGTACCCTGGGGCCTTGAGAATGGAGAACAGATTACAGTTAGTACTGGCTTATTAAATGTCCTGGAGGAACATCAGTAATGTGTGTCATGGGGAAACTGAGTACGGAGTACATGGGAACTCTGTAGCATATAATAAAAAAATTATAACCTGTTTTAAAATTAATACCACATGTTATATGCAGGTCCTGGCTGTGAATTTTAAGAATTTGTGTGTTTTACTTGCAGCATCTGTCGTGGTCAGAATGCCAGAAAGGAGAGATAAAAAGGAAATGAAAGAGCCCCAAGACAGAGGAATAGTGATATAAAATGGGGATACAGGGAAGAGAAGAGGGTGGGGAGTATCAATATCAAACTAAGGATGTTTGAAAAGCCACATGGAAACCTACTGCTTTGTAAGTGGATTAAAATTTTATAATTAAAATGGAGTTTGAACAAAAAGACTTAAGATTGGTGAATGCTGCTCTCAGAAGACATGCGTTAATCAAATAAAAACCCCAGTGCCGAGCATGGGATGCCTTCTTATGAGTTGTTGACCAAGGAGGCCTCACAAGTTCCCCAAACGATATGAGTGATGGCCACAGCCCAATCAGGACTAGATAATAGTGGTGCAGGAGAATTGTCTGTATTCTGTCAATCTTGTTTTAAATAAAAACTGATTGGCCAGGCAGGAAGTATAGGTGGGCCAACCAGACAGGAAGTAGAGGTGAGGCGATGAGAACAGGAGTATTCTGGGAAGCAGGAAGCTCCCTCCGCAGTCCTGCCCAGACCAAGGAAGAAGCAAGATATAATCTTCCCACTGAGAAAGGTGCCGAGCCATGTGGCTAACATAGATAAGAATAATGGGTTAATATAAGCTATAAGAGCTAATAAGTAGCCTGAGATAATGGGCCAATCAGTTTTATAGCGTATAGAGATCTCTGTGTGATTTTCTTTGGGGCTTCCTGGCTGTAGGGTATCGGGCGGGACAGAAACCCCAACAAACAGGCCCCCTCATGTTATATAATAGTGAGACTCTATTGCCGAAGACACCATACACTTGTTGTGGGACATGGGACTACCACGCTGAAACTGGACTGGGAGCTTGTTCCTTACAGGAAGCTTTCACAACAGTGCTGGAATGTACTGTGGGAGACACTGGAAGAGAGAAGCCATCTACACTCTTACTCTACTATGAACTCCTGGAGCTACTACACCAGCTATTTTCTAATTGAATTTCAGGTCTCTCACAGGAGGGAATTCATGCCTGGAACTTTGTAAACTCAGTCAAACAGCCATGGCTGTTGAGGTCATAGGCCCTCATGGGCAACCTAATCATTGCTGTTTTTGCCAAACGGGCATGTTGTCAAATGGCTGAGATATTTATGTTTGTATCCACTGATTTCTGCTGCTTCCAATCTTGGTTGGAGAAGCTTCATTTTGCCATGGGCAGTGGGCAATGTAGAGACTCATAACTGGCCAAAGTACAGGAATAAGTGACCAATGAATGATCAGTCCTAAGGAGGGTATCCGTATCGTCCTGCCCAAGGCTCTGGGGACATCTTAGAAAAGGGGCTAAAAACCCTAAGAGTCAGAGGATGGGGAAGAGCGCTGTGACAAGACATGGCTGCTGTAATCATAAACTCAGAGCAGCTGTAACTACCTGCATGAGATCGTCACAAGATTGAACCCATCAATGTCACCATTCACTGGGGGAGAGGCTTATGAGGTCCCATCTCCCTGAGGAGCTATCAACAGCTAATGATTGCTTGGTGGGGGTGGGAAGGGAGCCATTTCCTTCAGCGGCGGTACCACTGGTAAGCTGTTTATGCTCTAGTAACTAACCTCATACCTATGCACATTCAAGAAACTCCAGTTAAACTCAGTTAGGACATACACACACACACACACACACACACAACATGAAAGTAGGAAGATATTTTGTTTTGAGTTTAGTAGGAGTGGGAGGGGAATAAGAATGGGTAATGGGGTGAACATGATCAAAATACACTATATATGTGTATGAAATTATTAAAGAATAAAGATATCTATATTTTAAACATCTATATAGATTTAAACACCCGCCTTATAAGGTACCATTGTGCTTGTCAAGTATGACTTGCTATGTCTTCCAGAGCCAGTGTTTTCACCCATGTCCTATGCTCGCACAGACGGGCTTCGCAAGCTGGAGCATGTAGCCTGATGACCCTATAGGGTAGTTTGGTTTGGCCTATTCGTTTTGGTTTAAACTGAGATCTGTTGCCTGAAGTCATGGTATATGCCCTATCGCAGCAGTCTGGAGACAGAGGCAGGAGGACCATGAACTGAATGCCGGCCTGGTCTACATAGCAGAATCCTGGAGCAAGTGCAGGGATTGGAAAAAAGAAAATTGAGATGTATTAAAATTCTGAAAATGTGGCAAACTAGGCTAGCCTTTCATGTGGCAATAGTGGCATGACATTCAAAGTCCCTTTCTTGTCATCCTCAACCCTGTGGTGATTGCCATGCTCCATTATAACCCCAATGCTCAGTCCTGGTGCCAATCTGCATTTGCTACCTGCTTATCTTATTGCAAGAGACGTACCCCTCTTCAAAGTGGGAAGACAGACTGAATGAGCTATGTTTGAAGAAAGCAGGAAGGCAATATTGCTGGATGTATGGAAATGAGGGATATTCTTATGCATTTAATGTGTATAGTATATGTAGAAAAGATAGAATTAGAAATTAACCAGAATATGCGCCATGAGACATACATGGGAAGAGGAGATGATGAACCACTTTAATAAATGAAAATATCTGTTCAAATCTCAGTTTTGAGTTTTAAAATGAAGGGAACTGTTTATACATGAACAACTTTACTTAATTATATTAATTACTTAAGGTGCATGAATCTGTGAGCCCCAGTATGAACTACTTGGGAGGGGCTGGCGGGGGCCCTGCTTAGAAAACCGCAGTGATCAAGGCAACATGGGATTAGTGTAAAGAGAAATATACAAGCAAACAGAAGAGACTGAAGGTTCTCTTTGTGGTCAGTTGACTTTTGAAGCATCAGCAAGACAAGCAGGGAAAAAAGATAGTGTTTTCGATAGACAAGACTGGAACAAATGGACATCTGTGCTGGAAAAGGACAGATACAGAGAAAAGGAGAAAACTCGCTGGCAGTTGATGGGAATGTAAATCAGTCAAGCCATTATGGAAAACAGTGTGGAGAGGCCTCAGAAAAGGAAAATCAGGACCGATATTACCCAGCAATCACATCACTGTGTGTACATCCACAGGATGAGAAATTGGTGTGTCTAAGGAAACACACAGGATTGGAGCCCAGCACAGGGGAGTAGCCTTGCTTATGAGCTGCAGCCTTGGCAAGGCAGGAACACAATGTTTTCAAAATACAAAAAGAGTTTTCATGTTTATTGTAGTATTAGTCAAGACTTGAAACCAACTTAAGTGTCCAGCAATGGATAACTGGCAAAAAAGATTCTGTATACAATAACTTAACAGATGGATAAATAAAATAGGTACAGCCATTTGTGACATTGCTGACACTGGAGAGCTGTGTTAGGTGCAGGGATGTGGGCACAGAAAGAAGAACAACTTCACTTCTATGTGGAATTAAAAAGACAAGCCATGCAGGGCAGTAGTGGCACAAGCCTCTATTCCTAGTACTCTGGAGGCAGAGGCAGGCAGATCTCTGAGTTTAAGGCCAGCCTGGTACACAAAAACTAGTTCCAGGACAGGTTCCAAAGCTACAGAGAAATCTTTTATTTAAAAACAAAACAAAACAAACAAACAAACAAAAAGATAAGCCACACAGAAGCAGGGAGTGGAGGAAAGGGATGATGGAACTTTTGGTCAAAGAACAAGTAATTCAGTTAGTAGGAGCAAGGCCAAGTAACCTATACTGTTCAGTATAGTGACTACAATTGATAAAAATACATGGTTAAAAGTGCTAAGAACACAGACTCTAAGTGCTCTTATCACAGGAACAAATATGCATTACTATATGAGTCAATTTGCTTGATCTAGCCATTCCCAACATATAGACATATATCAGAACATGCCACATGTCACGAAGATACCAAAGTTTTCTTTTAAAAATCTTGCTTTAGATTTATTTTTATGTCTGCGAGTGTTTAGGCTGCATGTGTGCACATGCACTGAACCTAGGTTCTCTATAAGGGCAGCTACTGCTAACTGCTGAGCTATCTCTCTAACCCCACAAAGTTTTCCTTTCTCTGTTAAAACAAGAGAAAGAAAAAGAGCCTCAACCCTTTTATTTCCAGATTCATAAAAATTACCTCGACGGGCGAACACAGATAGAATTGCAAAGGCTAGTGTTTACACAGTTTATAAACTATTGGAAGAAAATATAGGAAAATATTCATGAGATCTTAGGATCTCCAAAATTCTTTTAGATAATACAAAATGATATGACCACTAAAATTTCCACAAATTGGATTTCACAAAAAATAAAAATTTGCTATTTTTCAAAACATATTGTCAAAAAGATCCCAAATCCTCAAAAGTAATTCAAAGATCAAAGATCACATAATTTACATATGTATCTGACAAAACCCTAGTGCTCGGAACATACAAAACCCTATAGTTCAATGTTTTAATGATATATTTATTAATCACCGTAATTAATGTGTTTGTGTACACACACTTGTTGTATGCATGCACCATGCTGGGATTGTGGACATCAGAGGCCAAATTTGTGGGGTTATTCCTCTCCTTGTACCTTTGGTGGGATCCCCAGAGCAAGCACTGCACTACTGAGCCATGACACCAGCCCTGAAACTCATTTTTTTTCCTTTTTTTAAAGGCAAGTAGCCAAGCCTAGTGGCACACATCTATAATCACAACATTCAGATGCTCGTGTGTCTCGGGCTGGAAAAATACAGAAAGCAGGAAGTGGACTACAGAGCAAGTTCTAACATCTTAAAGGAAACAAACTCAAGGTCTCAAACCAGGAAACAGATTTGAACAGCATATGAAGGACCAGCTGCCACCCAAACCCATGCTGCTTGCCACCAGTTATTATGGAAGTGCAAACTGAAACCAGAGTAAAACCATTACTGACCCACAAGGAGGACGGAAGTGAGAAGACTTAAAAAGAACAGCCATCCTCTGACACATCTCTAAGAGAGAAAACTATGAAAAGCATGAGTCTGCACAAACCTTGTACCCAAGTGGTCACAGCCGCTCTTCCCATGACAGCCCCCATCAGGAAACAGCCCAAATGCCTATCAGTTAGCAAACAGGTAAAACCAATTGTGACACACACACACACACACACACACACACACACACACACACACACACACACACACGCTCTTACTCAGCAACAGATGAATGAGTCTTAGGCATACAATGTATGAAGAAGGTGAGACAAATGATGATATTTACACACTTATATAATGCTCTAAAATAGACCTCCATGTCTTGAGAAAAAGGTACATAAGGAATTACGAATGGGGAAACTGCAAAATTTCAAACCATGGGTTTCGAGGGTTCATGGATTTGGCAAAATACAGCAAGCCATAAATTTGAATATGCTTTGTTTTAGGTACCTTGTACTTCAAAATAGTTTAAACAAAAGCAAAATAAATAGGAAGCTTCTTTTTTATGTATTTATTTACTTATTGTGTGTGTGTGTGTGTGTGTGTGTGTGTGTGTGTGTGATGTGCATGCCAGAGAATTCATCCAGAAGTCAGAGGACATTTTGTAGAAATCAGTTCTCTCCTTCCATCATGTGGGTTCTGGGGACTGAGCCGAGATGATCATAGCTGGCTGCACATACTTTCACCCGCTAAGTCATGTTGCTGGCCAGGTAGTAGACTTCAATATGAACTTGTGATAGCAAGACCTAGAAAAATGATTCAGTGGCAGTAAGATACTTAACACCCCGATACTGGCTTATACATAGCAATCTCTACCAACATAAACCAGGACCCATGTGAAAAGTGGCTAATTCCTGGCTTGACACAGGGAGAGTCCAAGATGAAGCTAGAATATCTTGCTTGATGGGAGAAAAAGTGATCAAAGATTTAACACAGCAAGGTCATCAAATACAGAGCCGGTCTACAGGGCTCCCACACAATCTGAACAGCAACATGGAAGACATGGATGGATTAAAGCACTTGGGGTGGATGGGGGCAGAGTACAGCCAATGGCTACAACCTGAACAACTTAGACCAAAGTCTCCTTAAAGCAAAAACATTCCCATTGCCTCAGAGTCTTGCCCTATGGGTCAGTGAATAACAGTGAGAGGAAGATGCACTTCTGCAGTGAGAGACTTGGCAGCCACTCCCTTGACCTGTCAGGGTTGGCATTGCCACATGAATGAGAGCATGTGCGGCCTCACTGGATACGGCAGCTGCAAGGATCTGGATGGCGCCTGGGGAGAACAAACTGCAAAATGCAGGTGTGTGTGTGTGTGTGTGTGTGTGTGTGTGTGTGTGTGTGTGCATGTGCGTGCATGCGTGCATGTGCAGGGGTGCATCTGTACCACATGCACATTTACCCAGCCCCAAATTATGAAGTATTTAAGTTTCTATTTTCCTCAGAGTTTCTCAGAAGTAGCAACTGCTGCAGAGAATCAGGCATGGAGCTATTAACGTATGGGAGAACACTTATTGCGACAGTGTTTAGGGACAACAAGAGAAAGGTACTGTTTGGGAGAACCCTAACCACAAGTGTCTTTCTTCCTGGGGTGAAAATTCTCACATTCTCTCTTTTTCTCTCCCTACCTCCGTGCCTTCTCCCCACTCCTCCGCTCCCAACACTCTCCCTTTCTCAGAGATAGGGTCTTACTAAGCTATGTAGCCCTGGCTGACCTAGAATTTAGTATGTAGACAAGGCTGGCTTTCAGCAATCTTCCTGCACCTAACATGTGCTATAACAGCTGGCAACATACATTTCTTCTTTTAAAAAATAAAACGAGTTGAACTTTACCTATTCCATGATTCCCTGCAATGGCATGTAGGCTGCAGTGAAGGTTGGTGTTTATTGAAAATATTAATGCAACTATCAATAGTCATGTTTTCACTCTTCAGGTGGATAGCAAAACAGAAAATTACATGTAAATTATATTTAGCATTTCAGAAAACTTCTGCAAACTAGCAAGTATTGCATAATCTAACATGCTAAACTGTTGTTTGATTTAACTATGATTCTTCGCTAAATACTCTTGGTTCTCACATGGCAGAGAGCCTGTCAGTGCTGGCAGTGTGCTCAGCATGTAACAATGTAACAGCAGTGTTTGTCCAAATGCATCTGGTGCTCCACTGGCATGGGATTTTCTTTTTTTCTTTTTTTTTTTTTTTGTAGAGCAGGATCCTCCAAATTGAAGCATTTCTTCCCTGGAGCTCTCGAGAAGTCCAGCTTGAAGCATTATAAATTAGACCAGGCCCATTCCCTCCCACTCAAGGAGTAATAGCTCACAAGTCTCAGGAAGTCCCTGAAATTTACAAAACTCACAAAGCCCTTCTGCTTCCGATTTATCCAAGCAGTGAAGACTGCTGGGGAGAAAAGAGGTCCTCTGACCCGCCGAGCAGTCTCGAGCCACGCAAAGAGCTCAGGGTGGCAGGTTCCTTGAGCTGTCACCCACATTGGGGTGGGCGTTTTAGTAATGCACCTTCCTTCGAGTCTTCTATGTTCCTGTAAGTAACCCCAATAAACTCACTGGTTTTCCAAGTTGGATTTTCTAGAATTGTTTCTTTGATCTGATACTAATGAACATCATCACTGGTTATATAGAGGGAATAGATATGTGTTCATCCCCTCCACAGGGAGAGTCATGCAACAGGGTTTCATAGCAATATCAGATGGCGAACCTCTTTAATCCACAGGAACTTATATGTTCTAGGCATTCAGGTGCAAAACAGCTGATTGATATCATAAAAACTATAATAGTACTAATTTGAAAGCATAATGATGTCTTTCCTTTAAAAATAACCCCTGTGGTGCTGCGTGAGGAGGATGGAGAGGGGTAGAGGCATGCATGTGGAAGTTCCTCTCATCACTACACAAGAAATGGCGCAGTTCACCACGAGACCACGCATTCTGTCCATCTTCCTTTTTTTCTCTTGAATAAACATTGACTCAAAACTTCTGTTCATCTGCATATAGTGCAATTGTGTGCAGAGTCTCTTTCTGTTTCTATTTAACTTCTTCATATAAAATCAACTACACATCTATTCTTCCCAGAGACCAGGGAGAAAAAAAAAACTCTCTGCGGTACTCAGATATCCTTACATGTTGTGTATTAATCATGTATCTCGTCTCCAACCCGTGTGAAGCACACAAAACAAATTTGGAGAAAACACAGACTCCCACTTCATCCTCAGGCAATGAGCTCCTCTGTTCCTTTCAGAGAAATGAAACAATATTCCTTGGCCCTCTCGTTTTCCAGTCCCACCTTTTCCCACTTAAGCTCGTTCTACTCTGGGCTTCTTTCTCAGTATTTAATTAACATCTAATATTGCTCAAAGAAGGACATAAGGCAGTTTACTCAGGCACACAGATAAAAGAAGCTGAAGAGAGGTGACTGGAAAAATCAATAGCTTTTCCATAGGCACACAAACATAACGAAAAGTGGCTTTATCAGCGAGGCCAAGTGTGCATTGCTAGACACAAACTCATTGAGGACAGCGGCAGAGGCGTGTGAAGAAAATTACAAATTTTATTATGGAAACTAAACGGTGCCAATACAGGATCTAGCTGTGGCAGAGGCTGTAGGATGCCTGCTCAACATCTCTCCTTGTTGCCTTATTCCGTCATTCCCTTATTAGCTTGATTCACATGGAGACTGGACCATCCTCCAAATGACTGAGAGAAGGTTGCCTCTCTCCAAAAGTCAGAGCTAGAGATCCCTAGGGATTGGTCGGCGATTAGTTTGGGTTTTGGCAGTTTGTATGTAAAAGGCTTCGGGGAAACGTTCCCTCGTTCTTTAGGATGGTCTATTTCGCTTGTCACATTGCCACATCTGGCTGTGATGGCTGGGACAGCTGCAGTCATTTCTCAACCACGGAGTAGACCAGCCGGAAGATACAACTAGCTTTGTGAAGATGGTAGAGTAGAGAGGGATGGGAGGAGCCCAGAACCTGGATGTGTCACACCGTTCCCTGGTTTCCTCCTCACTCCCTCTCCTCTTCCCACCTCCCAGGACCACTCCAGGTCTTAGTATCCAAGAGAAAAGTGTCAGATGAGTCAAACATAGGCACAAAAACTCAGAAATCAGTTCCAAGCTTGGTTCTTAGCCATAGCCTGCATGATCCATCTGCCCCCTTCATCTGCCAGGGCAATTTTACAAAACACACTTCGCAAACAATGCCCTGACAGGTGGAAGCCCTGGAGAATCTACCTCTCTTTGTTCAACCAAGCAGATGTATGACCAAGCAACACGCTTTTACTGTACCATGCTCCTCGGTTTGTCTACAGTAGCCGTGAAATACTAGCTTTTCTGTGGATATAGTGGCAGTGCGTGCCTATTTTTCGAGGGGATTATTATTATTATTTGTAGCCCTAGACTTCCTACTTGTCACGTCTGCCATTTTTCTGGACCGGAAGTCTCAACAACATATAGTATTCTTCATGGTGAAGCCCAAAGGAGGCTTGCTATTAACAGCTTCCTGAACAGAGCTATTCTGGGCTATGACTTTAGGGACTAGGCCATAAAAGCTTTAGACTGTTGCACTAGGGAATATGTGGTATGAATTTATATAAAAAAATCAACATAGCTCATCTAAAAAAGATGAGTAGCTACATGGACAAGGGACAGGGGTGGCAGGCATAGTCCCCAGAGCGGTCATTCTGGGAGCTGAAGGTCATTTACTACCCAATTCACAAGGAAGAGGCATTGCAGTGGCCATTGGTTAAGCAGTCTCTTTGAACAGCAGGACTGGAGTTTAATTTTTTTTCTCACCGATTAGCAAACCACTAGAGTGCTGTGGTATTGAATACAGAGAGGCACCTTGTGGCAACTTCTAATTTCCCAAATAAATAGAGCATTCATGAGAAGTCCAATTGGAAAAAAAAAGTTTCACTGGTAGAAGCAACACACTAGAGGGCCACATAAATAGACTTTCAAGACAAGGTATGGAGCAGAAAAATAGGAAAAGCCCATTATGGCATTATGTGCCTTTAAACCACTGCACATAAAGCATGCTATGTTTCATAAGGCTGTGCACAAATCAGCAAAGATACCCAAGGATATGGATAAAAGGAAGTAAACAGAATGAGGGAGGGTGCCTGCCTAGAATAAAATAATAGCAGGTGGAATTATGGAGAATGGCATGCTCTGTCTCAAGACATGAATTCGAAAGGAAAGGAAAAACATATTCCTCTCTTTTTTTCCAGGTAGAGAATGTGCTCAGGTTATGTTACAAGCGAATAAGAGAATAAACATAGGAAGAGTTGCTAAGGTGACAAACACAGGTTATGTTGGTAGGGTGTTTTCTAGACAGATACATAAACGTATTAGGGCTTTAGTAAAAAGCTATTTCCAAGGCTAGAAGGCTGGCGCAGTGGTTAAGAGCATATATGGCTCTTCCAGAAGGTCCACATTTGGATCTCCGCACCAATACTGGGAGGCTCACAGCCACCTATAACTCCTACTTCAGAGGATCGGACACCCACTTTGGGTATCTGTGGCTACATGTACTCATGCATACACACCCATCACACACATATACATAAATAAAAAGTAAATATTGCTTTCTAAAATTACTTTGCAATGCCAGAATGACCCATCTGTGGCTGAGCAAAAAATAAAAATAGAAATGGATGCTGAAAGAAAACCTAAGGCAGAAAGTCCAATTATCAACCAGACAATGCTGGGGCTGTTTACTTGGTTTAAGCTTCACAGCAGGGTTTATTGAAATAAGTGTTTGTTTACAGATTATTACCTGCTTAATTGGGAGAAGAGTATTAGAAAAGTGAAATATTCTCTTGATAGAGAAACAAGAGCCAACTATATACTATTTACATCTGACACGTCCAAGTATAAGAACAGAGGGGGAGGGAGCAAAAGGATGAGAAATGAAATAACAGACCAGCAAGCCTGGGAAAGCGATTATGGCTATATTAATACAATACATCAACAAAGAGACTTTCAAAACAGAGATTACAAGAAAATCAGGAATACTTTATAATGAAAAAGGTCAATCCATCAGGCAAAAAGAAAATACTGAGTCTGAATGTATATGCACCAAGAACATGGATTCAAAGAACTTGGAAGCACAAATGGAAGCCCTAAACGGAGAAAGAATTAATACCCATCAGAATTTAACTATTCATTTTGTCTTGGTAGAGCAAACAAACCAAGTAACAGCAGGGAAAACATTATCTGACGATCACACAGTCTCACTGACATATAGAACACTGTATCTAAACACTCACAGGGTGTGTTCTTCTGAATGCACACAAAACATGCAGCATTATCACCAGCATGCTGGAATATAATTGATATGTTAATATACTTCAACCGAGTCGAAGTAGGTATGGCTCACACACCACAGATCAACTGCAAAGGAAAAGACAGCTCAGTGTTTACAAATTAACAGCTCTTGAATACCTAGTAAAATAAAAGAAAACTGTATGAGTAACTTAGGAGAAATTAAAAATCCTTGAAGGGAGACATATGGAGACCCAGCACTATTGTATGTGGATACAGGGTAACGGCACATCAGAAGCCACCTTTGGGTGGCACCATGAATGGGAAGAGTTCGGGTTACTAAGAGAGACTCTTCCCAAAAGAGCAGAAGGAAAGCACCAGAAATCACAGATGATGTGGCTGGACAAATTGAAGAACACTGGGAAACAAAAACTGGCTTTAGTCTACTCCTAATGCCACCTCCCTGGTGGAGGAGAGGAAACCAAAGCTACAGCAAGCCAGGACCACCCGATACAAAGAGAAGTAGGAGGCCAAGGGACATGAGAAGGTCTCAGGCCCCACAAACACTGACTCCGGTTGAGGAAGGCAGTGTGGCCATGACAACTCCTGTGGTTAAGTCAATATCAAGAAAGGAATCCATTTTGTCAGGCTCTGCATCCCATGGGGCTCTACCCAGGGGCCTTCTTGATGGGGGCGGGGTGCATCTTATTTGAAACTGAGCTGCTCTGGGATCCTCAAAGCAAGGACAGTCATAACTCAGAGACTCTGGTGTACCTGCTATAGTCTCTGGGTGGGAGATGGTCCCACAAGTTGGTTGCAGGAAGGGCAAGAGTGGGACCTGGACACATTGAGAGACTCTGGCTGTGGCAAGGAACAGATTACATCACCTGAGGAGACTGAGGGCCTGGACGCCTGCTCTAGTTGGTTACCGTACCTGGAGCTGCCTCTCTGCCACAGGGTCTTAAGGCTGAAGATTCTGAAGCTCAGTTAAAACAGAACACTTGACCGCCATGATCTTCCCCATGCCATAGTGTGCTCAACACTGGGAAGAATGTGAAAGCATGGTGATGGGGCCCATGTCTCCCCTGCCTGTAAATACACTTGGGACACATTCTCGGCTCAGATGCGAACCTCTCCTTTTACCGTGCATTTTGTTTTCATTGTGAAATTAAAGTTACGTTATCTCTTGCTGTTTGCTTGCTCAATTTCAAACTATTTTTTATTTCTTTTATTTAATTTTGTATCTGTCTTCTTTTATTTTTCCCTCTTTCCCTGACCCATTCAGTCACTAATTATTTCCCTTTTATATTAAATTGTAGCTTAATAGATAATATTATTGCTATTATTTCTGCTTTATTTTTAAGGGCATTGATAGCAGAGAAGATGATTTTAGTAGTTTCATAATGTATTTCTATATCTGGTTGATGATATCACTCTTACGATTTCCCCCTCGTTGAGTATTAATAAAGATGGAGCTCTCAAGAAAAGGAGGCTTACCAGCAGAAGACCCTCGCATAAAACTCAGAGAAATATTCAATCCAACACACAAATCAATAGCAATGCACGAATATAAACATGAAAGGGGAATGTAACATGATTTCTCCAAAAGAAATCTCTTAGTAACTGGAACCAATGATATTTAATGTTTTCAATGCCAGAAATAGAATTCGAAACCCTAGGAGTAAAAGTGATTAATGATTTCAGGGAGGACACAAGCAAGAAAATGAATGAAAATAAGAAAAAGTGAAAGGAAAGTACAATAGATACAAGTGAAATAAAGAGAAACATGAGAGAATATGTTAAAAGCCAATTTAAGACTGCAAAATCTAGAACAGCAAAAGAAACCACTAAGTTCCAGGACACATGCAACATATCAAAGTGAAATCAAGATCTATCAATTTTTAAGTATATAATGAACAATGAGATTGAAAGTTAAGAACCAGAGCAATTCACTTAGTTCTTAAGTTCCAAGACACATGCAACATATTAAAGTTAAATCAAGACTATCAATTTTTAAATATATAGTGAACAATGAGATTGAAAGCTAAGGACCAGAGCAATTCACTTAGTTCTATTAGGCCTTTAAAGAAAAATATCATCAATGCTCTGCTGTGGAATATTACTCTGTGTGAAGGTACACTACATTTGTTTATGCTGCATTTGTTTAACCATGCAAATATGTGTTGCTGTTTTAACTTGCCTGCCTAAAGCACTTATTATTGGTCCAATAAAAAGCTGAACGGCCAATTGCTAGGCAATAAAAGGATAGGTGGGGCTGTCAGGCAGAGAGAAGAAGTAGGAGGAGGAATCTAGGCTAGAGAGAATGAGAGAAGAGAACGGGGGCGGGGGAGAAAGAGAGGAAGTAACATGGAGCCAGGGATCCACCAGCCAGCTAGACACTGGATAGGACATACAGAATGAAAGAAAGGGTAAAAAGCCACAAGGCAAAATGTAGATGATGAGAAACAGGTTAAATTAACTTATAAAAGTTAGCAAGAAAGGAGTCTAAACTATGGACAAGAATTTATAACTAATAATAAGTCTCTGTGTCATGATTTGGGAGCTGTTTGGTGGGCCAAAAGAAAGCCTGCTACAATTCTCCTTAAACTGTTCAAACAGAAAGAGAAGGGATGCTAAGAAACTTGTTGAATAAGTCAGTTTTATCCTGATATCCAGACCAGATAAAGACACAAGCGGACTATTGGTGTAGGAGGTCCTTCTGTTTATGTGTTGGTTAATCTTTATTGATTGGTTAATCAATAAAGAAATTTCTTGGCCTGATAGGGCAGAACTTAGGTAAGCAGAGAAGACAGAACTGAATTCTGGGAGGAAGAAAGTGGAGTGAGAGAGCCGCCATGGAGCCACCAGAATCAGACATGCCGAATCTTTCCCGGTAAGCCATGACCTCGTGGTGAAATACAGATTAATAGAAATGGGTTAAATCAAGATGTGAGAGTTAGCAAATAAGAGGCTAGAGATAATGGGCCAGGCAGTGATTTAATTAATAGAATTTCTGTGTGGTTATTTCGGGTGTAAGCTAGCTGGGCAGCTGGGACAAACAAAGAGCCACCCTCCTCGTGTGACAAACTACAGGTGATATACCATAATCAAGTTTATTTCATTATAGAGATACAAGGATGGTTCAACATACACAAGTCAGTTAATGTAAACACATCAATGGCCAGGACCAGAAATCATATCATCTTAATAGATGTAGAAAGGCCTTTAACAAAGTTCTGCATCTCTTCATCATAAAATTTCTAAAGGAAGCTAGAAGCAGAAAGACTGTATCACAACATAATGGAGTCTTCATGTAATAGACTTATAGCCAACATTATAGTGATTGTAGAACACTGCAAAAATTTACTGTCAAGTCAGGAAGGAGACATAAATGTCTACCATATACAGTCTTACTCTATACAGTGTTTTCTAAAAAAAAATTCAGTCGAACATGGACAAATGAACTGAAAAGGAGTTCTCAGAAGACAGCAAATAAGTGGGCAAAAATATATGAAACAATATTCAATGTCCTCAGCAATCAGGGGAAATGCAAATTAAAACTACATTGAGCTTCTTTCTACCAGAGAGTCTGTCATGAAGAAAGTGAAAGACAGCAAACAGTGGCAAGGAAGTTTAAAAAAGAAATCCTTACACACTGCTGGTAGAAATGTAAACCTGTGTGTTCATGACGGCAATCACAATGAAGTTTCCTCAGAAAAAAACAGATAAAACTAACAACAGCAACAATAAAAAAAACAACTGAAAATTGAACTGGGGGCATGGCTCAGGGTTTAAGAGCACTGGCTCCTTTCACAGAAGACCTGGTTTAGTTCCTGGCACTCCACGATGGCTTATGACCATCTGATGCCCTCATCCTCATCTGTCCTCCATGGGCACAGCACACATGTAGTCTATATACATAGTTAAAGGCAGACACACATGTGAAAAAACTCAATAATAGAAATGTCATATGATCCAGTAGTACCATTCGAGTATATATCCAGAGGAATCTAAATCAACATCCTATAGGATGTTGTCATACCAGTATTCACAAGATGTAACATGAAGGGGCCTGCTTGTTGGGGTTTATGTCCTGCCCAGTTCCCCACAGTCAGCAAGTCCCAAAGAAAATCACACAGAGATCTCCATAAGTTATAAAACTGATTGGCCCATTAGCTCGGGCTACTTATTAGCTCTTGTAGTTTATATTAACCCATTATTTTTATCTATGTTAGCCACATGGCTCAGTACCTTTTTCAGTGGGGCAGCTCACATCTTGCTTCTTTGGTGGTCTGGGCAGAACTGCGGAGGGAGCTTCCTGCTTCCCAGAATACTCCTGTTCTCATTGCCCCACCTCTACTTCCTGTCTAGTTGACCACCTATACTTCCTTCCTGGCCAATCAGGGTTTATTTAAAACACAATTGACAGAATACAGACAACTCTCCTGCACCATCTGATAATGCAATCAGACCAGATGTCTATTAAAAGATGAATGGATAAGGAAAGTGTGTTTGAATATGTACATATGTATATGTATACATATATATATATATATATATATGTGTGTGTGTAGCCACATATCCATACTCACTATAATATTGGTTATAAGTCTGTAAAATGAAGCTTCCTTTATGTTGAGGTACAGTCTTTCTGCTTCCAGATTAACTTCCTTTAGGAAATATAAAATAATAATAAATATACAATGAATAAGTTAATATATATATAATTTAATTATATATATTATAACACACACACACACACACACACCATAGATTTTATTCAGTCATAAATCAGGTCAAAATTGTCACTAGAAGGAAAATGAATGAGAGTGGACATGTTTTTATGACACAAGCCAGAGTTTAAAAACACAAATGATACCTGTGTGAATTTTCTCTCATTTGTAGAATGGTAAGATTAAAATATGTACAAATAAGACATGAACATAAAGGAACTAACTTGGGTTAGTTAGTTGGGTGAGGCAGGACCAATGAGATAGAGGACAAGGCAGGGTAACGGCAGGAGAATATTAACATGTGCATACTATGTCTGAGTGAAGATATCATAGTGACATTCATTATATCATACTCTAAGGGTTTCTCTGTAGCTTTGGAGCCTGTCTTGAAACTAACTCTTGTAGTCCAGACTGGCCTCGAACTCACAGAGATCTGCCTGCCTCTGCCTCCCTGAGGAATGCTGAGGATTAAAGGTATATGCCACTACCACCTGGCTTATACTCTAAGTTTTAAATTTTTTTTATTTTAAAATTTTTATTTACTTTACACACCAACCACAGTTCTCCCTCCCATTCCTGCATCCTCTCCCCCATCACCACCTCCTCCCAAGGGACCCTTCTATCTACTCCCCCAAAAGGGTAAGGCCTCCCATGGGGAATCAATAAAGCCTGGCACATTATGTTGAGGGAGGACCAAGCTCCGCCCCCTGTAGTGAGGGGCTGTGGGCAGGCCTGCTTTTCATCCTGCCCAGCTCCCGCATAGCTAGCTTAGCCCCAGAAATAATAACACACAAATTGTATTCATTTAAATACTGCCTGGCCCATTATCTCTATAGAGTTAGTTACTGGCTAACTCTCATATCTTGATTAACCCATTTTTAACAATCTGTATCACACCACGAGGTGTGGCTTACCGGGAAACATTCAGCATGTCTGACCTGGTGTCTGGCTCCATGGCGTCTGCCTCTTTGCCCTCTTCCCAGCATTCTATTCTGTTTACTCCGCCTACCTAATTTTCTGTCCTATCAAAGGGCCAAGGCAGTCTCTTTATTGACCAATGAAAATAACACAATAGACAGATAACCCTCCTCCATCAGCCCCCTGCATCAAGTCTGAGCAAGGCAACCCATCTTGGAGAATAGGTTCCAGAAAGCCAGTTCATGCATCAGGGATAGACCCTGGTCTCACTGTCAGGGGTCACTCAGACATGTCAAGTTACACAACTGCTGTCCACATGCAGAGGGCCGAGTTTGGTCCCATGCAGGCTCCCCAGCTGTCAGTCAAGAGTTCACGAGGTCCCATGAACTAGGGTCAGCGGTTTCTGTTGGTTTCTCCATCATGGTCTTGACCCCACCTTGCTCATATAATCCCTTCTACCTCTGAGAAATCTTGATAGAGGGAACCATTACGGGGTTATGGAGAAATCTGGTGCTACGGAAATTCCCAGGAATCCACAAGGATGAGCCCGGCTAAGACTCCCGGCAAGAGTGGAGAGGGCTCCTGAACTGGCCTTCCCCTGTTATAGATTGGTGAATACCCCACTGTCATCATAGAGTCCTCATCCAGTAACTGGAGGGAGCAGATGCACAGACGCACAACTGAGCACCAGGCTGAGTGCTGGGAATTCATACTCTAAGTTTTAAAAATAGCTTAAAAGTGTAAAAAGTGCATGATGGTGCTGAAATTTACCTACAGAAAATGTTATAGCTTTGAGCATGTATTATACCACTCTTACAGAGGACCACAGTTCAGTTCCCAGCACCCATGTCAGGTGGCTCATTCAAGCTCCAGCTCCAGGGGATCTGAGAGCGAGGGAGCAAGTAAACCTGCAGAGGCTGAAGGTCAATGGCAGGCAACAGGTGTCTGACATTCCCCACCTTAGCGTTTAACATGAAGTCTCTCATTGAACTGGGCACTCAGCTTCTCCATGTTGTCCTCCGAACACCACAGGTACCTTATGGCCCAGGTATGCCATCACAAACGCACACACACCCTTACACACTCACACATCCACACAAACACATAATAACAAATAATAAAATAATTATAAAATATTATTTTATATTATACATAATTATACACAATGTTTTATACATAATATTATGATATTAATATTATAGTGAGGATAATAATAATGATTATTGGTAGATAAAAGCTAGTTGGATCTCTGGGAATCATTGACTCTTAGCCAAAGCAATGAGTGCACAGCACAGACAAATGGGAAAAGGCCTTGCACACTGCCACTTTGTACTAAGAGAAGATATAGAGACAATACTTCACAGGATCACTCATAGCAGTTTAGGGCTTCTGAGTTCTGTTGTGGAGAACAGAAGCCTCTGGTAAGATGCTTCCAAGCATGGCTGTAAATCATCTGATTCACAATGATGCTTCTTTGTAGTCGGACCCCAGACAGGCATCAGAGATTAACTTTAAACTCAGACATACGGAGAAGGGCTCCATTCTGGACCTAGGTCTATGAAATTTATCTGATACAACCTTTGTTCTAGAAATGTAAATATTCTTTATTGGACATGTTTAAAGGGTTTGGGGCCAGTGAATGGCTCATCAAGTAAAAGCATTTACTGTTTAATCCTCATTTACTGTTTAATCCTGAGTTTGATACCTGTGCCACACATTTTAATCTCCTTATGTTGTATATGCTTCGGTCAGGGATGTTTTAAATCTTAACAAACAAACAAATTTAAGACACCTTTATTTATGAGTGCCAGAGAGCCGATACCTTGCAAAGCCAGGAATGAGCTTTGGATCTCCTGGAGCTGTAGTTACGAAGGTATGCAAGCTGTCCATCATGGGTGCTGACAATTGAACTTAATGTCCCCTGGAAGAGCAGCAGTCACTCCTAACCACTGAGCCATCTCTCCAGCCTATGGAGTTTTCAGTTCTATTCACAAACTGTGATTACATTTTTCAGACACCGGACTGAGAGTCAAACCAAATTATAAATCATCAGGGATTGTAAAAAAAGAATAAAATGCTTAGAGATGAAGTGAATTGCGGAGGAGAAAATGACAAAACCCAAACAATACTGAGAGACATGGTAAGTGGAACAGCATCCCATACCCATAGCCACAAAGATGTAACACTGTGAAAATGTAATTCTGCCTAAAGTTGTCTGTGGATCCAGTGGAATCCTTGAGCAAAAAACCCCAATGTGTGCATAAGAGATAGATTAATAATTCATGAGACTGCAAGACCCCTTGAACAGGCAGGACAATCAAGAAGAACAAAATTGTAGGGCCCATACTTTCTGACTCAAACTTACTACAAAGCTACATTAATCAATATTGTACAAACAGCACAGAAGTAAACCTTCATACACATGATTGCTTTTTTTGTGACAAGGTCGATTATTTTCAGTTGATAAGCCAAAGAGGAGAACGGATCTTTTCAGCTGAAGGTCTGTGAAGAAACATAGTCATGCAAAGGGACAGAATTGGACCCTCACATCCTATCTTACACATACGACCTAAAAACACACATTTCTAAGAAGGAAGATGCACGGCAGAATTGCCCTGACTCAACAGATATGATATAGAAGTACAAGAAAAGAAAAATGAATTTTAAAATTAAAAGCTCCTTTCCACCAATGGCCACCATTAATGTGACGAAAAGGCAATCATTTGTAGGAGAGAATATTTGCAAACATCTGATTTAGGATTTATGTCCAGAATATAGGAATAAGTCCCAAACCTTAACAATAAAAATCTCCAACTCAAAATCAGGTGAAAAGACTGGACTAAACATCTGTCCAAATGGCCAAACTATGCATGAAGAGATGTTCAACTCATTAAACACCAGGGAAATGCAAAGCCACACCCAAACCACATTGGATACATTTCATCTCAGGTGAAAGAGACTTTATGACCTATTTTTTGATTGACACTTATCAAAAAGTCAGTGTTGTTTATGGTGTAGATTCATTACTATGTTCTCTATCTGTGGGAACAGAAGTTTCTAGAGCCGCTATGGAATACTGCATGTCAGTGTAAAAAAATGATACACATTGGGGATTTAATTCTGACACTTGGGAGACAGAGTCAGGATGATTGATGAGTTCAGGGTAAGCTTGGTGTACATAGTGAATTTCATGACAGCTGTGACTACACAGGGAGATCCTATCTCAAAAAACAATCTAACAAGAGTCTATAAACATATGTCCTTACACCCAAAATAGGAGCAGTCTTCACCCTTCATTGAGGAAACTTCTCTTTACAACAGATGGAGACCACTACAGAAAACCATGGCCAATCAAAATGCAGAGTTGCAGAGCCCAGTCCCAATGGATTCATGCACAAAACACTGCAGAACCTAAGGCTCAGGAAAGATTGGGGAAGAGGAGGTGGGAAGACTTGTAAAAGCCACAGCATTATGGATTTTGCTGCGAGATTGTGTCTTCCAGTAACATCAGAGGTTACCCATAACAAGTCTCAGCAACATGACTGCACAAACAAGAATGTCACCAACAAACATGCCAAAGTGGATGGGAAAAGCTCATGAGGTCTCAACTCCACACAAAGAACTCTAGGCAAATAGTAAAGCCGGGAGTGGAAGAGGTGATCCTCCCCAGGGAAAAACACACCACTGACTGTCCAGGGTCAGGGGGTCAGCACCTGAGACTATGTACAAGTAACACCATATGGGCTGCATAGGTTCCATTTAGGAATACATATGTATGCACAGATACAATAACAGTTAGTGAAAGAAGAGGCCATGCATAAAGGAGAATGGAGAAGGGTATACCAGAGGGTCTGGAGGGAGGAAACAAAAGGAAGAAACATTGCAATTAAATTACAATCTCAAAAATAAACAAAGGATAAAATAGTGCCTGTACCAGAAAAAATTATACGTAGCACTGTTGGAAGCTTTAGTTAACATTTCTAATTCTGTGTTTGTTCCACAAACAATTTAGAACAGGTCTCTAGCAGGTATTTGCACGCCAATAATCAGACCAAAAATCTATTAGTAATAGCAAAATTCAGAAAGCACATTTCACAATAGCAAAATTGTGAAAGCCGTCCAGTGTCCATCAGTGAATGATAAACAAGTATAGTAGAGGCACAGGATGGGATGGCAGGCTGCTTGGGAGTGAAATTGGCAAGCTATCATATGATGAACTAGGAGGACACATGCTAATGAAAATAAGCAGAAACAAAACTCTAAACACTGTATGACTCCATCTACAGAAACTACCCAGAGAAGTCCAGTTCAAAGAGACAGCATATTAGAAGTTATATATCAGGTTATGCATATGACAGGTTAAATATGTAATGATAAATACACGGTTAACAAATCAGATTATTATCAAGGTAAAATATATTTACAAAAAACCATAATAACAGAAAAACTCAATTTTCCTTGCTGCCCTTCATGTTTAGAGAGAAAGAAGACAGAGTGTCCTTCCGCCGGATGCCAACGATTCTTTGCAGGCCTTATGCAGGAAGTCACAACTGTTGTGAGCGTGAGTGCAATTTCTGTGTCACACCCAGAAGACAGCATCCACACCTCACTCGTCCCTTTCTCCAGCTCTTACACTTTTTTTCCCCACAAGATTCCCCCAGTCCTGGTGAGGAAGGATGATACCCATGTCCCATTTATGGCTGGGCATTTAAAAATGACGTATCTCAGTGCTGAGAGCAGTTATAGGTCCCTGGACTCATTTCTGACCACTGCAAACAGAAGAGAGCCCCCTGCACCACTATCTATGGGCAGGGGCACAGTTATTTAGAAGCAACATTGACAGCCCCTTCCTGTCCATTCACCAAAATGGCAACAACAACTTCTCTTCTAGAGCCCATGGTCTCCCCAATCATGAGCTCTGACCAGGTTTACAATATCAGAGCTGAGCATCAAATTCAACATAAAATGGTGCACACCCTTTAAAAGCCTTGCTACTATTGTACCAAGAGTCTCATCTGGCCTGGCTGCATGGTATTATTGCATACAGCGTCCATAACTGTTTAAGACTGGTGATGCTAATTCTCTCCCCAAAAACCTGCCTGGCACCTTCTGGTACTGTGTGGGCTAGCCATTATGGAGGAAGCTGATGCAGTTTGATTTCTCTGTGTCCGAAGGCCTAGCCATGGACTGTCTCCAACAGAAGGGTGTCATCTCATTCCATGGCATCTAACAGCAATGACAATTGCCTACACTGTTTTGGGAACACCCGTGGCCTCCCGCACCAACAACTTATTTGGTGGTATCCTATTCCCAGCACTGCGGTTTTCATTTAACAACCTATGACTTCCGGGAGAAGCTTTATCCACTCACGCAATATCTCTGATCAAACGTTTTGTGTAAGATATTTTGATCAACTTATCAAGATCTCCTTAAGGGTCTTTTATACGCCATTAGTTTTGGTTGACCTTCCCCCTCCGTGAGCCCTCCCCACTTAGAATTTTCTACCCCTGGCAGACCACCCTTCTACTTCCACATCACATGTATCCTGCAACCTCTCTCTCTTAAAGAATTTTTCCCTCTCTCGTGAGTCCCTTTCTACATTCCTGGGTTCTACACACACTCCCACGAAAATGTCGTATATAAAGTTAGAAGCTAGGATCCCCACGAGAGAGACCACACACGTTAGAAGCAAGCATATTCACGCAGTGGCTTAACAATCTTGCTTCTTAAAACCTAAAACAAGGAAGAAAAGGAAGAAGAGCAGAGATGAAAACCGCAAAACCTGCACAGAGCTGTGGTCAGCAGCAGGAAACTGCGGTGGGGAAAGAGTTCAGGGCACCGACGGAATAAAAAGAGATGTTCATTAAAGAAAGCAGAAAATATAATGAGCAGCTTGGACAGGGTCTCTAGGGTCTCTAGCTCTGACGGCTCGGCTCGTGTCACACAGTCCCTGTAAGACAGTACTGCAGCTCTTGGGAAGGCAGAGACTTCATGAACAGTCTTGTAGTGGAAGCAGACGCAGCCGGGGAACTCTGTAGCATAACCAAAATGTCCCCAAACCATCATCTGACCTTTAAAAATGACACTGGCATTTTCTTCTCTCAATGCCAAGTTTATTTAGGACAACAGGTCCACAGATGGAGTGGACTGAAATGCTCCCTTCCAGAACCTACAGGGCAGCACCCCAGGACCACTGAGAGAGTCAGGTTGCTTCAGCAATTACACTGAGGTAGATCTGTGAGAACTTCTCTGCGAGCCTCTTCAGGACTCCAGGGGTCCCTGATTTCTGGGAAGGACGCCCAAAGAGGTAGGGAAGACATCCTGTTTACCTGGTATGCCTCGCCTCACTAATTCGTTTACCCAGCATGCCTTGCGTCATTCCCCCCCCCCCCCCCCCACAGTGCCCTGCATATCTCTATCAGCCCTACAAGGAAGCCTAATGTTAGGGTTTTTGCAACCTCTTCCCTACTCGGGGACACCATGAAAATTAAACAGCAGCACACACTGACTGCTCAGGGTGAGGTCGAGCACGTAGCTGCAAACAAGCACATGGGTATACATAGAAGCATATCACCACCATAAGCTAGGTTCTCCCGAGGTTGCGGGAGTGGAGCACCTGCGTCAGCCAGACCTGGAGGCCACATTTGCTTGTTCACCCAGTATCCTTCCACTAGCTCATAGGGTTTTAAGGACTGGGCTGCGCTCCTTGAGTATGTGCAAAGACTATCCAGGGATGATACAGGCTCCAGGAAGGGGGTAAACAAACTCCCAGCCCTCGGTGTGCCCCGCTGCTCCCCTCAGGCTGACCCACTGGATTTGGGCAAGCTGTGCCCCTCCTCCCAGCCTTCACTTCACTGCAGGACGCTGTTCTCACCCGTCCTGAATTCTACTAAATGCACTATCTCTTGTGATAACAACCTCTCGGGCAGCAGGCAAAGGTAATTAGAAATATGGCTGTCTTTATTAAGAAAGTCGATGTCTCTAATGAATGGGTAATAAATCCTTTAGGGAGACAAGAAGTTTCTAATTACTCATTCAACCCAACTGAAGGAGATCTAGCCATCAATACATCACTGCACAAGGGGTCACCACGTGTGATTTTTGGTGTAAAGCTAAGAATTAAGAAACTCTAGGAATAATTTTTCCTTGTAACTTCTTATCAAGGGGGCTGACTAAAGAAGCATAACTTATACTGGATTCCACCCTTAGTACCACACACACACACACACACACACACACACACACACACACACACACACACAAATTCTTCCCTCCAAACTGTATTAAAGCTGTGTTTACTAAATGGATGTTTGGAGTATCACTCTGGTACAGTGTTGATGACTCTATTGTATCAATACAAGTTTCACTCACAAATGTCGTTTTGAAAGAGGGAACCTCAATTGAGAAAATGTCCCCACCTTACTGGCCCACAGGCAAGCCTGTGGTGCGTTCTCTTGATTGGTGATTGATGTGCGAGCCCATTGTGAGTGATACCAACTCTGAAGCCGGGGTCCTGCATATGAGAACACAGGCTGAGGAAGCCATGCGAAGTCGACCAAAGACAGTGCCCCTCCTTGGTCTCGGGATCAGTTCCTCTCCAGGTTCCTGCCTTGACTTCTCTGGATGATGGACTCTGCAAGTAAGATGGAACAAATTCTTTCCTCCCCAGTTCATTTTGGTCTTGCTATTTTATCATAGCAGCTAAGAAACAGTCACATCTCTTTTTCTCCCAGGATCCTTTGTAGACAAACCTCTTGTCCCTCTACTTATTCTGGCACCATCCAAAGCTGTAATTGTGAGGCCGGCTAATGCTGTTCCTCTCGGGTCTGGACTAATCTGGGAAAGCCAAGCACCTCTGTCTCCTCCTTTCATGGGCATTTAGAAGCACGGGTCAGGTATCAGAAGCTGATGCTTGCAAACCTCTAACCCATGGACACGGCACGTTTCTGGCATCTCTTTCAATAACTTCCCCCACCGAGTCCTGATGGTCCTGCTACAGGGGAAAGGTGGGGGTCCCGCCACAGGGGAAAGGTGGGGGTCCCGCCACAGGGGAAAGGTGGGGGTCCCGCCACAGGGGAAACAGGGGAAGGACTGATGCTTACAGCTGTGTGTGGTCATCACTCACTGCGGTCACCCGAGGCTGAGTCCTCATTGACATATTGCAACCACAAAGTAGCGAACCCGGACTTGAACCAGGGTCTGTGTGTTCCCCAGAGCCTACCTGTGATCCCCATTTACATCCTACTGGTCTTGCAGGTGTGGAAGCCCAACACTCAACTGGCTCTTAGCTACACTGGCAAATCATCCACTTTCATGACTATTAATATGGTGCCTTCCTGACACATGAATATTCATAGACCCTTTGTAAGCATGAAAGTTCTTAAGTTACTACTTAAGGGATTCAATTCAATCTTAACACAGATTTCCAAACTATCACCTGAATGCCGTTTTGGGTGTAGGGTTTTTTTTTTTTTTTTTCTGGGATCAATTTTCTTTTCTGTAGTAATAAATTCTTTCAGCTTTTAAGTCTCCTATAATTCGTTCAGTAAATATTTAATGAGCGTTTGCTACATGCTAGCACTGCCCTGAGCACTGAAGCTACAGAAGCAAATATAAGAACCCCCCCCCCCCCCATACCTTTGTATTTTAGCTGGAGAAGCAGCCACAATACATTTATCTCATGGTTTCAGGTAATGTTCGTAGTGGATTGCTGCTTTCTTGGTACTGTTAGACATACAAATACTAGCCTATCAGTTGGGTGTAGAGGCTTTTACACCAGTCGTGCCGGCACTTGGGAGACCAGGCAGGAATAGAGAATTCAAGGCCAACGTGGGCTACATGTCAAGATTCAATATTAAGAGTAACAGTGATTTGTTATAGATAAAAATATATAATATAAATACGACAACATACATTTATTTATCAATTTACTTTCATCTTATACAAACTCTGTTGGAAAAGTTCATTTTCCTAGTGGGCATCCTGAAACAAGATGTGAAACAAAAGCTAAGTAAAGAGCAAAGTATGCCCTCTGCACTCTGTGTCTATTTTCACGTTCTGGATTCGCACAAAACAGTAGCAGTTTCCAAGAAAAAGAAAACAATGGGCATGACTTAAATATCACTTGCGAACACTAACTGAAGACTTCTTTGCAGCACAGGTTTGGGCACAGATGCTAAATCTCATCCCAAAGAGAAGGACCAGGCCCTGACATGCAGGAGATGAAAGCGTGGTTCCTAATCCTCCACTTGACCGCTCACCATGCCAGCCCTGGATATGACTGCGGCATCTCTCAGGCCTCTGAATATTCCACGTCTTACTTCCTCAGGTTCCCATTGTGGATCCATCTCTAGATAGTTCTTTCTCCCTGTGCCATCGGCCACAAGGTCCTTCATGCTTCAGGTCTCAGACAATCGTCACCTCCTCAATAGCTCGTCCCACTAGAACTCTACTAAGGACACTGGCTTTTCCCCCCAACAGACGCAGAGTGTGGCACATTTAGCATAGACACACACTCGGTGAGAATCTTCCCTGGGTATCGCGCCTAGCATTACAGCAGATGCTGTGTTCATTTGGGTCACATTACAGGGAAGGCGGACTGACTTCTCACACTCAAATGTCTGACTGTGATGATGTTTAAGGTCAGGCACAGAGGAGGATCTGCAGAGAGCACCACGGTTACTGCTAAGACATAACTTGCTTGATAAAAAGTCTCAGTATGTGGGGAATGGCTGCTAGAACTTTCCATTTTCATTATAGAGATGAAGATACAAGTCAGTCAACCACAGACGCCATTTGTGATGCTGGCCCATGAGACTATAACAGGGCTGAAAAAAATCCCCGTTGCCCATCAACATCCACCAAACGTGGCAGCATAGCCCATTCCTCATGTGTTGGTGGCACCACAGGCATGTAGTATGACCCCACCATGCAGCCGCGACTATAACAATCCAGTACTGCAACAGCACTTACCCTTCATTTATCTCTCCCTGTATCAATGGTAGGAAATGGCTTCATTACTGTATGTGTATTTACTGTATTTTTTATTATTATATTAGAGTGAAGTGCACTCAGAAAGTGGCAGAAAAACAACACTGCCTTGTGCTGGATGAGCTCATGATCGTTGTGTCCTTGATTTACAACAAGACTCCACATAGGTCTGTAATATATAGGCCATGGTAATTCCCTCTATGACATTCACACAATGACAGAACTGCATAGAACTCGATTGTCTGGATGTGTCCCTACAATTAGAGCTGAGGGGACAATGATAGTCTTCAGTTCAGCTGGACTAAACATAGTATTTAAATTCTTTTTTCTATTAATGGAGGAGATTGATATTTTAAAAGGAAGGAGAAAAACTACTGGGTTGTTATTTGGGGGAAAGGATCAAACAACGCGACATTGGTGGAGATCATGACTTCTCCTTTCAGAAAAGCCACCTCGGAGGCTCTGGCTTTTCTTTTCTTTTCTTTTCTTTTCTTTTCTTTTCTTTTCTTTTCTTTTCTTTTCTTTTCTCAAGCATACAAAAAGACTCAACTCATGGTTCATTAATTTTGCTTTTAATTCAGGAATAGTCCTAATTCCAGAAGAACACGAACAAACCTACGAGCAAGTGAACAAGTAGGTGGGTCTGACCGAACTGGCCATTAGCAGACCACAGCAGGCCACCAGGTACTTGCTGATGTGCACTGAAAGTTCCTACAAGTACATCTGTGTGCCCCCAAGAGAGGGGCAGGAAAGAGTATCCACTACCACATATGGAGCTCAGGCCCCACTTCCTCTCCTGTGCCAGAAGAAGACCAACATCCCTACTTGAAACAATTTGGTTACCACCCAGCCCTGTGCCCTGAAGAGTTCTTGCATTCAGTGCTGTCTATACTGATAAGACAGAAGCCTAGGAGATCAAGTTCTTTGTATATACACACATAACTTACTATTTATCTTCAGAAGTGTGTGTGTGTGTGTGTGTGTGCACATGTGTGTGTGCATGCGGACACACACATGCATACATGTGCACCTGTGTGCTCAGGTGTGTGTGCAGTTTTTATGTGTGTTCAGGTATAGAACACATACCTGCTTGTGTGTATGGATTCATGTTCGTAAGTGCTCAGCTATGTATGTAGTATGTGTAGTGCATGCCCTCTCCCACCACAGTGTGTGTGCATGTGTGTGTGTGTGTGTGTGTGTGTGTGTGTGTGTGTCTGTTTTTGTTTAGGCCAGACGACAACCTCAGGTGTCGTCCATCTTGTTTTTTGTTTGTTGTTTCTGGAGACAAATCTCACGCTGACCTGAAACTCTTAAGAAGGCTAGGCTACCTGGCCAGTGAGGCTGGGGATGTGGGATTATAAACACACCACACATGGATTGTGGGGCTCAAACTCAGGTCTGTGTGCCTTGAAACAAGTTTACCAACTGAGCTATCTCTTCAACTCTGAAGATTCTGAACTATTCACAAGAACGCACGATTTTAGAAATTCTGATTCTAGTTTACATACGAATGTAGCAATTTTCAACTGACTTGAAAACTAATCTCCAGAATCAAATGGTTTGCAAGTTAGAGACAGTGAGGGAGAATATGGGATAGTTCTGAGATCAGATGGGAGGATTCTGCGAGTTTGGGGTTTGTGGCCTGAAATTGGTAACATTTCAGTTGAGAAAGTTCGGAGCATATATAGTACAACATGGTAAATCTAGATAATGATATTACATATTTTAAAACTGGAGAGTATATTAAATATTGTCACTATAAAGACTAAGTGAGGTGACTTCTGGCTAACCTCTTCTAGTCTAAAGCATATGCTGTATCAAGACACCACGTTGCACACATGTCTATAATTCTTGTCAACTTAAAATAAACGGTGAAAAAGAGGGGCAAAGCAGGGCTGGAGTAGAGCTCAGGGGTCAAATATCTGCCTGGAATGAATGAGGACTTGAATATGGTCCCCAGTACTGCATCATATAGTGCAAAAGACAAAATTAAAGAGTTGACGTAGTCAAGAAGGAAGACGAAGCTTGGCGGAGCCAGCCAGCACCTCAGGAGACTCTGTTGACACAATGTTTTCCTTACTTTCATGTCATGTTTCACACAGCTGTGCATACTAAATGGAACCTTCCAGGTAGCCCGTGGTTCAGGCTAGACCAGGATACTCGGATTCATGTTCTTGTCCCTGTATCTACCAGTTTTATGACCTTTGCACAGCACCGTAGTGAAATTGCTTTAGCTTAAATTACCTTTACTCGTCCAAAGCCTGCTTTCCTATTTAAACACAGAAGTGAGGGGATGCTACCTCAACAGGCATGGTGTGCCTGAGTTTCTGTAAGTGAAGCTCCAAGGGTGGGGGTCAGTGAGAGGACGGCTCAGTGAGTAAAGGTGATTCCGGACAAAACTGGTCACCTGACTTTGATCCCTGGTGGAAGGAGAGAACCAAGGCTTGAAAGATGTCTTCTGATCATGGCTGTCTCTGACATTTCCAGGAGACACAGTCTCACAGCTAACTCCTGGTCCCTCTGGCTCTTCCTGCTTCCCTGTCCAGCAGTGATCCCTGAGCCTTCGGCACAGGAGTTGTAGTGTAGATGCAGCAGCTGGGACTGGGCTCCACAAGTCGGCAATTTGTTGGCTGTGGTTTTCCATAATGGTCTAGTGAATATTTTTGACACTTACTTAAAACTGTATAAAAAAACATAGCAAGCACGACTGAGAAGACAATTATGGTTTTGCTTCTGCAAATCGGAAAAGCAGTCTATGGGCTGTTGTAACATTTTTCCTTATGTTTTAGGAGAGACTCTGAGAACCACACAAAACCTAAATTTCATGCTTCAATGGCCCTGTGAATCAGACATGCAATAATGTGCTTCCTTATCAGCCTGCAAAATATCCTAGAGTCAGAAAGGTTTCAGTAGCTACGGCCCGACAGTACCGAGTCCTGTGACACGCACTCACACACACCTTGAACACCACCTGCGGTGGTTAAATGAGACCGCCGACTTTTGTTCTGTTTGCTTTTTTCAGCCTGTCTTAAAAGCAATTACTATTCTATTACTGTTCACACAAGAGAAAATTTACCAGCTCGTAATTGAGAGGCAAGTGGAACAGACAGGAAAAAGGCAGCCACCTACTCTGGTTTCCAAGAAGCTGCAAACAACAACCTAAATGTTTCGAAGACACACATCCGTCACCCCAAATGATACTCCGGGCATGCCTTCATGCCTATTCATGAGAGACTCATCAGTGCAAAGTAGGGCGGAGAGAAGAAGAATGGTAGCAAAACACAATGGGAAGAGGCAGGTCGGCAATGTCTTTTAAATCCAAATTATTATTTCTGGCCCATTAAAACCTCAAAATCCAAATGGAGGCCACTGGTCTCTGAGGAAAACTATCAAAGCAGAATCATAATTCAAGTAATATACACCCAGGGAGCATGAAGAAAACCTAACTATCTAACATCCAGAAGACTGACTGCAGTTACCAGTAACTTAAAAATAAATAGAAGGATGAAATCAAGTTTTATCAGTCCTATGGCCTATTACTACACTCTCAGAGGGGAAGACAATTCCCATCCAAGGGGTATGCTCTGGGTAGCCTTTCTAGGCTACACCTATGAGAAGCTTCTAGGCTTCCTTGTGAAGAGTCCCCTAAGCTAGGCAATTAGGTCAGGGTAAAAGAAAGAAAGAGAAAACCAGGCCTCCTCCCAGGATGTGCTGGGTGCCTCCTGGGAGGGGCTGCCAACACTGTAACCCCAAAAGTCTTTGGGGTGATGATTCCAGCAAATACCTTGCAGAAGGGCACACAGGAATGCCTTAAAAAGCAATAATACTATGGAAGTAAATACCCTTGCTTTGTCTGCCCAGCACACGAATAGATTAACAGCATCTGGAAAGAAATCCCAACCAGGGACCTCTCCACTTTTCAGTCCTTGCTTGCTGAAAACACCTCCCACACCATCTCATTAACTGACTCCTGTGCCGCTTGAATATCTTAGTTGGTTTCATCTTCCTGTCTCATCTCATTACAGTTAAATTTTTTAAGTTTTTTTTTTTTTTTTTTGCTTGGAAAGTGCTATTTTTTTTTTTAACCTTTTTAATTCAATTGATCTCCAAAGGTGAAACCACAGTCAGCCGAAGAGTATCACTTTAAGCTTGGGAAAGCCTTGAGGAACAGACATCTGATCGATAGTGTTATTGAAAATATGACCAGGTATAAAGTCCCATTTATCTGTATTTGTGGCTTTCATTAAAGCAGCCTAAATCCTTTGCAAATAAGCTTTTTCAGAGAGCTTGATCAATGCAGACAGGCAGGCAGGATTACCAGTGACCCATCATGCAAAACAAAACTTGTCAATGTCCACAGGGAAATCTGTAGGAGCTGAGGTGTTTGAAACCAGCAAAGACCCCACTACTTCCTCCTTGCTTACTTAGACAGCTTCCGAGGCTGTGGCTCACACTCAGCTTCATTTGCAGATGGGTTTGACTGTGCACACGAGATTGTTCAGTGCCAATATTCCTTCCCTGTTATCATGGCTCAGTTGAAAAGGAAAGCTGAAAATTAGCCATACAGGAGGAAAAAACAAACAAACATGGTATTCCAGTTACCAGGGAGGAATAATTAAATGCAGATTGCCTGTTGCGTCTTTAATTTAATTTGGAGGCCTTTCATCCTTCACTTTCCTTCATTTGCAGCCAATTCTTGGTGAGCTAATTTGTACCTGGTTCATTTTCCTCCTTTTATCTTATCTGTTTTTCTTTATTCTCACCAACCATGGAGATTAGAAGCCCTGTGAACAAAAACGACGAAGCCTGGCTTGAGGTATTCTTTCCTTACATGATATGAATTACTTAAAGTGAATTTGTGCATATTCTCAATATAAAGGGTTGAGATCTAGGCCTCCACTCTGTATCCTCCCTTCTTCTTCTCCCGAGGAGCTACAGTGTTGAGGAGTTTATAGACTTCTCTATTTTCTCCAAGGGAAGACTGTCTAGACTGTAGTCCACATAGAATCATTAATTCCAGAAGGGGTGCAGAGTGAGTCATCCCACCAATGAAATCAAGAGCTTAGAGGGAAATACATGTCAAATTCTAGAAAGAATACAAGAGGATGCATAAGCCTCACTAATCAGGTTGAGTGTCATGTAAGGAAAATAAGATTGTAATAAAGAAGATGAAATATGAAACTCACACCAACAATTTAAAAAAGCCTAATCTTTAAAAAAAATACACCTGGGGGAAGGAATTAGGGCAGTGCTGGCGAAAGGTGCTCGCTCTAAACTGCTGTCTGAGACAGAGGTTCAGGAGATGCAGTGTGTCCTGCATCTTATACTGAAAAAAAAAACCTGCCATACAGTATCCATAAAAAGTTACACGTGGTCTGAAAATATTTATTCTGAATATTACGCTATTTCTAATTGTGTGAAATGTTACTGCCGTAAAAGTTTCACTTGCTTTTTTAAAAAATGATTTTCTCTTTGCCAATACGTTTTTTTCCCTTCCTCCCTACTTGATCATCTTCCTCTTATCAGTCCCCAATCACCCTCCACAGACTGATGGGAAAAAAAACCCCACTGACTTTTCTTCCCCTCTTTAATACGCTCGGCACAAGCCTCCCTTTCAGCAGGGGAAGTCCCAAAGGAAGACTGTATCTGAATTGTTTCTCTGCCTGTGTGTGCCAACTTTTACACTCCTGCCAGCAAGCTGAACACTGGATAAAGGCAGTCTTCCCCGTTTTCAGTTTAGCCCCCTCAAATGTTAATTAACAGCAATGTGCACTATTTTTCTTAAACAAGACCACACATCATAGGTAAAGCGACTTCGGAGATGGGCAATAAAGAAGACTTGGCTTAAAAATAAACAAGCATTCAGAGTTAAAGGTCTTTGCTTCAAAGCACAAGTCCTCCTTTTAGAGAAAAGAACAGGGAAACCACTCATCTTCAAAATAAAAGCCCAACTTTAAAACAATCATTTGGTAGTTCTAATCACGGGTATAATAAAAGCCATGCTACACACTAAACCATGCTTATTTCTCTGGGGAAACATGAAAACCAAGTCCCATGGAATGAGAGAGCAGAGAACAATTACCGCTTCTTTTATTCAAGGAGAGGGTAGAAATGAAGGTGGCAACTAACTTTTTAAAAACAGATTTTTTGAAAACCGCACAGACAAAAATTAAACAGAAAGGGCATATCTACTGTCCTGCGGCCCAGACAGCAACCTGACATTGGGTGACAGAATGGAGGTGGGTGACTTCCGCCTGCTGGATACACAGATTGTTTTATGAACCCAGTATCCTGCGCAGACAGTAATTCCCGAACGCCCAGTTTCCTAAGGGAATGAAGGAGCTGGGGGAGTCTTTAGGAGACTGAATGCAAAGGAATTTCAAGTGGAGAGAATTACAGTCCCACAGTGCAAAGAAATCAAGATGTCATTCAGCTGTAACTAAGTGCTGGGAAGCAAAAAAAAGGACAAGAGCACTAGTCCATTCTCCTTCATAGACCCACGGCATTATCATAGATCAGCCTCAAGAAAGGCCACCTGCTCTGCTGCTGCTGCTGCTGCTACTGCTGCGCACACGCAGGTGGCCTCGCAGGGAACATTGGCCACTTCAGCAGCAGGGGGCGGCTGGTGCTCAGGATCTACCTCAGAGAATGCTAGGCAGCATTCGCTCCAAGCAAGAGTGTCCAGAGGAACTCCAAGCCAGAGAGGTCTCAGAGAATGGTCTAGAAAAGGGGCCAGGTAGACCATCCGGATGATGCTTGGGGCAACAAAAGCCTTAAGAATGGGGCAGAACAATTCAAACTCACTTGCCAAAGGGTTAGGAAAAGATGGAAGGAGCCCCTCCCTTCCGATATATGAGTATTTGCTCTAAGGATTAATTTAGGACCGGAGGTCTGTACCAGAAGAGATTGGTTCCTAAACTGAGTTGTTATTACCCCCTTTCTACACGCTTCTCAACTCAGAATCACCTGTAGGAACTGTTAAAACCTACAAGTTAATCAAGCCCAGCTCCAGGTTTGGGCTCCATCCAGTTGTACAAATCACCTGTGCTATTTACTGGGTCCATTCTCGGAAAGGGCAAGACATCCAAAGGCAGATTCTTTCCCCCTGGACCACAAAGCCCCTTCTCCACCCATGACAACCAGAGGAGGAGGCTGGGGACTGCCCATCCTGTAGCTGCTCCACGCTGAGTCCGGGATGTGTGCACGGAGGACTGAGAACTCAAAAGTGTACACGATGCACAAAGGGGATGTAACCCCCGGAGACCCACCGCCCCTGTCCCCCCAGCGGGGGCCGGGCCACTACCTCCTGGAAGAGCTCCAGACTGTAGGTGTTGTCGTCGTCGGCGAAGAAAAGCACTCCAGGCTGCGCGCTCTGGTGCTGGTGCCTCTGGCGCAGCCAGGCGAGGCCCGCGTTGCGTTGTTCGGTGGCGCGCGGCAGCCACGGTCGCTTGTAGCGCCGCGGCGTGGGCACGTGCAGGTGCGTGTTGGGCAACCCGGCCCGCGCTAGGAAGCTGCTCACCAGCTCGCTGCGTGTGGCTCGATCCTCCACCAGGATCCAGTGCAGCTGCGCCACCTGGCGGAACGTGTTGGCCAGGCGGGTCAGCTCGGCTTTCTGCACTGGGCGGCTGTAGGTGGGCGTGATGGCATAGATGGTGGGCAACCGCGGCTCCGGCTGCAGCGGAGACCGGGACTCGTTGCGCTTCTCGGGAGCGTCACGCCCTAGGCTGCTCCGTCGGAGAGGAACTCGGGAGCCCCCGCAGCCCACTGTGTGGGGAGAGAAGTAGGGGCGCGAAGTGAGTTGGGGCGCGGGCCTGCGGGGATCCACGTCCAGCATGATGATGACGATCAGGATCCAGGGCAGGAGGATGAAGAAGCGGCTGCACAGCGCCGACTTCATGGTGCGCGCTCTCCAGCGTCTAGGGCACCCCCCCCACGCCCCCAACAAGGACTAGCCTCCGTGTAGTAGGAGGGATCTCGGTGTGTGGCTCGGACGGCAGGAGTCAGCTGTTAGGGAGCAGCGGTAGACGCGCTCTCCATCCGGCCCGGGGCGTTAAGGGGACCTGGGCGTGCGGGTCGGCGCAGATTCCGGTTAATCTGGAACTCTAGGCGGTGCAGAGGGACGGGCTGGAGCTGTGGGTCACTGTGGTTGAAGTCGGCGGGAATCTGGACGCGGTCCAGCAGCGCTCTGCCGGCCCCGGAGTTGTGGCGAGTGCGAGCGAGGCGGTGGTCTCCGCTGCGCTCTTCCTAGAGTGCGGTCCAGGAACCTGTGAGCCGGTGTGCTAACCGCTCCCGTCCCGCACCGCTGCTGGCAAAGCGGCTCCGGATGCCGGCCTCGGGGAGCGCTCTGGGACCCTTTTGGAGGCGGTGGCAGATGATGCGAGGGGCTCGTCACATGTCGGTCAGTGCAGCTGCGATCCCGAGTGGACACCAAGAATGCTGCTCCCCTAGCTCTGTTCGCGTGCCGCGGCAGAAACCTGCGCTCGCGCCCCTAGCTTTCTTCTCGGAACCTCTCCCGGCTCCAGACAGCAAGATCCCAAAGCAGGGAAAGAAAGAAAAAGCGAGGGGGCGGGGGCGCTGCAGACTCCAGCGTCCTCCCAGTGCTCCTGTGGGAAGATAGCAGCGCTGCTACTGGCGGAGAGGGGCTGCGGGGCGGAGGCGGGAAGGGCCCAGGCTCTCTGCGGGGTCTGAGCCGGTGCTCCCCGCGGCCAGAGGCGGCGGGAGGGAGGATGGTCCCAGTGGGGCTGTGCGACCTCTGCCTGTGGGGGATGCTGTTCTCAGATCGCACAGAGGGCTCAGCTCTCGGGAATACTGCAGGGTCTTTGGTGATCAGCCAAAGAAACCCATTTATGCGCGGACAACTCCAGAGACCTAAAGAGGGGAGAGGGAGGAGAGAGGCGGAGGAGGCAAAATGGTCCCTTCCCAGGCTCCCAGCTTGTGGGGTTGCTGTACAGAATTTCGGCAACAAAAACCGCTTTTCATGAAAGGGAGAAATCAATAGAAGCCCACAGAGATGGAGGGGTGCCGCACATAGGTATTTGGCATGTGTGGCAGCCCATTCCAATGAATCAATTCGAACTGGTGCTGCCCAGCCACAGTTGGATCTCCGGGGAAGAAATTTCTGGAAACTCCAGCTGAGTAGGTTTAACTTATTTTTTTCATGTTGGAGCCCTCCGTGTTTGCAGTCTTAGGAATTATTCCTCCCTGGGATCCTTTCAAGGAGGCCTTGGAAGCGGAGTCACCTTCATTTTCTGCATGAGGGAGTGGAAGATGGAGACTTAAAGGATTGCGGAGGTCAGAGGTAACTGGCAGAGTGGAAACAGAACGCGGGTGTCCTGGCTATAACCCTCCACTTCTTCACTGCACTCCCTGTCAGCACCACCTAGTTGCAAGTGACGGTTCTTCCTAGATGGAAGATGTTCATCAAATCAAGCCGGTCCTTATGGGGGAGCATGCTGCTAGGCACACTCCAGGGAGCCTCAGGAAAGCTCACCCCACCCCGCCCCAGATAAATAATTTCTGAGCCTACCTTTCTCCACAGTTTGACCTTCTCAGTCTTAAACCTTCGAAAATTCTTCTGACTACATTCCTGGGGAGCAAGCAGAGCACTGAGGTAGATGCTCCATCCCTTCTCTCTCCTCTTCACATAGCTCCCAGGGTCTGGCATGGTGTGGCTGTGAGTTTTCAGAAGGATCCTCTTAGATTGCCAAGAGCTAGGAGTGACTTTTCAAACATTTTCCCTTGCCCCACAACCCAAGTAAATCCTACCCTTCGGTTCCACCTTCCCTGTGTCCTCCAGAACCCAAAACTGTGCCGAGTGGTGAACCCAAACTTGAAAATAGTGATCCCATTCGATTCCCTACCCGTATTCTACCTCAGGACACGACGTACATGCCAGCATCTGGAGGGAGAGGGAAGGGAGGGAAGCTGCTACAAGCTTTCCTTAAAGTCTTGTCGGTCACACACAAATCTACCGGATCCCTTCCCCTTACCAAAGTGGTTGCTGAAACCTTCCTTATTCTTTTGGACATTTTAAATGCGGTTGAAGAGAATTGCCTTGTGATGGTGGTAGTAAAACTCAGTGGTTAGTGAGTCATGTCGAAAGCATAATTAACCTTTGTTAGTAGGGATGTCTTTGTTAGTTCCAGTATACCATAAAACCTCTTCTGAATTGTGTTTATTCCAGAACAGGGCTAGTCAAAGACAGTACACTTTGGCAGTCAACTGAATGTGAAAATTAATAAGAGATAGTAGCTAGTATATAGAATTCATGGATATCAAATCATACCTAAGACACATTCGAGGACTGTCACTTTATTCTTTCCCATTGCCCTTGTCTAAGTTACTATTGCTGTGATGAAACAACGTGACCAGAAAGCAAGCTAAAGAGAAAAGTAGCTTACACTTCCACATCCTGGTCCATCATTAAAGGAAGCCAGGACAGGAACTCAAACAGGGCAGGAACCTGGAGGCAGAAGCTGATGCAGAGGCCATGGAGGGGTGCTGCTTACTGGCTTGCTCATCATGACTTGCTCAGCCTTTGTTAGAGATCCCAGAGATGGTGCCACTCACAATGGGCAGTGCTCTCCTCTACCAATCACTAAGTATAAAAACGCCCTACAGGTTTGCCTACAGTCCAGTCTTATGGAGGCATTTTCTTAATTGAGGTCCCTTTTTCTCAAATAACTTAGCTTGTTAAGTTGGCATAAAACCATCTAGAACAATCCTCACCGTGTGCTCAGTTGCATCTCCTGTCTTGGGGATTGTCTTAGTTCCCGGGTTTGGTTATCAGTCAGGTGTAACATGAAGGGAGCTGGCTTGTTGGGGTTTCTGTCCTGCCTGGTTCTCACAGCTGTTTAGCCCCAAATAAAATCACTCAGAGGTCTCTATAAGTTTTAAAGCTGATTGGCCCATTAGGCCAGGATACTTATCTGCTCTTGTAGCTTATATTAACCCATTATTCAGATCTTTGTTAGCCATGTGGCTCAGTACCTTTTTCAGCTGGGGCAGATCACATCCTGCTGCTTCGGTGATCTGGGCAGGAGTGGAAGGAATCAGCTTCCTCCTTCCCGGAATTCTCCTGTTCTCATTGTATCATTTCTACTTCCTGTCTTGTTTTCCCACCTATACTTCCTGCCTGGCCAATCAGCATTTAATTAACATGATTGACAGATTACAGACAATTCTCCTGCACCAGTCAGGCCACTTTCTACTTCTATAAATTGAGTCAATGGACTTCTGAAAGTCTGTTTAATTTTTTTGAATTATTATTTTTTTATTTCTTGGGTTAGCATACTATGGTGTTTTGAATAAGAAAGCCTCTTCTAGGTTCATGTATTTAAACACTCCAGTTGGTCCGCAGCAGGGGGTGCTGATTGGGAAAGCTTAGGAGGTGTGGCCTTGCTGGAGCAGGTGTGTCCTGGGGGTGGGCTCTGAGAGGAGCTTGCTTGGCTACTTGTTGAGATGTGAGCTCTTAGCTTTCTGCTCCTGAAAATTCCTTCTGCTCCCCATCCACAACCTCTGAAAACGTAAGCCCCACAAGCTCTTCTGTAAGCCACTTTGGTCAGGGTGTTTCAGTGTAACATCAGAAAAGTCAGTAACACATATATGAAGTCATGAAATTCCTTCTGCCTTCCTCATACAAAATGCTTTGTTCTCATTTATTCCTCTGCCTCGTGGTATACCTCCCCACTCCTTGTTCCCCCCCACACACTCAGGCTCAGTTTCCTTATCTGGAACATGGGGTAGTAATGTACATACACTCCATAGGATAGTGAAAGGATTAAAAGCAGGTAAGTTAGATATCTTCCAGAAGAACTGGCATCAGCCTGGAGACCTCTGTGCATCATAATCGTCACAAGACTGAAATGAAAACTATTTTCTGAGCAAGACTGGCAATAGTGACCCCACATGTAGGGTGGGTCACCGGCGTGGTGTGGTCTCTTCCAAAGTTGGTACAAGGAGATGTGGAAAGCTGAAATTAGTTTACCTTAGTGTACCCCAAATAAAGCATATGCAGTAAGGATGGTATGATTCCAAGTGACATTTATTTCAAATGGCAGAATATACCATCCTGCTTTACATTCAGTCATTCAGTGGCAAAAAAAAGATGTGACCCCCCCAAATCATCCATGATCAAATCTAAGTAAAGATACAAAGTTACTAAGAATGTCCATCAGGAGAACAAAAACCCCAGACTGGAACACTTCCCAGTGTAAAAATGTATCACCTTCAAATATGTAGACTTTATCAGGTACCGAAATGGAAACCACTGTAGATAGGGGCTTGAAGAAAATGTACTGCTTATGAGGTATCCTCACTGGGTAGCTGTTGTGCCTGTCCATGAGCTCAGGCTCATGATACCCTTACATAAAACAATTGAAATTTGATCTGTGCTTGATAATGAAGGCTGGTGGAAGTCACTAGAGTAATTAAAATAATTACCTAACTTCAGAGTCTCTGCTCAGCCTCTCCGTGTTTATTTTCATTTAATCTCTCTAATTATTTGTGTAGCAAAGTGAGCGCTGCTTCTCCTGTACTAATGAAGCCTTGGATTGCCGGCGTTTCTGCATTCACTTTGTTCTCAAATGCACAAAGGTAAAAAAAAAAAAAAATCCCATCTAGGGAGTTAACAGAAAGCATGTATAATGACTAAACATTTGCTTTGCTGTGTTGAGGAATCCCGCTGCACACACGCTGCAGCACGGTTAGCCCACCATGTTGACTGATCCCTTTTGACATTTGAGCCTGGGGTTTGCTAGTGTGACTAAATCAACCTTCAAGGAGCACTGGGGATATCCTTGGTATTCTTAGTCAAGTAAGAAAAAGATCAAGGGAAAAAAATCTATCCTCACACAATTATATAATTTTAAATATCTAGATGATGAGACTGTAGGTATGGAGATCAGATGATAGACTCTGAGCTAACTCATGTGTGAGTGATGATTTAATATAAAAGTGTTGGTGACGAGTTAACCCAGCTTACATGCATGTGTATTTACATTAACATAAGTGCTTTCTGTCTAAATATCAGCTATAGATATGTGAAAGAATTATGTCAGTAATTCTATTGACACATTTTAGGGATACCACCAGTTTTATTGATCACTGTCAGAAACATGACACTCAGATCACATATTAAATGGCTCATTCATTTGTTTTATTTTCATCCATTTTAACTCTCTACAAATATCATATTAGACCAAAATTGTTTAAAATTTGAAGCTTTCTTACAATTTCAGATATTTGCAGCTGTGAACAAAATACAGTTTGTTCAGTAAAATCCCTCTTATTTTTTCTTTTAATATTTTTTTCATATGTATGAATGTTTAGCTTGCACGTATGTATGTTCTTGTTTCACATGCCTGCTGTCGCTGGAGTTCAGAAGAGGGCATTAGATTCTCTGGGACTGAAACTAGGGATGGTTGTGATAAACTGTCGTGGGTGCTGTGAACCCATTGTGGGTTCTCTGAAAGGATATCAAGTCCTTTTAAACACCGAGCCATCTCTCTAGTCCTACTATAATCCCATTTGTATGGAATAGGAAGTTATCCAGCTTCCACATTTTCTAGACAACTAGAAATTGACATTACCCAGTACTTTTTTGCAAAGATTTATATTCATTATTTTAAATGATGTGTATGTGTGCACATGCCCACAGAGACCAGAAAAGGTAGCTGAAGCCTTTGGAGTTGGAGTTACAAGTGGTTGTGAGCTGGCTGACAGGGGTGCTGGGAATTAAACTGTGGTCCTCTGGAAGGGAGGAATTCTGCTCTTTACCAGTGAGTCATCTCTCCAGTCCTGACCCTAAAAACTATCTAAAACAAAATAGCTTTGATTTGAATAAAAGAGAAATCTATGTAGGATGCCAGTGTATAACTTTTTCCATTTACTCATAAAATACATAAAAGCCAATAAAATGGTGATAAAACCATTTATAATTTATAAATAAATTTATAAGTAAATTATAAATTTATAAATAAACTATAAATTTATAAATAATAAAAAATAATAAAAATTCCCCTATAGCTCTCTTAAAAATAGACATGTACATTAAAATAGTAATTTGTTAGGATTCTCACTTAAAGCCATATATCCTATTTTTAAAGCTGTTTTAAGAACCAAAGTAAACAATGTACATGGGAGTATTTTTAATGCCAAATAGTCATATACATAAAACAGAATGAACCAAGATTGACAATGAGTTATATTTATTGAAACTAGAGAATAAGCCCATGTGGGTTCCTTATTTCATTGGGGTCCTATTTTTGCATGTTTCAAACAGTTTTAATAAAAAGTCAAAAGGCATATGAAATAGATTACTATATGCTACAATTCATTTACCAAGGTAGTATTGCTGACCAGCTTCCCTTGCTTTATTTAAAAAAAATGTTTTATTTGTTCTTTGAGAGTTTTTCATGCATGTATACAAACTTTTATGATCATAACACTCCCCACATCATTTAACTCCAAAAAGCCCCCTGCATATTTCCCTTCAAATTTCTGGTCCTCTATGTTTAAAAACAGTATCTCACCATGCGCCATTAATACTCCCTATGTTCATGGATGTGGGGTCACCTACTGAAGCACGGAAAACTAACAGAGGCCACAGCCCCGCCTTCCCAAAATTATTCTCTCCGCATCAACTGTCAATGGTTGCTCCGTTTGGGATGGGAGCTTGTGAGCCCCTTCACTATCCGTGCCAGGACTTTGACCCACTCGATCTTATTGAGGTCTTAAGCAGGCAACCACAGCTGCTGTGGATTCATGAGCGCAGCAGCCACGCCCTGCTGGAAAAGGCGCTTTGCAGCATCCTTCCCATCCACTAGCTCAGTCCTAACTGAGGGGTGTCTTCATCATCACCCCTCAAGGCTCAGGGATCTATTCGGAAGAGGAGACAGGAAAATCCTCAGAGTTGGAGGTGGTGGAAGATACTGTGTCCCAGACACAACGAGACTGATACACATATGCACCCACAGAGACTGTGACAGGGCACACAAGGCCTGCACAAGTTCAAGCCACAGGAAATCCCAGCATGGAGAAAAGGGAGTGGGCACAAAGCCCCACCCCAGTCAGGAAGTCGTTTGTAACTATTTGTAACTGACAACTCCTCAGAGAGGGAAAGTAAGTTTTCACCAATGGAGAGTCACTGGGTAGGCTCTACTGTTGTCCAGGAGTAGTTGGTCAACCCAAAGCAAATCCATGTTTTGTTTGTTTGCTTGTTTTTTTGTTGTCGTTTTTATTTTGTTCTGGTATTTTTTTGTCTTATAAGTTTTTTGCTTGTTTAAATTTTTTTTTAAAGGGAGAACATAAAGTTCTGTGGGTAGGGATGGGGTAGGATCTGAGAGGAGTTTGGGGAGGGAAAACATCATCAAAGTAGATTACATGAAAGAAATTTTAAATTAAAAAAGTCCTTCAAGTTTGCATTCTGTGCAAAAGTCTGTGCTATGGATTGAGCTCCACCCTGATTTTCAATTCAAATGTTGAAGTCCTAACCCTGGGCACCTCAGAATACAATCCTTTTGGAAATCAGGCCGTTGGAGATGCAACTAGTAAATATCAAAGCTCCATAGCTAGATCTCTAATCCAGTGTGACCGGTGTCCATATGGAACTTAGACACAACAGCAATATGCAAGTATGGAGAATGCATGTGGACACTGCACTTTATTTCACAAGTGTGAGAATGACTAAACTTGCTGAGTAAGAACCAGACTGGAGGAAAGAGCAGGGGACAGATACATCTCAGTGACTTTGGGCTGGACACTGCCCTGCTGACCTCATGATCCGCAGCTTCAGTCTCAGACTGTGGACAACATGACAGCTTGTGGTGCAGTAGCCCTAGCAAAGTAATACAGGTCAGAAATAATGTGAGGGTAATGCTGTGACCTGTGGATGATGATGGGAAGCATCCACATCATATCTATGTATCTGGACAGATCTATGTATCCAGAAAGAGCCAGGAGGGAATTTTAATCAATTCCCTTCACAATGAAAACAAAACAAAAAAAATACAACTTCTAAATTCTGAGTGTTTCCTTATGAAGATAATTTAAAAGAGCAAATTAAAAAAAAAAACCTTTATAGTTGGGTGGTGGTGGTGCAACTTTAATCCCAGTGCTTGGGAAACAGAGGAAGGCCAATCTCTGTAAATTCAAGGCCAGCCTGATCTGTTCCAGGTCTGTTCCAGGACAGTCAGGACTGGTTCACAGAGAAACCTTATCTCAAAAACAAACAAAAAAGAGCAGGGGAGGTCTTTCCATTTTCTGGTATCCTCCTCAATTTCTTTCTTCAAGGACTTAAAGTTCTTGTCAAATAGGTCTTTCACTTCCTTGGTTAGAGTTACCCCAAGATATTTTATGCTATTTGTGGCTATCATGAAAGGTGATGTTTCTCTGATTTCCCTCTCTGCTTCTTTGTCCTTTGTGTATAGGAGGGCAACCGATTTTTTGAAGTTGATGTTGTATCCTGCCACATTACTGAAGGTGTTTATCAACTGTAGGAGTTCTTTGGTAGAGTTTTTGGGGTCGCTTATGTACACTATCATATCGTCTGCAAATAACGAAAGTTTAACTTCATACTTTCCAATTTGAATCCCCTTGATCCCCTTATGTTGTCTTATTGCTATTGCTAGAACTTCAAGCACTATATTGAAGAGGTATGGAGAGAGTGGACAGCCTTGTCGTGTTCCTGATTTTAGTGGAATGGCTTTGAGTTTCTCTCCATTCAATTTGATGTTAGCTGTCGGCTTGCTATTTCTCAGGAAACTGGGAGTCAACCTCCCTCAGGACCCAGCAATTCCACTCTTGGGAATATACCCAAGAGATTCCCTAACATACTACAAAAGCATTTGTTCAACTATGTTCATAGCAGCACTATTTGTAATAGCCAGAACCTGGAAACAACCTAGGTGCCCCTCAATAGAAGAATGGTTAAAAAAGGTGTGGAACATATACACATTAGAGTTTTACTCAGCGGTAAAAAAACAATGACATCTTGAATTTTGCATGCAAATAGATGGACATAGAAAACGCTTTACTGAGTGAGGTAAGCCAGGCCCCAAAAGAGGAACACGGTATGTATTCACTCATAAGTGGATTCTAACCATAATTAAAGGTCTTTGCGCCTATTATTCGTGATCCTAGAGAAGCTAAATAAGAAGGTGAACCTGATGAAGATTATTTAGCTATCCGCCAGGAGATAGGAAATAGACAAGAGTCCCAGGTAACCTTGGGTGCATGGGAGGGTGGGAGGGTTGTTGGAAGGGGAGAGGGTTAGAGAGAAGGGAGTAGGGGAGGAATGGAGAAAGCTCGGTGGACTGGGATGGGGGGGAGGGAGGAAGGATGAATATGGGATCAGGGAAGAATATATTTCAACTAAGGGAGTCATTTTAGGGTTTACAGGAGACTTGATTATATATATGGGATCCCAGGTCCAAGGAGAGATCCCCAGATTGTTCTCTGGACAGAGGAGAGGGTGCCTGAACTGGCCTTGGCCCATAACCATACTGATGAATATTTTGCTTATCACCATAGATCCTTCATCTGACGATGGATGGAGATAGAGACAGAGACCCACATTGGAACACTGGACTTAACTCCCTAGGTCCAAACGAGAAGCAGATGGAAAGAGAACGTGAGCAAAGAAGGCAAGACTAGAGGGAACCTTCATCCGACGATGGATGGCGATACAGACGGAGACCCACATTGGAGCACCGGACTGAGCCCCCCAAGGTCCAAATGAGGAGCAGAAGGAGGAAGAAAATGAAAAAGTAAATCAGGACTGCGAGGGATGCGATCATCCACTGATACAAGGGGACTGATCTAGTGAGAGTTCACCAAGGCCAGTGGGACTGGGACTGAACGAGGACGTGATCCAACCAGATTCTCTGAATGTGGCCGGATTCTCTGAATGTGGCCGGATTCTCTGAATGTGGCTGGCCCGGAGTCTTTCTGAAAAGCCATTGACAATGACACTGGGACTTGTTTCCTCTGCATATACTGGATTTTGGGGATCCAGTCTGTTTGGATACTCACCTTCCTGGACCTGGAGGGAGGGGGGAGGAACTTGAACTTCCCACAGGGCAGGAAACCCTGACTGCTCTTAGGGATGGAGAGGGAGGAGGAGAGGGAGTGGGGGGAGTGGGAGGGTGTTGGGAGGAGGGGCGGAAATGGAAACTTTTATAATTTAATAAAATTACTTTCTCATAAAAAAAGATAACCCAAACAAAAAAACTTTATAAACAAGGTCTACTTCTAAACTTTGTGTATATTCAGATGAAAACGTTTGTTTGCAATTGTTGTTGGGGTGTTGGTGTTGTCTTTTAATAGGTATTTCAATGTTGAGAACAAAAAACATGCTGTGAGGAAATAGGCATCAAGCAGAGGTGCGAGCATTCCAGCTTGGGAATAAGTCTCATATCTTGGGAGCTCATTTTTTCATCCATAGAAAACCAACCAACCAACCCACCAACAAACCAACAGGTGCAGATAATGTCCCTAAAATTCCATAGAAAATTCACCTTGAATTTTTTCCAGGTTGGTATGTTTGCACTAACATTTTTGTTTTGTTTTGTGTTTGAGACAGGGCTTCTCTCTATAGCCTTTCTTAGCTTGGAACTTGCTATGTAGAGCAGGCTGTCCTGAAACTCACAAAGACATGCTTGCCTCTACCTCTACAACACAAAGGCTAAATAAAGGTGTGCACTACTGCCAAAGGCTGTATTCAACCTTCTTGAATTCTGAATTTTTATTTTTTTTATTTTTAATGTAATTGTATCACTCCCCCTCCCTTTCCTAACTCCAACCCCTCCTACGCACCTCCTCCCCTCTATATATTCCTAAATATATAAATACAGCCTACTGAGTCTGTGCAATGCTACTTGCATGTATGTTTCCAGGGCAGAGCATTTGGTACTGAATAACAACTTTGTGTGCTCTTCCCTGGGAGATGATTTCTCTTGCTCTCAGCATTCCTTACTCACCTGTAGCTCTTTGTCTAGGGCTGAGGTCTCCCTCTGAGATTTCCACATTCCACATTAGTGTGTCTATTGACATCATCCTTGTTTAGGTCTGCATTAAACTTTCTATTCTATTCTATTTTTAATTCTTGTTGTGACCAGTTTCCACACACACACACACACACACACACACACACACACACACAAATGTAGATAGGATTAACGTTTCTAGTGTCTTCTTAAGGAAGACAGTGCTTCCAATTCATTGTCTCATGAGCAAATCTAGTCCCTGTGCACAAATACATATTATATCAGCAACCCACCTACCAGTATCAGAACTAGAACAAAGGAATATGGTCTGTATCTTATGTTCAGTTACTTCTGGCTTGAATTAGTTTGTTTTCATTATTTTAATACTATTCATCTATGAGCCTGCAGTTAGACAATCGGGATGTCATCATTGATTACTTTCTGTTCCTTCAGTGCCAAATTAAGTGTGTTGTGGTCTGGGCATGTGTTTGGTGTTTAAGTGACAGATGAATACCTCAGAATGAAGAGAGGGTTGGCCTTCTTATTATTCTGCTCATTGGTTTACAGCCAGGATCTTCTTGGTGAAGACCTTTTAGCTGCAGAGGCCTCACTGGCAAAGGAGCCTAGTAAGAGAGTGCATTTTTATAGCGGAAATAGTACACAGTGTGTGAAATTGAGTATAGCTGTTTTTCAAGAGAAATGCCTCAGAAATCTATTCAGAGAGAAAGCAAGCACACCAGCAAAGTCATCACTCACAAACTGCAGACTCATTGCTGAGAGTCATAGTTCACCTAGCACAACTTGAAAACGCTCTCACTCCAAATGAAGGGCGTGCTCTAGTCTACTCTCCAGTGCTAGGTCTCAGGGCTGCTATGGTTGAGACCCTCTCACGGTTCAGGATCTGGGCACTTGATTAGTTTGAAATGGGTCATCATAAAACACACAGACAAAATGTGTGCACAGTGCCTGCTCTGCCCGACTCCTGAAGTATTTAGAGATTGCTTGGGACACACATGAAACTCTTGAGGTGCAACATGGCACCCAGGGAAAAAATGCTATCTCAAAATCAGGGACCCCAAACCCATCTTCGATGCCCAGCCATTTCTTAGCCACAGCTATTTAAACTTGTCTCTATACTTGATAAATGAACATGATAACAGTATTGTCTCTTGTTGCTCCTCGAACTAAGAGATGCTTTATAAAAACAATCATGTAGCTGGAAACTTATGTGTTCCCCTGGGTCCCACAGCCACTCCTAAAGTAATCACTCTGAGGCTTAATATTAATTATAATTGTTTGGTCAATGGCTCAGGCATATTACTAATTAGCCCTCACAATTAAATTAACCCATTTCTACTAATCTGTATATCACCATGTGGCCGTGGCTCAATGGCATCTTACTCCTCTGGTGGCTACGTGGAGTCTTCCTGAACCTACCTTCTTTCTCCCTTTATCTTTGTTTGGATTTTCCACCTGGCTCTATTCTGCCTGGCTATTGGCCATATCAGTTTCTTCATTAACCACTGGTAATTAAAACACATTCACAGCATATAGAAGGAGCATCCCACATCACAGTCATGGACTAGTTCTGCGTTAAACACACTTTAACACAGCACTACAAAGTTAAAAACAGTGCTTCTTTTCATCCCAAAGCCTACAAGTCTTTAACTACTTTTACAACTGTCCCCAGCTGAGTGGATAATTGATCTGTAAGTTGTTCAGCATTAGAACTTGTGATTAAATGAGTTGGGACATAGATAACCCTTCGAACAATAGCATGGTAAGTATTCAGCAAGGACGGACTGCGATTATTATCATCAGCACCCTGAAAGGTACACTTCTGGTCAATCAGCAGGCAGGGGACTGGGGACAATTCAAATGGAACTGATTGCTTGCATTTTTAAACAATCAAGTAGTTATTGTCATGCAGAAGAAGAAATTAGTGGTGAAGAGGCCTGGATATTCGGACAGAAGATTAGGGTCCCGGTTCTGGCCGGTCCCTTTTTGTCCTCTATAACTATAAGAATCAAGAGGAACAGGGCAGTATTTCCTGAGAATTAGCTTCCAGGGTGTGCCAGGGAACATCTTTTTTAAGTAGAAATAACATGACAAAAACGCTCATCCATATTGGAGGAGAGGAGTGGCTTTTGAGTCCAAGGATTGATGAGTACATCGTGTTTCCTCTTTGCTGTCTGTGTCAGAGCTGAGGTAACCACAGAGAAAGGGGTATCTATGGTCCTACTGTAGGTGATGTAAGATGGTAGACAAACTGCAGATTCCCAGGAAAGGGTGCATGTCTACCAGTGTTCCCTTTAACGAAGTCTATTGCTGACCAGGAGAAAGATGCATCCTCAGCAACACGAACTACAAAGTCACTTGGGGTACTCTCTCAGTGGATGTGCTCTCAAGAGCATAGCGCCTGTCCTGCCTCTCATTTTTTCCTCGCTGTTTTGTTTTTCTCTTCCCTTCATCACCAGCACCAGCTTCCTTTCCACGTATTTCGTTCCAGATAAACTCAAATATGCATCAGAATTTGTCATTGTTTTAGCAGTGCAGACTTCTTTTATTATTTTTTTTTCTATTTCGGATAAAATACTCAACAGTATTTATGCACCAGTCTTTTCACAGATGTGACAGATAATCTTGATTGTCATCTTGATTGGGGAAGGGATGCCCGGGAGATTATTAAAATGCATTTCTCAGTGTGCCTGTTAGGGTGTTTGCAGAGACAACTGGCCTGTAGAACTGACAAGAAAAGAAGCATTCTGAACACAGGCGGCGCCATCCACTTCTCTGCATTAAGTGGAACAAAAGCTGGAGAGAGGGAGGAAGCCCATTAGTGCATGCTCATTCTCCACCATGTTTTCAAGAGCTGATTGCAGACTGGTTGCTTACTTTGGTGATAAGGCCATAATTGATGGCCTGGGTAAGTGGCTCCCTCAGTTTCTTATCCTCATGAAGACTGAGAGAAATTGGCTTGAGCAGGTGTTAAACCTGAGTTTTCTTTTGCTCGTGGTGTTTTTTTTTTTTTTTTTTTTTTCTAATTAAGACCTAGTCTAGGCTTCCCAAGCCTTCTCAGAATTCTAGAGGGGAAAGAATGGAAAGGAACGTCTAACACCTGGGCCTTTGCCCTTGATTGTAAACGGCCAAGTTTAGAATCCCCACAGAAACAAAGTCCTGTTCTAAGTTTCTAGATTTGGTTAGCTGAGGTGGAAAGACACATTCTGATTGTGGGCAGCAGCATTCAGCGGGCTAGAGAGAAGAAGGAGGAGAAAGTGAACTGAGCACCAATGTTTATCTCTCTCTATTTATTGACCATACAGGCTGCCACGACTTCCCTGCCTCGAGGGACCATGTTCCCTGGAACTATAAGCCTCAATCAACACCTTTATCCTTAAATTGCTATCATCCTGTATATTCACAGCAGCAAGAAAATGACCTCATATAAGGCCTTCCAGGAGAAGCGGCGGGTGGGGGCTGCTGTAAGGTGTCTGTGATTGGGTTTCTTCTGTCCTTTGGGAATTCTGAAGGTGATAACATGAGAAAGCTAAATGTGGTCCCTTCAAGGCTGAGGTCTACCCTCTAATTCAGGCTTTACCCTTCCTGCAGATGCGTGGATCCCTGTTTGTGTCTCCATGATGGACTCCATCTGGTCATCTTGCTTGGCCTAGTTGTTCCGACTTCCAATCCAGCCTCAGAATCCATGAATTCTGACTGAGGCACTTGCTCCTGGACCACTGTCCCACGTCTATCATATTTCTCCTATACCCCTTGGTAATCATTATTATTTTTCTAGTTCACCCGAGTGCCATTGATTATGAGTTACAGCTCGCTAAGTGGTTGCCCAAAGAAGACCTGAACACCTAGGATAGCAATGTAGATGCTAACACAGAAGCTGGGAGGCTTTTGAGGCCACAATTTAGATAAAGAACGATGGGCGATGCTAAGAGTGGAGAAATAGTCTTCCCCAGGGAAGAGCATATCAGTTGGTTATTCAATATCAAACTGCCAGCCCTCAGATCATATACATGTGGGTAACAATTTACAGACTGAACTGCTTATATTTATGCATTTAGGAATATATATTATGTATACACACACGCACACACACACATACACACACACACATATATATATATGAACAGTTAAAGAAAAAGACATTGTGAGTTTGAGAGAGCAAAGGGGTATGCATCAGAGGGGCTGAAGGGAGGAAAGGGAAGGGGAAATGCTGTAATTATAATTCAAAAGAGAAAATTATTATTATCTTTTAAAGTCAATAGGTGGGAATGCAGTTCAGTGGTAGAGTGCCTGACAAGCATATAAGAGGCCCTGGGTTTCGCATTCAATACCATAAAAATAAAATAAAATAAACATTAAAAAAACTTCCTAATCTTGCTACCTTAGAAGGTTCAAGGTTGGGGACAATGTGTTGGCTCCAACACCAATTACAAATTGGAAGATTCATTATCCTAGGGTTTAATTCTTTGGTAGAAGAACTTACAAAGACTGATTGAATTTTCTATGCTCAGTATCACTTATGAAAGAAGCTAAAGGCTACAGATTCAAACAAAGCAAAATAACAAGTTTCAGCACCGAGTCCAGGAACATCCCAAATAGTGCCTCCTACTGTCCTGCCCTGGGAAGTCACCAAGTTCTAACTTCCCTGAGAGTACTCCAACCCATAGGGGTGGCTGATCTCATCTCCAGTCCCTAAGAGGTCAAGCTGATACCACGTGACCTAATGCCCCTACCCCGTGTCACATTATTTAGGTGGTGAAGAGCTTCCAGGAAACCAAGATGACATTCTGGTTTAGAATTGTGGTGACTACTGACAAGGAGATTGCCCAACCCAGTTCCAGCTTGTTAAGCCAATGAGTTTATTGGGGTTACTGACAAGAGCGTGGAGAAGGGGTGCCCATAAGTTTATTGGGGTTATTTACAAGAGCATGGTTAAGGGGTGTGTGACTCAGAGGAAGCTGCATCACCAAAAAGGCAACTCCAACACTGGTGAAGCAGAATTATTGCGGCTCTCTGTCCTTCATACGGGCAGCTCAATTGAAGAATCTCCTTTCCCTACGACTATTTACTTTTACTGCTTATTCATCCTCGGGGGAGGAGGCTTGTGAATTTTATAATTTTTCTGAGCTCTGTGACTCTGGAAAGTTTCCTGAGTCTCATGAACTTCCCTTCCTGGGAATTCTTTTCAGTCTGCTGGAAGTAGCTACACAACACCCTGACTTAGAATTGACCTCCAAGGGTCAAGGGCCAAGGCCAAACCTCGTCAACAAGGTGAAATTCTTTAGTTAATGAAATCAAGTTTGCCCGTGTCTGTTACTGAACACAGAAGTGTTAGGAGGTGACAGTCACGTAGTTGGCTTTTGTAACCATGCTGTCCTAAGTCAGCCGTTTCAGTGTTTCTAAGTAGATGTGCCATCTACCCCAACTCAGACTCTGAACTTAACCTGACCATTCAGAGTACACTTGTTAGTAGACAGAACTTCAGAATTCTTGTGAAACAAACGTTCTACTGAGAGAAAAGATGCCTCTTCAGGACTGTGAGAAAGACAGAGTTCACATATAACACCATGAAAGTGAGGCAAACTGGACATTGTTGGCCACTTAGAATAACAGGAATATCAGGGGATTCAGCCAATCAGAGTGGCACATACCCTGCTCACTCCCTAATCAACACACACACACACACACACACACACACACACACACACCAACTCTCAGAACCGAGTAAAGGTTAGTGGTGGATTAAGTTCTTGCTCCATAAGCAATAAGAAGCACCTAAACAGATGAGCTTGTGGTTGTTATGAATTAGAAAAAAAGATCATATTAATCTCTTCTATAGCTATATCTGACAGAGAGCACCACTCAGGTAAAAGCCATCCAAAGGGAAAATTCAAAAATATATGCCTCAGATTTGTAAGGCTATGATATAAATTCCCGTGCATAAGTAAAGCTTCAATAACTTTTGTTTTTTGAGTCAGGGTCTCACTCTGCGAGCCTGGCTGGCCTGGAGTTTGCTGTTTAAATCAAACTGACCTCAGACTCACAGCCATCCACCTGCATCTGCCTCCTGAGTACTGGAATTAAAGATATGAACCATCACTGACTCTCACTGATATATATATACAAAATTTCTTTTTCCAGTATTGGGAATCTAAACCAAGATCTGGGTATGATAGGAGTGTATTCTACTGCAGAGCCATAAACCCCATGTCCTAACCATCATTTTTTTTTTTAAAAAATGGCATTATTGGAGTAAATGTTGGAAGAATGAATTGAAGATGAAGCAATAGAAATTGCCTGCGACTCCCTTCCCGCTCCCCAGCACTGTTACACCATCTGAGCTATTCCTGAGAATGCGGCCTCCGGCTACCACACGCTGCCTTTGCACAGGGTCAGGCCCCCAGAGAGCTATGAGTGTAAACTGCACTCCTGTTCCTCCTCGGGTTTGCTTTTACCACTCTGCCCTTTGCTCCATGGCACCCACTCTCTCCGAAATGTCACTAGGATGATTAGTACCTCAGAACTGTACTGTGCAAGCATCGTGAGGGACACCGCCCTAATGTCACATTGTTCTCTTCCTCAAAGCCCGGGAGAGGACATCTTTTCTACTCCCTCAAACGTGGAAATGATAGTCTGCAGGTTTGTTTGGTCTCAAGGGTTGTTCTAGGTGCTAATTAATGGCCTTAAAACTTACCATGAAAAGGGATCATTTATTTTGGTCATGAGTTCTCTGCTCCAGGAATTCCAAGTAAAGATTGTGGGGTGGCTTCTCTCTGTTCTGTGATGTTTGCAGACTCAGTCAGAAGCCTCCAAGCCTCCAAATAGGAATTTGGTGTGTGGTGCATGGCTCTTTATACACTTTGATAGGGTTACAAATCTAAGGAAAGAGGGAAGGGGAGAAGGTGAGAACGTGGGAGAGAGACGAGGAAGTTGAGAGAGAATACTCAGTAGAGGCTGAATCATATCATTGCTGCCCGGCTGTGAAAACCCCAGACTGTTAAAGAAGTCTTCCAAATCATCCCCCAAGTTCAAGGAGAAGAGAGTCTGTCTCTTGACTGGAAGAGTACAAAGGGCTAGAAATGCTTCTGCGATCAGTTTTGAAAATCAGAGTTTCCCACAGTGTGCTCTGCATAATAATTTCTTAGAGATCACAGACACAGAATTGATGCTTGTCCCTGTAAGACCATGAGGAGTGTAAGACTTCGTACTCCGTGTCAGTGAATAAACCTTACTCAGGCTTCACAGTACGGCCTCCCCTCCAACCTACTTTCCTCATCAAGTTATGTGAGTATATGTGTGAGTGAGTGAATATAGTCATGTGTGTGAATCTGTGTGTATATGTGTGTGAGTATATGTGTGTGAGAATGTGAAGGCGTATATATATATGTGTGTGTATATGTGTGTGAGTGTGTGTATATGTGTGTGAGAATGTGAGTGCGTATATGTGTGTGTGTGTGTGAGAATGGGAGTGCATATATACGTGTGTATAGGTGTGTGAGTGTGTTTATGTGTTTGTGGATGCATGTGTTATGTGTGTGTGTGAGTGAATGTATGTGTATGAGTGTGTGTATGTGAGTGTGAGCTTATATTTGTGTATGTGAGTATGTATGTGTGAAAGTGAATGTATGTGAGTGTATGTTTATATGTGTACATCTGTGTGAATGTATATACATGTGTGTGTATGTGTGTGCATATTGTATGAGAGTGTATATGTGTGAGTGTGTTTATGTGAGCGTGTTTGTGTGTGCATATGCATGTGTACGAGTGTATATATGTGTGTGACTGTGTGTTTGTGTACACATGTGCATGTGTGCGTGTGTGTACATGTATGTAGATGCCATGGTTGGGGTTCAGCGATCAGAGAACAACCCCAGGTGTCAGTCCTTACTTTTCTTTTCCTTCTTGGTGAAACAGAGTCAGGTTATCTGGCCCCCGAGGTTCTGGAGAAACCCTGTTTTTGCCTCCCATTTCCCCCAGGCACACTGGGGTTACAGATGTTTGCGCTGCAGCATCTGCTGTTACATAGGTTCTGGGATGGGAACTCAGGCCTCCAGGCTCGCACAGCAAGGCCTTCACCACTGAACCAGCCTTCCTCGTCATTTGTTACTTTACCTTACACTGTCTTACCCAGCATTCTAAATTACTGTAAATAATGGTTGGAGAAAACTGGGACATAAATAACCTAAATAGAATTCCAGGAAAGCAATTATGTCTGCTTACAAAATTCATTTCAAAATGAAGAATAAGAGTGAACAATTCCAGAATCAAATTTCAACAAATACTCTGACATACAAATTCTAATCTTAATTTTTACTGGTTTTGAGTAGAAATGCAGAAGAATAATTCAGCTTTCAAATAAAATTTCTGATTCCTGAAATGACATGGTTTTGATTTATCATCTTGAAATGTATCTAAAATAAGGGAATTTCACTTTGTAATTGCAGTTTGGAAATATGAATTTTAAGTAGTTCTGCTAGATTCATTTTATCTACTTAAAGTATTTTGTATTGTAGCACTTAAAAATATACTTTTTTTTGGAAAGCTAGACTGAAAATTTATTCAGATCCTGGGCATAACTTTTTATAAAAACATAATACTATTTAATTTTTCAATGAAGCAATTATGTAGTAGTCTTTATATCTTTTCCATGAAAGATGAGCTATTATGTCATTTTTCTATGATGTAATTAACATTTTACTTGACACATCTATGTCAGGGATTCCTTATCTATGAAGAGCAATAGGTTTTATTAAATATGCCATTTACCACATTAGATTTATTATAATCAAATTTCATTTCACTTCATTTGTTTAGCACACTACTTCTGGGCTGCAAAACCAATTTATTCCTCTGTGTATGAATCGATTATTTCATGAAAAGGTAGCCACTATAACTATTAAATATAAAAATCACCATAGTACCACTTGCCACTGCCAAGCTGAAATGTGATCATTCAGGAAAAGGGGTTAATTTAATGGTTTGTGATCATTTCTCACGGACACTCCACACAGTGCTGCACAGTCACATCTGCTGCCATAGATGAATGCTCTTACAAACTGCGACTATATATTTAAGTCTTTGTGCTCTTACTATACAAATTAGAATTCTCACTTAAGGTTTTACCAACATTTTATTAAGTTGTAAGGCAACTGATTAGGTTATTTAAAAACAAAGTTTATTAGAATAGCAACCGTGTGACTATCCAATAATTATAACCCTGTGTGTGTGTGTGTGTGTGTGTGTGTGTTAACATAATATATTGAGTCACTGTTCTCTTGGTACACTTTACTGTTTTGGTGTAAATTTTTGTATCTCTCCTCAATTCCAGTTGATACGATTTTCGCTGCGGTGGCATTAAGGGATAAAGCATTTTGGGAGGTGATTATGTCATGAGGAATCTGCCCCTGTGTTGGGATCGATAAATGATCTCTCATAAATTATCAGCCCTTCTTTCATTTCTGCCAATAGGATCATGATGATGCAGAAAGAAGGTGCTGTATCAGAAGCAAAGAACAGCTCCCAGCAAGGCTGCCGGCGTCTTGTTCCAGGACTTCCTAGCGTCTGATACGGTACACAAAGAAATGGCTCACCCAGTCAGCATGCACAGACTAGCATGCAAACCTTTCCTTGTCAGTCTGCCTTGAAATACTCTGCTCTGTCTCTCTGGACTCTTCTGTCAAGAGTCATTCCTGAATCCCAAAGCCCAGGTCTGAGTGGAAGCTTGGTGGATCTCCTGTTCCTCCCAGGGAGAACCTTTATCCATCTTTGCACTTTGGCTGCAGTGTTTATTAAAAGTATCTTCTCACCGTAGCATCTTGGAGGTGTTCTTCTTTTCCCCTCAACTTCCTTCCTACCCCTTTGCTATTGTGTGGATCCCTGATGGGAAGAATATTTCAAAAATCACTCAACCTGCTTGTTCCAGATGGCGAACTGAGGCTGGGACTGTAAGCTGGTGAGAGACTAACTCTCTGCCTGGTGTGCAGGGGTCCTGGCTTTATTTCCTAGCACCAGGGCCAAAAGGAAACCGGAAAAGATAGTGACAGATTTGATTCATGTGAGCAATGTACTGAGGTCATAGAACGGGGAGAAATATTGAAAACTCTGAATATGGGCAGCAAGTAGACGGTTACAACCAGGGAGGCAACTGGGTCATTGTATGAGTAACTGGCAAGAGGAAATATCAGTGCTACTTTTGGTTGTCAACTCAACACACTTGGGAAGAGCAAATCTCAGCTGAGGAATTGCCTTCATCATCAAATTGGCCTGTGGAGCATTTTCCTGATTGCTAATTGATGTAGAAGGGCCCAGCCCATTGTCGGCAGTTTTTTTTTTTTTTTTAAAAAAAAAAATCTAGCTAAGCAAGCCAAAAGGAGCAAGGCTGTAAGTAGCTGTGTGTGTGTGTGTGTGTGTGTGTATATATATATATATATATATATATATATATATATATATATATATATATATATAAAAGCTAGTTCAATCCTGGTGTGGTAGTGGATTCCTTTTAATCCTAGCAGTCAGAAGGCAGAGGCAGATGAATCTCTGTGGTCTGGTCTTCAAAGCAAGTTCCAGGTCACTCAGGGTACACACTGAGACTTTTGTCTACAAAACAAACAAAGCAAAACACATAGTGTGGGAGGTCCTTCTGTCTATGTGTTGCTTTTATTGGCTAATAAATAAAGAAACTGGCTTGGCCTATAGCAAGATAGAACTTAATTAGGTGGGGAAAACTAATCTAAATGCTGGAAGAAAGGAGGTGGAGTCAGAGAGAAGCCATGGAACCGCCGCCAGAGACAGACATGCCAGAACCTTGCTGGTAGGCCACTGGCCTCGTGGTAAAATATAAAATAATGGAAATGGGTTAAATTAAGAGGTAAAAGCTAGCCAATAAGAATTTAGAGCTAATAGGCCAAGCAGTGATTTAAATAATATAGTTTCTGTATGATTATTTTGGGAGTCTGGGAGGCCAGGAAACAAAGAAGTGGTTCCTTACTACAAATTGGTGTACAACGTGGGACTGACTAAGAAATCATGGGAAGGGATCCTAGACACTAAAAAACAGTTTAGCTGTATTCCCTCCTTCCCCCCCAATGGCCTTTGCTTGCTGCTGGCATGCTGCAGCTCCTTTAAGAGAGGTCTTACTGATTCTGCAATAGCATAAAAAAAGCTGCACCATTTTGAAATGGCAGCTTCCTGGGCCATGCTTCCAGTATGAACTCTGATGAGGTCTGGCTATGGAACCTTTAAATGGGTTTTGTGAGCAGAATGCTGCAATTTGCTTAATGACAGTATAGACCCTCTGTGTGCCTGAAAATGGGGCAATGTGCATGGCTCTCAGAAGCAGCAAGCGTGTCTCCACCATAATGGACTGCATGGAGCAAGCAGACAGTACTGTGGAGTTGGTCTTAGCCAAGCTCACTCATCATTAAAGCAAAAAGTGCTTCTGGTCAAGAGATAATTACAGATATGTAATAAAGATAAACTCAGGCATAAAAGACCTCTACATGAGTCACAGTGTTGGATAAATGTACACAGGCTTGGGGGAGAGAGGAAAAAGAATATAGAAAGTTATAAAAAGAAATAAATGATTTTAAAAAATAAAATAAAGTTTTTAAAGAGACAGAGTAAAGATAATAAAATAAATAATTAAAAAGTAATAGAGTAAAACCAAATAATCCACATAAAGATGGAAAATACACAGAGAGTCTGGATTATGAATATGATTGCATTTTCTTTGAGCTTTTTGACTGTGAATGAGCTAAGTACAGAGAGATATTTTATTGTATGGGTTGCTAAGCTAAACCAACATAGGTATTTTAAAGGTTTCTTGACTTCAAAATATGGGTCTAAGGATATGTTACTTTGGAAAGGAGGTTCTTCTTTTATTTTCACAGAGGATGAAAACCTGTGGAATCCTTCCAGACTAATGTGATTTAATGGACCAAGACTCCCTGAAAGGTTGCCTTGAACCTCCCTCAAAAAATTATTCCACCAAAAAAACAGCAGGAAGCAGTTTGGAGAGAACTACACTCATATTCCCAAATATTATTTATAAATGCTTATATTTATTTAAAGAGGGATATGATATAGAGATTTGCATTGGTATGGATTTTTGCCTATTGATACAAATTTAAGGTCAATTTTGTTATATGTATATTTCTGCTCTTGATTAAGGTATTGTGTTTGTGCAGCTCATTTAAAAATATAATGTATATAATAGTCAAGTGTGTATTCATGTTAGTCAGATTTTCTAGATGTACAGAGATGTATTTCAGATGAATGGGCATTCTTCAAACCTTTCAAAGACTATAGAATATGGGATTTAAAATGTTTTAATAACTTAGGACTTTTCATTACAATGAGACACATCTGCTCCTGGCAGCACCAATTACTTCCAGAGGAAGATGGGCATCGAAGAGGCTCTTTATGGAGCTGATTAGCCATTTGGGCAAGAAAGTGCTATTGCCTGGACTGCTCAATGAGCTGGACACGCTGGACTCACAGAGAAGGGACTGCTGAACTTGCCAAAGGTGAGAAGGTCCTTTGGGGGTTCCTGCTTCATGAAATAATCTACAGGAACAGAAGAAAGTGACAGACAAACTGCCAATATAGGTGGAACTGTCTTTGAAATTTCCTGCCTCATGGAAAAGTCTGCCAGATACTATGGGCCAGTAGGCTAAAGATAAATGCCCCAACAGTGCAGAAGAACTTTGGGTGACTGTCCAGGCAGTGAGATATCTCTGTCAATTCTAGAGTTCTGGAAGTAGCTTACAACGCACTTCCTGTTTTCTTAGGTAATATTATATCCTTTCAGAGTCTTTGATGGAGTTGAAGAATTTATAGTTGTAGTTTTCCTTAGTTATGATAAGAGATACAGTAGATATAAATATTGTAACTTTAATTCTTGCTTGATACCTGTTTTGTTATATGTAATTTTACTATGTTAAAGTCAAATTCTTCCTTTTTCTTTAAACAGAAAAGGGGAAATGGTATGGGATTCCCCTCTGTATGCTGTGATTCCCATTAATGAATAAAGAAACTGGTTAGGCCTATAGCAAGGTAGAATTTAGTTAGGCAGGGAAAGCTAAGCCGAATGCTGGGAGAAAGGAGGTGGAGTCAGAGGGAAGACATGGAGCTGCTGCCAGAGACAGACATGCCAGAACCTCACTGGTAGGCCATGAGCCTTGTGGTAAACTATGAAATAATGGAAATGGGTTAAATTAAGATATAAAAGCTAGCCAATAAGAACAGTGCTTTAATTAATACTGTTTCTCTGTGTTTTTTTTGGGTCTGAGCTGCCGAAAGGCTGGAACCAGCTAGTGGCCTACCTACAACACACACAACACACACACACACACACACACACACACACACACACACACACACACAGAGAGAGAGAGAGAGAGAGAGAGAGAGAGAGAGAAGAGGGGCAGTACTTGAGTTTCTGCCCTGGCATCTCTGGATGATGGATGGTGACCTGTTAGATGAAATGAATCTTTTCCTCACCAAGTTGCTTTTGGCCATGCTGTTTATCATAGCAACAGATGGCAACCTAGAATAAGAAATATCAGAACCAGGGCAGATTCTTCCTCTCCCAACCTATAAGATCCTTCCTCAAACCCATCTAGGTGATCAGACATCCTGGGTGGTGGAGGATTAGGAACTGGAACAGAACTGAGGGTGATCAGTATTATACATGGAGTCTTTTGCTATGCTGACTTAGTGGGTTCTTTGCTAGGCTTGTATTTTATAAGATAACCCTGGGCAAAGGTGTGGGAGCCCAACTAAAGTTTGGTATCTGTCAGAAGTTCTATGTCTTAGGACCGTCTCCCCCCACGGTCTACGCACATAGAAGATTCCAGCCTATTGACCAAGGGTTTAATTATAACTTCACTTCTGCATGCCACTGAAGAGTATGTAAAACATATAACCACAGTCCACAATATGATGATAGCTGAAATGGGGTGTGAGCCTGCTCTGGCTGGTGTGCGTGGTGTTGGTTTTGAACAGAATTCATATAGTTTTCTTTTACTTATCGTACTGACCTAAATCTGAGCCATTATAAGAACCCTATATCTCAACAACAATTCTCCCCTCGCTTGAAACATGAATAAAAACAAAAATTGACTCAGAGTTACCAGATATGTTTGACAGATAGGTACAATTCCACCCAGAGAATAAATCCTTCACAGGGTTCTCCTGTCTCATACGGTTCATATTCTCCTCCAATTTTCTAAACAAATTACCATGGATTTTATTTCAACTGGAGAGGAAACTGATAATAGAAGTCATTTCACAGTAATTCCGAACATAAAAATCCTCAGACCTTAAGTGCATCCATACAATTTGTGGGATGGCAGATAATAATCCTTTAGCTCCCCAGTTTCTGAAAGAGGGAATGGAGGCCAGAAAGCTTTAGCGCTCAAGGTCACCCCACTCGTCAGTGACAGTTTAAAATAGACTTAGCTGCCATATTCAACCCCCTTTCAAAGTCTTTTAAAAGTGTGCGCTCATTTGTGTGCATGTGTGTTTGGTGTGTGTGCATGTGTGTGTATGCATACATGTGGAAGTCAGAGGACAAACTCTGGGTGCTCTTCCTCAGGAACACCATCTACTTGGTTTGAGACAGAATCTGATGCTTGCCAAGCCTGGGCTGGCCAGCTGTGGAGCACCAGTGATCCTCATGTCTCCCCATTGCTGGGGTGACAAGTTCGCACCGTCATGCTAGGTGTCTGTTTGTAGAGTCTGAGGATCAAACGTAGAGCTCATGCTTGGGAGGCGCATACTGCGCTGACTGAGCCATCTCTTCAGCCCCTAAAGCATTTTTTATTCCATAGACTCTAGAATCTATCTCCTTTAAATCCCCACAGCCAAACATGCAAGATGGAGCAGCGTGAATCGCTGGCTTTTTCATGAAGATCTCTGCTATGTGTTGTTCTATGCGGATACTTTATATTTTCCTTGTTTATTTTATTGCTCCCAAATGACTCATTCAAAAGTAATGAATGTGTCATATGTTTTTATTTGTTGAGGTGTAAAAGATTTCAAAAATTTCTATGTCCCCACTATGGGAAAACATTTAAATAGCACCTTTTCCCCATTTCTTTTGTACTTACAATATCCATCCCATGTTAATTACAGAAGAGACATTTTTTCCTGATATTATACCCTGAAATTTGGCTGCAATTTATTTACAATACAACCAAGTTATCTTCTAAGGACTCACACTCTTTCATTAAGCACCTAAGAAAATTGCATCTATCATAGAAAAAGGCAAACAATCATTTGCCTGGCTTGTTGCCCCCTGCCTCTCCTGTATTAGCTAAACTGGGAGATGTTTTCAGCAGAACCCTCCTCCCTGTGTGCCCAAACACAGAGTCAGCCTAAGATTATCTTCCTCTAATACAGGGTCTCTACAACGCCTGAGCCAGCAAAGGAATGACCTGTGAACGGCAGGAAGATAGCTAAGTTAAGTGTGAATGAGTAGCTGGTGTTGGCTCAAACTTCAGGAGTCTGACCCTAAGCGGTTTGTTTTAGGTATATTTAACCACAGCACAATTTGGTGAAAACTTTTGGTGATAATTAACTCGACCCCGTGTGCATCACAAAGCATACATAATTCTCCTACAGGAACAAAGTAAGCTAAATAAAGATCAGATGTGACTACATTGGAGCTCTCTGGAAAGGACAAGCGACACCTTTTCTAAAGGTGGATTTTATAGATTGAGAGAAACAAGCTAAGGATAAAGATCTGGGGGAGGGTCTGGAGTGGCCACACAGATACTACAAAGGTCACCATGCTAGAATGCAAATCTGCTCCCAGCCTTCTGCGTGGATAACAGGTTATGCATTCCTTCCCTTGAAGGAGCAACCCTGTGTGCTAACACCACAGATTTTCCTAGCGCTTGTCTGTGAGTCCAAGGACCCCTGTGCCTCCCACGCACCAAGTCAAAGTGTTATAGCCCCAGGATATGGCGAGAAGGTCAGGATCCATGATTCAGCCTCCTCTAGGAGATAGAAGAACAGATCTAGAGGGCAAATGACAGTCTCCCTGGAAACTCTCCTGCGGCAAGTCTAGATGGCATGGGGGTGGTCTCTGAAGTGTTAAATGTATGTGAATATCATCTATGCCATGTTTGGTATGAACTAAAATAAACATGGGACAAGTGGAACATGGGCTGCATTTGGAGCTCCACGTTTGTTCCCTTCAGATGCTCTCATGTGGCTGCTAACAGTGGCTGCAGGGAAAGAAGAAGCTATCTGTTGTTTAAAGGATGCAGCTCCGCTCCAGGTCCTATTGTCTGTCTGTGCACTTTCCCTCCTCTTTGCTTTCTGTTGTTTAAGTTCCATGTGGATTTTGGGCCGTCTGCCAGGGTCTAACGTGCCCTTTCTTAGGAAGGCCCCTTTGGGTGGTCAGGACCCTGCCCTGCCTGCCCTGCGGATATCTTGATCCCTTCTTCTCAGGGGAGGAAACCACAGTATTTTTATTTTCCGTGAAAGTAAAATTTATGGACATGAGCATTACTTTTACTGTTAGCTTGTATTTGACTTTTGCTAGCTAGGCGTTTTTACTTTCAAAAGATCTACTATTTATGTATGTATATGTGTGTATGCAAGTACACATGCGTGCATCTGTCCTTGGAGCTCAGAAGAGAGCATCGGATTCCCTGGAGTTAGGGGTTGTGAGCTCACCCACGTGCTGGGAACAGAATCCTGGTCCTGCACAAGAGCAGCGAGTTCTCTTAACTGCTGAGCCACCTCTCTAGCCCATGGGATTTTATCCTTGAGGCTGGTTTTGAACTTAAGGAACACAGCTGAGAAACACTCCTCTCCACCGAGGCTGTTCCACAGTAGGCAGTGCAGAAGGCACACACGGTGTCTTTACCCCCCCCCCCCCCCCCCCCCCCCCCCCCCGCCTGGGTTTTTGAAGACCTGTAGCTATGATCCCAGGGACTGGCTTCGGGAGCCTCGAGTCTCCTGTATCCAGCTCACTCTATGCTCCTTAGCACTTTATGGTCTGTAAACACCGGCAGAAAGTTTCTGTGAAACGAAGAATTATAGAGCAAAGGTTTGCTGACTAAAGGGAGCAGCGAGAAAACCACGGCTTCCACGGCCTCACCTGAAGGATTTTAACAGTCCGCATTTTGTGCCTCCTTCACTCACAGCCCTAAGTTTCCTACTTTTGTTAAACTCTTGTGTTTCTAACCTGTTTTAAGTTGGTTTTATCTTCTTTGAGGTACTTGCATTTTCAAATCAGTCAAATAAAGTTCCTGGCACCTTACAAGACGGGGGTGGGGGTGGGGCTTTGGTTGTCTCGGCCACCCAACCGGAAATAATCACACAGCAACTGTATTCATTAAAACACTGCTTGGTCCATTAGCTCTGACTTCTTATTGGTTAACTCTTACATCTTAATTTAATCTTACATCTTAAATTAACTTAATTTCTATTAATCTGTGTATCGCCACGTGTCTGTGGCTTACCGGCCAGATCCTAACCAGCATCCGCCTCAGGTAGGAGATCCATGGGCATCTGCCACTCTGCCCTTCTTCCCAGCATTCAGTTCTGTCTACTCTGCCTACCTAAGTTCTGCCCTATCAACTAGGCCAAGGCAGTTTCTTGATTCACTACCCAATGAAAGCAACACACAAACAGGTAGAATGTATAAACGCATCTCGGAATCCCACAGTGTAGAAGGTCTTATCATTGGAGACCCATAGGAGATGTTTGAAAGGAGCAATAAGCACATGATAATGTTTGCTATGGTAGAGTCTGTTCAAGAAGAGGGTTGGGCAAGAGGGACTCTGAGGTCAGCACAGAGTTAATCAAAGGTGGTTGTGGCTCAGCTATTGTCAAGAAGTAGCCTGCAGTTTTATTGCTGTTGCTATACGGCGGAGGATGAAAGGCACAGAGCATAATTGATTTTTTCTTAGGTGACTGAGGCTCTTGATGGCTGAAGGCTATCATTGTGCACATCAATTCGAACCGCGGCATAATTGGATATATAGAAGGTTCCAGAGTTGAGGCTGGCCTTTTATTGAACTGGGACACATATTTTTTTAAAGTTGATTTAGAAAAATTAAATCTCTTTTCTTGTTATATTTGTTATGGTGGTAGTGGTTGATAGTAAACAAAATCCTCCAACTGCGTCCGTACAAAGAGAGACAGATATTTTATTAAAGACTTCTTGTTAAGTTCAGAGTGCCTGACTAATTTAATTACTTGTTGATGGAGACCTCATTATTTACAGTTCCGGGGTTCTGTCAGTACAGTCAGGAATGTGTGATTTCCTCCGAACCTGAAAAGAAAAATTGGATAACTCTTACAATGAATTTGTTTCGGGAAATTCAGTAAAATATGGATGAAGAATTTTTAAATTAAACAAATCAGTCAATTACTTTTGGTAGAAAGAGTACATTAAAATTGTGTGAAAGGGAAGAAAGAAAGGAAGGAGATAGAGTGTGTGTGTGTGGGGGGGTTCATTTGCCAATTTACAGGATTACTAGAGAATATTCAATTTTAATAAAAGTGATATTTCACCAGAATTACTGGGTGGAAGAGAACAATCATGCTCCATCTACCTAGTGGAGGACAGCTGACATCTCTAATGGGTCCCTAAATATCTACATATTTAAAGTAAGGAAAGCCATTTTTGATTGCTGAGGGAATCCACAGGATGGGATTGCAACCTGCCTTAGTTCCCTTGGAATCTTGTCAAACTCAATTGCACTGGTTTGACTATTTGGTTTCTCTGCTGATCCTTGGCATCTTCAGGACAGCCACGGTTTCAGAAGGCAGGTAATTAGATGGAAACGAGGAAGACGTGGGAGTTGTGGGTTGTAGTATTGAGCATGCAAACACGAGGTGAGGGCAGTGAGCAACGGCACGGTGCTTAGGGCTTCTGGGAAGCCAGGACATTGAGAAGTGACAGCCATTGTGACAGAGAAACTCACGGACTCCCAATTACATAAATATGGGGAATGTATTTACATTGTTATTACCACTAATGGTCATGACTGGAAATCTAAACGCCATGCGCTGACACTAAGGTCTATGATGACAACATAAGACAGCAGGTGCCGAAAGGGCAATTCTTCCTTCAGTAAGTCAGATGCATCCTACAGTTTAGATGGATTTCTTTAGAGGATGGCAGGACCTGCATGTCTGCTTAAGCTTCCTCACCTGCTCGGTTTCTTTCCCTGTCGCTGTGATAAAAATACTGTGGCAGGAGCAACTTCGTAGAGAAAGGCTTATTTTAACTCAGCTCAGGTCGGGGAGGTCAAGGCAGCAGGTGCTTGAAGCAGCTGCTCCCATACGTTCACAGTCAGAAGGCAGTAAGGATTGTGAGCACGCTAGTGTCCAGTTGGTGGTCTCCATTTTACACAGCCGAGGATGCAGGAAATGGCCGCACCCACAGTTAGGAAGGATCTATGCACACCAATTAGCAACATGAAGATAATCCCGCACAGGCGTGCCCGGAGGCCTGGAGTGCCAGGGGAGTCTAGATTCTGTCCAAACACCGTCAGTAACACCTCAGGTACAATCTTTGTTCTTTAAAAAATTTTGTATGCCAAATCATAACTTCTCTAATGGAAACTAAATGCATGGAATTGTACAGTAGCCAAGACACACACCACACATGTGTCATCCGTATGCATATGTGTTGAAGTGACATAGACCATACACATCCTCTCCCACATGTGAAGAGCATGAGTAGGGTACACATCAGAAAAAGTCCCTAAGGGCTGGAGAGATGGCTCAGAGGTTAAGAACACTGACTACTCTTCCAGAGGTCCTGAGTTCAATTTTCAGCAACCACATGGTGGCTCAGAACCACCTATAATGAGATCTAGTGCCCTCTTCTGGCCTACAGGCAGGATACTGTATAAATAAATCTTTTTTAAAAAAGAAGAAAATATGCACGAACACCAAGCCTTAGCATTGTATGCATTCCATATTAACTACCCTGCTATGCCTCTTTTTGCTGCAGATCTTACCCAGTCATGCTAGAACTTTCACCAGCTTCCCCCTTAAAGACATTACCATGTTTATGTGTGCACAGATAGCAAGCCAAGAAATCACTATAGAACCACAACTGCCAGGCACAATTTAATCTTTTATATTAAACATTCGCCTTGAATTTCAGAAGCTGGTGTAGTCTCCGGGGAGAGTTTCTCTTCGCTGCCTTCCAGGTGAGCTACTGAAGAGGCCACCGAGAGGGTTAACAGCGTGGACTGGAGCTGAGCTGGTGAGCAGTGTTCATTTAATCAGAATGGGCTCTTTGTTCCCCAGGCCCTCCGCCTTTGTTAAAGTTCTCTATTCCGCCTGATAAACACAGTGTGCCCTACTTCCTTCTGCGAAGGCTGCTACCCTAAAATGCACTTGATATTTTCCTTTCGTGTAAGGAAACACTGATAATGGCGGTGGAAAACAAGAGGCCTCCCTTTTTCGTCACCCACCAGAAAGCTAATTGGATAAAGACCTGTGAGAACTCGGAGAGGCTGACCAGAGGAGGTCCTGATGTCAGTGGCCCCTGCTTAGACGTAGGGGATGACTTCTGGCAGTTGAGCATTTTTCTGTGTGTGTGTGTGTGTGTGTTGGGGAGGAGTGTGGGTGTCCGAGTATGGGTGCTGGCAGAGGCCAGAAGAGGTGTGAGGCCCTCTGCCCCTGGGGTTACGGGCAGTTACGATCTACATGCTGTGGATTCTTGGAGCTGAACGTGAGTCCTCTGCAATAGTAGCAAGCCCTCTTAACCACTGGAGCATATATCCAGTTTGACCTTTATTATTTGTTTTTCTCAGCGTGGTCTCTCACTGAATCTAGACACACCTACTTGGCTTCACTGGCTGGCCAGTAAGTTCCCAGATGCTCCTGTCTCTACCTCCCTAGGACTGGATTGCAGGGTTTTTAATTTCTACGTTGGGATCCAAACATCAGGCCCTCATGTTTGTGAGATACTCACTTTACTGATATCCATCTTCCTGGTACTTGGGTTTTTATTTTTGTGAACATTGTTCAGAATACAATGATGAGCGATTTCATTTTGCTGTTAGCTAATTGAGAGAAAGGGGTTTAAACAACATTTTATGGAATGTATAAGATAAATGGAAAGCAAAAATATTGTATGAGAAGAATAAAATTGGAGTATATATATGTATGTATATATATGCCATTGTCCCTATAAGTATGACATCTCTAAAATATGATGAGTGATTATAGTGTAATTTAATTCATTTCCACATCTACATAACTTAGACCTTGTATTAGTTTGCTTTTCTATTCCTGTGATAAAATGCCATGACCGAGACAGCTTACAGAAGGAAGGGCTTATTTGGCTCTCCGGTTCTAGAGGGATAAGCCTCCATCACCTTCACAGAAGGGAAGGATGGCAGGTAGCAGGCATGGCTACTAGAGCAGCTGAGAATCAAATTCCAAACCACAAACAGGAAGCAGAGAGTGAACTGGGAATAGTGTGTGGCATTTGAAACCTCAAGGCCCAACCTCCAGTGACATACTTCTTTCACAAAGCCATACCTCCTAAACCCAACCATTATGACCCACTGGGGACCAAGGATACAAATGCCCCAAGACTATGGGGGATGGGGTGTCTCATTCAAACTACCACAGACTTCCACAGTGAACTCTATTACCTTCAGATACGCATCAGTGTGGGCAAAAGAATATTGTCTTGTAAACGGAAATGGCTAGGCCAGGATGCCCCAACTCCTTCACGGCCTGGACTTCAGGTTACTCCATTCTTACATGGTGCAATAACAGGGGCTTGAGAGCTAAGGGAAATGCATGAATGAACAGTCTTTGAGAGTCAACAATTAAGAGCACTCTAGGACCCGAAGACTCAGCAGTTAGGGCAATGGATACTCTTCCAGAGGACCTGGGTTCAAGTCCCAGCACTCAAATGGCAACTCACAATGATCTGTAACTCTTGGTCCAGGGGATCTAATGCCTGTGGCTGCTGTGGGTCCCTGTGCTCAGGTACATACACCCATATGGAGATATGCACACCTATACATAGTTAAAAATATAACAAATATAAAATAATAAATAAAATATAAAATCTTGCTCAAAGAAAGGAAGAACACTGTACTCCCTCTCCACATGGGAACAGGTTGGTTCTGAGTTCTGGGGAGTGAGTGAGGGAGAGAGCATCAGAGAACAAGAGAAGTAACTTTTGACCGCCTCAAGAGGCTGGGTTACAATTATTTCAGCTCAAAAGCCCCATTTGAACTCTTAGCACCTGCTGAATTCATCGGTTATTTTGAATATCAAAGTTTTATTTTTTAAGGGTAGACCTGAATTTTGGCGACTTCCAAGAGTATCTAGAGTAAGTGTGTCTCTATCTTGTCTCGAAACAAGCTTGGGGAAAAAAAATCTGTTTTGGCGACATCATAGAGTGTTTGCAAGCATAGACAAATCATATCCACAGCCTGGCCATAGTGAGATGAATCTGCATGTCTTTCAAATGACCTCTTCAGTTATGTCCAAACCCAGCTGCCTGTTCTTCCTACGATGCTGACTTTGAAGGATCTGGATTTAACTGCAGGCATACCTTCTGGTTGACGGAGAAATAGTCCACCTATGCTTCCCGTTCATGTCTAAGGGTTACCTTGAAGAACATTCTGAGCTCACATTGTTGGTGCCAGGAACGATACAAAGGGTATGGTTAATGTGCTTAGGCTCATCAGAGCTAATTAATCTTCATTGTTGTAATCAAGTTTCTGTGGGTAATTGGGGCTGATGCTGTAATGCAGTATAAATAAGAAAAGAATGAATCTTTGCCTCTTGCCATAATACAGTGGGAGATCCAATTGTGTGAGCATTTTATTTTGGGTGGGGGGAATAGTTTGGGAGACTTTGAATGAGAAACGGGAAACTTAAATAGCTTTGGGCTGTCCATTACTCTCCAGGACACAGCTTGCTGACACCTCTCTGAAGGTTTCTTTTTAATATTCTGCTGTGGGCCTCCAACATGCACCTGCTAATTTGTAGCCTTAAGTGTTTATAATTGTCAGGTAGTCCAGCGAAATCCTTGGTTATGGAGAAGCTAATTTATCTCAGAGCCCCAGAGAAAGCGCCATCTGCATCTCAACAGTATAGAACGTCCGCGAATTAAAGCAGCACTTAAAGAGAATAACATACGTTCTTCCAAGTGGCATGGTTAGGTCTCATTTTTTAGTAGTGAAACTTTGGAGCAGGGACAGGACAGTGTCTTCTGCAGCAGTCCCCTCAGACGTGAGATGGTGGCCATGACACTTGGCCTGTCTCAAAATTTCACTAATGGACTTGTAAATGAGTTAAATGCAAAGTGCCCTGAAGCCGGCAAGCAGTGGGTCAGAAAGGATTTGATGTGCTCACACTGTGCAGAGCACTGGGGACACAGCAGGCTTTTCCTGGGGCTGGCCCTGTGGATGGCCATGTTCCCATTTCCAGCAGGTGGCGACAAGAGGAGACCAAGTCAGTGAGGGCGATGTCAGCTCTGACCTACTGTGGTCAGGCAACCCAGACAATTAACTTGGAAGGGAGGAGGATTTATTTAGCTCATGGATCCAGAGACTCCTGTCCAGTATCAGGTGGACTTGTTACCTTGGACCCTTGCTAGGGCTCCCAAATAACAATGGCAAACACGGAGCACCAGGGTGCAGCAAATGCTCACATTATCAGCCAGGAAACAAAGAGGGAGAACAAGAGAGAGAGGCTGAAGAGATGGTTGTGGTTGTGAGTAGGTACTGCTCCTCCAGAGGACTTGACTTCAGGGCTTCAGTTCTCAGTACCACACCAGGTAGATCACAACTGCCTGGAATTGCATCTCCAGGGGATAGGTCGCCCTCTTCTGGCCTTCATGAACACTGCACACATGCATGTAATCAACAGGCACACATTTTGACAGGAGAGACTAGGGTTGGGTGTGGTGGCATACGCCTACAAACCCATGGTACACAGGAATTTCTGATAGCTACATCCTCTTGCATAAATGATCTTTTTCATCTTAGTGGTCTTCTCTGGGTCTTTCACAGTCTCTGAGCTGAAGTTTATTTGGCCAGGTGTAAGTGTAGCTACCCTTCCATTCCATTCTTTCATCTTCAGCCCACGTCTCTTGTAGGACAGCTAACAGTGCGGTCTTGTTCTTAATTTGTTCAGCCAGGGAGTTTTGGTTGAACAATTTAATCCTTTCAACATTATTAGTAGTAAGTAAGGGCTTATTAATTACATTAGTTCCTTTGCCATTTTTACTTTGGGGTTTGCTAGTTGTCTGTAATGTTAACTTAAAAAGGAAGTTATTTCTTGCCAGGTGGGATGGCACACACCTTTAATCCCAGCACTTGGAAGGCAGAGATAGGTGAGTGGATCTCTGTGACTTCTAGGTCACTCTGGTCTGCAAAGTGAGTTCAAGGACAGCCAGGACTATACAGAGAAGCCCTGTCTTGAAAAACAAACAAAAATATAAACAACAAATTCTTTCTCTTTCTAGTGTGCTCTGCTATACTTTTGCTCAGTGTTTACATGACGCTTATGTGAAACACCCCATACTTACAGAGACTATTGTCAACCTGTCAATCATTTCTATCATGGTTATGCCCATCTATAGACTATGAATTCTTTGTTGAATCATTACAGCTTTAGTTATTCTTTACTGTTTTGACATTTTGCCTTCATACTATAGCATGCATGATTTGGGGACAACCATTACTGTAATGGAATGTTCTGGATTTGCCCACATTGGATTTTCTGCATTTATATGTGTCCATGATAGGAACTTTCATTCCTCACTTCTTGAAGAAGTATTTCTTGCAAAGGACTTCCAGTGGAAACGAAAGAATTTTCTCAGATCCTCCCTCACCCCACATTTGGAAAGGTTTTATCTTTTATTTTGAATGCATAGCTTTGCTGGGCATAATATTCTTGACCGATATCTTTTGTTTTGTTGTTAATTCTTAGGCGTATTGGATGTGTTATCTAATCTTTCTTGCTTTACAGTGCCTCTTCTTGAAATCCAGCAAATGCTACTGAGCCTCGCTGTTCTTTTCCTCCTTTTAAAATCCTTCCCATCACTTAACTGCGAACTTCAAAAAGTGTCTAAGTGTCTTGTTTGCCCATATGTAGGTACACATGCATTTCATGCTCGTGGAGGTTTTAAGCGGGTGTTGCATCCCTTGGAACTATAGCTACAGGTGACTGAAAGCCATTGTGTGGGCACTGAAAATAAAACCCGGGACCTCTGCAAAAGCAACAGGTGCTCTTAACCTCTGAGCCATCTTTCCAGTCCCTTCACAGTTAGCTTTAGTGTATTTGGGGGATGACATCTCTAGATGACTCTATTTGGAACTCATGGATCTGGATGTTTAGTTTCCTCGCAAGGCAGAGGGAAATTCCAAGAACTCTTTTATCAAATAGTCTTTCTGTCCCTTTCTCTGTTCTTTCTTCCATCAGGCCCATATGTAAAGTGTTGCTCATGGACTAGTTCCCATTATTCTATAGGCTGTCTTTACTCCTTCTTTTTTCTTTTTCTTTCCCCTACTCTGACTGAGTTATTTTAAGATACCTATATTCAGGTTCACAGATTTTTTTTCCTTTTATCTGATCTTCTTTGGAGGCTGTCATGTACGTTATATTGATAAAGTGTCACGGACTGTTTGAGCTCTCTGTGAGAAGCTGGGTGGCGTGGAGAAGCAGGACTTCACCCAATCGCATTTCAGACCCAAGCACATTTATCCCAAAGTATTCCCCAAGACTTTTGTTTGAGGCTGGGCTGGCCTCCCCAGAGAAGGTCAAGGGGAAAAACCTTGGGCCCTTGAGGGTAGCTAGAAAGGGAACTGTTTCCAACCGATCCCAGTTCCTTTTATTTATCCCATGATAAAAAAAAGTGGCTACAGTGGGGGAAAAGCTGGAAGCTCAACCATGTGCTGCTGAGCCATGGGGTAAAAGCTCAATCAGGAATTTTAGCTGGTTGCCTCAGTTTCCCCAGTTGGTTTGTGCTGGATGCTCTGCGTGCTTGATTTGATGGCATTCTCTCCATCTGTTGTCCTCGGTTCTTTTACTTGGAAGCCTCATTGCTCTGCCCTAGACAGTCTCTCTTGGGAACTACAGCGTGCTGCCTTACAGGGGCTTTCTCTGTGATTTCTGCTGGGTGCTGTAAGTACCTGTCTTGATGATGTTTCTCTCTCTCTCTCTCTCTCTCTCTCTCTCTCTCTCTCTCTCTCTCTTTCTCCTATCTTTCTACCTTCTATCTAATCTATCATCTCTCTCTATTATTCTATCATCTCTCAATCATCTTTTTCTACTTATTCTTTTACCTTAGCTTTCTAGATACTTGACAGACTCACTCATTCACAATAGAAAACACAGCCATCTCAAATCACTCTCTAGCCCATACAGAACAATTACTAAAGCTCTCATTTGCCTTTGAAAAATTTCTTGTTTAAAATTTTAGCTCGAAGATTACTGTTTGGTTCTTGTTAATAATCACTGTCTGTGGAATTTCTCACACAAATTGTGAATTGTTTCTTGGTTTTATTAACTTAGTTATTTGTGCTCTCTTATATCTTCCCAAGTTTCCCCAAGAGCGCTATTTGAAATTCCTTTTCAGGTAAAGTGTAAATTCCATTTGTTGCTGAATTATTGTTTTTCTTAATTGGTTTCATGTTTCTTTGCTTTTGTAGCTCTGTTGCTGCTGCTGTCTATGTACCAGGGCTACCATTTCAGAATCTAACAATATGAATTTCATAAGAAGCAACACACACCAGTGTGTGGGTCTGCAGGTGCTGGTTTGCAGAGTGCAATGGCTCAGGTTGTGTGTGAGTGCAGTCATGCATGTATAGACTTGTGCACTATCTTCCTGTGTGACTAGTATGGGCTATCAGTGATCTAGGCTGCAGGCCACATAGACTTTTAGGGTAAGGTTGGAGGGACATGTTTGCTTCTGTCTTCTTGCAATGAGGTGCCTTAGCTGAAAGGGTGTTCTGGTGCAACTCACAATCGTCACAGCAGCATTGTAATCCATGGCACAGTGGCTCAGAGTGGATTTGGAGCCAGACACCCATGCTTGGAGTCTTATAGAACTATTGCAGTACTTGGAAACTGAAGTGCAATCTCTTGAAGGCACAATGGATCCAGTGTTCCAACTAAGTCAAAGTTTTTTTCTCCCCTCTGAAGCACACTTTAATAGCTCAGATGCAAGGATGTAGCTGTAATTCTAGACACAAGTTATATCAACAATTTGGGTCCTAGAACCAAAAGGACAGAGTGGTACCTCAGGCTCTGGGATACGAGGACCCAATCATTGGTGACTTTGGACACTTAAATGGTATGGCAATGTCGTAGCCCAGGTTACGTGGTACCAGGTATAGCAGCATCAAGGAACTAGGATGGCAAGAGACCTCTGTGATATGGTTCCCAGGATGTAGGAAATAATAGGATAATTGTAAAAATGCTTTCCCTGGAGAGACATAAACAAGTGTCTACCCCTTCCTTATAGGGCTCCAACAACAAACAAATCAAAGTGTATTCCTTCAAAGTCCAGCTTGAACAACCCCATAAACACCTCACTAACAGAGCACAGGTAAGGGGCTATTTACAGGAGTGAGGGTGGCTCTAAAATATTCATGTATACCCAAGCATAGATGACCATTTCCTCAAAGGAGCATAATTAGAGTCCCCTCTTCAATTAACCTCCCAAAGCCTGTATATTGTATATTGTAGCACCTTCAAGACTGTGAAGTCCCTTACAATTCAGACAGAATTATACACACTGGCCAGGGAATAGTCAGACTCTCAGGTGAGGATCTATGACATTTCCTACACCCTCCTTCTATCAGTCACCCCTAGAGGTCCTGATGTTCTGTGTCACTTTCCGTGACTCGTGGTGTTACCATGGTGAACCACATGCTACTGAAACCTTTCTAGAGAGACATTGTCCCACTCTCCTGGCACATCCTCCTTCCCTCAGGGATTTAGAGATCCCACCAACCTTTGCAACTGTGTTTTCTGGGTGGTGTAGACATGATGTTTCATTCACATGGAATCGGAACTTTGAACTGGTCACTCCATTCCCTAGACAGAGCAGGCACAGTGCCCCACCTGTCTGTCACTGGCCTGGCCCTGAAGTCTAAGTTGCTGATGGGTTCCATCTCTTTGACTCTCTAGAGAGTGGGTTAATTGTGTGTTACACAGCAGCCTCCTCTGGGCATAGCAACATCCTTTCACCTGGGCAACTCTGAGTGCCTGCAGAAGGCCCTTGGTATCAGACCTCTCCATTCTAGGGACGGCTCAGCAGTGAGGACTTCAGATGGGTTCAGAGTCTGAGGACCGTGGGTCTTCTAATTAAAAAGTCTGTAGGGACCAGTGCTTTTGACGGGGAGGGTTCTGGGGCTCTCTTGTTCAAATCTTCCTAGATATTTTTTGATTCCTTAGCCACGTAGACATGAACTACTATACAAATATATTATTTGCTGATAATAAATCTTAAGGTTTATTTTAAAACAATTCTTTTTTATCTGTAATTTCCCCAATCATTAGAGATGAAAGCAAAGATGTACCCTAATGAAAAGTATGTTCTTTTTGATTTTTATGCCCAGAATTAATCTTGACTGAGTATTTGACCCTGCAAGACATATGGAAGCATTGCCAATGCATTTTGGAGTTGGTTGATATTTTGGCTTTAAAATTGTCTGTGCTGAGAACACTGCTTGCCATAAGGAGCTATTTCAGAAATTGTTGGAAATTATGTCCTAGTCCCAAGTCAAAATTCATTCAAAAATGAAACTCAAGTCATCAACTCAAACAGAAACTTTTAAAACTCAAAACATTCTAATACAATTCAAAAATACTCTTATTTGATGCTTACACAATGAGGGATGACAATAGGACAACACTGTCTTTGTATTTGGTGGTGAAGTCGTTAGGTGTCTATAAGAGCAGAAGTGATGGTGTACAGTGAAGCCACTGAGATTTATGCCATCTAACATCTGGAATGTAAGCTGCGGTGCAGGCTGCAGGGGTGAGGGTGTGCACACTAAGCAGTGCACATACTGTGTGCTCAGAGCAAGACTGCAGTGGGGTCTTGCGTTGCAACACGGGTGAGTGCTGCTGCAAACACCATGAATTCATTGTTCATTCGACTTTGACTTAGTTTTCAGTCATTCTGGGGCTCAGAAACCTGGTATCATTACCAAAGTTCCCATGGCCCCGTTTAGTTCAACAGCTCCATTGGGAGTCATGAACTACACTTTAAGAAGGCGGGTTCTTCTTCACGTCATCCCCATAGGGAGATGTATTTTTTTCTGGTTTCCAAGTGTGTTTCCAAGACTTTTCCCTCTGCTGGCTCTGCAGCAATTCAGGATGCTTGGGCTCTCTGGTAGTTCTGCTGTGTCAGTTTTCCGGCTCTCCCATACTGTTGCTGTATTAAAATTCAGTAATTTGGGGATTTAATGGAAGGGATACACTAGAAGTTCATTAACAATCATGCTAAACTCCAAACCTACATGCTTTATGGTGCTCTGATATTTATGAATTCAAAGACAATTGAAATATAAAACATGAGTCAAAGATGTGTGTTGTGAGCCTTTTGACCGAGGCCCATGACCACTAGGTAGACTTCTGGGGATGACTCTGTAGTTCTTCACTTTCCTGGGCTCAGAGGCAACAACTGAGAAACCGGAAATTGAGAGTCAATAGCCTCACTGATCATGGCACACACTTTAGTTCTATAGCTTTCTTAGCTCCTTTCCCCTTCCTGTCTTTCTGTCAGATATACAACACACAACACACACACAGACATACACAGTATGCACACACACAGACATGTGCACAAACACAGACACATATCACACATGTAAAGATACACACCCAGAAAGATATACACTACATACATAGACACAAGACACACACACAGACACACATACACACAGACGTATGCACATACACAGACACACACACCACACATATAAACAGATACACATCAACACAGAAATACACTGTACACACAGACACAGACAAAGACACAAACCATACATGTAAACAGATACACGCTCACAAAGAGATGCACTACACACACAGATCCAAGACAAATACACACACAGACGTATGCACATACATGAACACAAACCACACATGCAAACAAATATACACCCACACAGAGATGCACTACACGCACAGACAAAAGACACACACAGGCATATGCATATACACAAACACACAGCAATGTATAAACAGATATATACCCCTCCCATCCATCCACACATGAACGCATGCATGCACGAGCGTGCACCCTCTTTCAAAGGTACCAGAGAATGATAGATCAAAATCAGGAGTCTGATTCTGGGCTCAGCTATTCTCTGGGTCCCTCCTGCCTGCGCCTCAAATGCTCAGTTTTTTCAGGTACGGTGTTGATGCCTGCTTCCTTGGCTTTCTCTCTCTTCCTTTCTCCCTGATGTGAAAACATCCCAGAAAATCTGCGCATCTGACTGTAGTCAGAGGTTTTGAACAGGCTTTAGTGACTGGGCTGGAATCATTTTTTCCCAGTGACAGGGCCTGGCAGTGGGGGTGGGGTAGAATTTCACCAGTGCCCCCAAGAGGGAGCCAATCGATAGCACTGTCGCCGTTTCCATCTGTCAGGGTGACATGCCAACTGGCTAATGCTGAATTATTGATACTCCTTCCCAAAGCGAGTTAACCAAACAATCCAAAATCAGTGAAGAGGGGGTGGTCAGTCGCAAATGAGGTTAAATCCATTTTGTCATAGGAACAAGAGGCTGCTGGCTGCCTGCAAGGCAAATCTGCTTGGTTTATGTCACTGCTGAGAGGCCCTCGATGCCACAAAGAAACACAAAACAAAGCACAACAGAACAGCAAAATTAGCCTTTTTATCAAAGAGGCTTCACCTTGCTCTCTACGGGAGTCACGTTGATTGGGTTCCGCCCCCTGACCCTAACTCTCAACAGTGGGTTGCCGATGGAAATTACTAGAAAGGGAGTTCTTTCTTGCTCAGAAGGAGCATTCAGGTTTCCTTGTGTGCTCACGATTCTTCCGTGATGTTGACCTTCGGGCCTGAAGGTTATGGCTGGTAATAGAATACCTTGGTGGCAAAGTTCCCACTCTAGATTTCCTGTTGGGTGTTGGAATTGTAGTACAATTAATGAATCCTGAGATATGACAGGCCGCTGATCTTACTGAGTGGTTCCTTAGGAGATCACAGGTTTACTCACTCTCATAAAGTCTACCCGTTGGGGAGCGTCACAAACAGCTGCTTGAATTTAAAACATAGAGATACCAAGAGGGCCTTGTCCTGAAATCACCGATGTTCCAGGCTACCAGCGGCAGTAATTAGATGGGAAAGCGGTACATTCTCACTAATTTGGACGGGCCTTTTGTTCAAGTGCCTGATAGGACGTGTGCACAGAGCAGGATGGGGGGAAGCATCCGCTTTCACAAATTTTAAACATTCCACAGCATCCCACCTGTCGATCTTTTCCACCCATCTTTCCCCAAACCCAGTGAAGTGTTAAAATATGGGTCTGCAGTGCCATCTAGTGGACGGGAGAGGGGGGCAGTGCAGAGACGACAGGCTCGAACATTTGAGAGTCAAATTTGGGGGCTGGCCCAACCCTCTTGCTCATTGTGGGGGTACCCTGGACCCGTTCTGGACAAAAAGAAGCGTGAATCTGATCCAGGAGCTGCGGCCCTGGAGAGGCTGCCTCCACACGAGCAATCATCGATCAGTGCGTTTTGATCAGCGGGGAAATCAGTTATTAATCAACAAAGAGCTATTGATTTCCCAGTGCCATTTCAGCCAGAAAGCCGTGCGTCCACTGTTACTATTAACAACCAGTATGCTGGGAAGTTAACCACCAGCGACTGTGTCCCTGGCTTCAGCAAGCAGATCATTAGAAGTGGGAGACCCTCAGCATTCAGAGGGATGAGACTGAGGGATTTTAAACAAAGCACAGAACAACTCATTTGCATTCTGCAGTTCAAAGCGAGGGTAGTCATTAATGCTCTTTTCATAAGAAACATTTGAAAGCTGCATACTTATATACCATGAGAGTTCTCTTTGCTTAAGTAAAAATGTAATTATTGAGGTCCAGAAGGAAATCACTAATTGACAGATGTTTATCAAGTGATTTCTAGAGACTCCTCCAGACGACAGACATTCAGTTGCTGTCCTTTGGTTTTGTAGGAGACACTTTGGTGTCATTTGGGATTGACACCAGAGTGCTGCCCAAGCCTGGAACCAAGGTTTCTCTAATTTTATATAAATACACGTTCAAGTTACATTAAAATATTAGTAAGGCCTGAAGAATGTTTCCAAAGAAAGACTCACTACCCAAATGTACCCAGTTTAGCTTCTGACTTCCGTGTCCCATTTTGTTTTAATAGGATTATTTTTACTGATGCTATCAATTATGTGGACCCTCAGTGTGATTTTCTTATGAAAAGTATCCTTAACCCAGCAGTTTTAGAATGAGGACCTTACAGCCCTCTAGGACTTGAATTGAGGCAAGGTTTCTAAAAGCTCATTCCATGAGCTCCAGTCAGGGGCAGAAATGATGCAGGATGATGCCTTCCTGGTCATCATACGCTATCCGTCCACGATCAGCTGTTCAACCAATAGACTCTAGGGGAAGGCTTACATCTTTTGGAAATCTGGTGAACTGGGGGACACAGGAAAACAATAGCCCTGCCCCTTACTGCAGAGATGTGAACCCAAGCCCTTCATCAAGGGCTTCCTCACTGAGGTTCATGCCACGCCCTAACTTTGCCTAGTGTATGGGTAGGGCTTGGAAAAAACAAGCAAGCAAACAGGCGCCAAGCAACAACTCGGAGGGTAGTCTTTATTTTTTATTTTATGTTTTATTTTGTAAAATTTTCCTACCTCTGTGTGCATTTCAAATGAAACACACATATCTGAGAATCCAGAGCTAACATCTACGTATGAGACATGTCCTGGCTAGTTTTTATGACAACTTGACACAAGCCAGAGCCATCTGTGAGGAAGGAACTTCAGTTGGGAACATGTTCCATAAGATAGGGCTATAGACAAACCTGTAGGGCATTTTTTTTAGTTAGTGATTGATGTGAGAGGGTCCAGCCCACTGTGGGTGGGGATACTGTTGGGCTACTGGTTATGGGTTCTCTAAGAAATGAGGCTGGGTCAGCCATGGCAAACAAGTCAATAAACAGCACCCCTTCATGACTTCCACATCAGCCCCTGCCTCCAGATTTCTGCCTGGGTTGAATTCCTGTCCTGCCTTTCCTCAATGAATTGTGGTTCAGGATATGTAAGCCAAATAGAACCTTTTCTACCCAAGTTGCTTTTGATTGCCTTCCTATGAAGATCTGCTGCAAAACCTGGGATTTGAGGACCTTAAAGAATGGAGTGGACTACAGTCTAATGCTACAGACACCCTTATGTCAGTTTCAGTGCCCTTTTATACAGAATTTAACAAAGAAAGCAATGATCCAAGGAAGGTTGTCGGTGTTAAGAAAAATGTGACCAGAAGAACATGTAAATAAGTGCCAGTAAGTACATACCAAATACTGACAGAGCAACCTTCTCCCAGAACTTTTTCAAGATGGATCAGTTTAAACACAGTTACCTGGCACATCCTATAGATTATATCTGGTAAAGCACGAAAACAAAGCAGAAGGCCATACCCAGAGTCAGGGTACAGAGATTGGGTTCTACAGCTGTGCTCTGCCATGCCCCAAGAACAAACATGTCTTTTAAATTGAATGTAAATATTTAACGCAGGAGGCACAAAATTATATCGAAGAACAATCCAAGGAGCAGAATTCCCTCTGCGTTTTTCTTGGAACCCCTCTCACAGTTCCCGAAGGCATCGTTCACCATGTGTCATTCTTTTGACCATATTTCAGCACGAGCCTCAAATCATAGAGCGATTGTTTTCTCCCTAACAGTTATGCCATTATTGCACCCATGGGTCCATCTTGCCCATGAGGTCATTATTGTGGTTTATAGCTGTGTAAGACTGTTGAGGACTTTTCTCCCCAGCACTGTGCAAAACATCTTCTGGCATTGGTGAAGCCCGGGCTGTAGGGAGGAAGCATCAACCTCCCCTTAATCCTGATTTACCTAAGGAATCCCATTTGTGTCATGCTCTCAGGTGACATAAAGTGATGCTGGTCTGTGCCACACTGAGCTGCAGGATGCTAGGTCTCTTTCCACCACACGGTAGAAACCATCGGCTTTGAAGTCAGACAGATTGAGACTATTGCTAGGTCAGCCGTTAGAGAGTTGACCGCTCTGGCTTTACTTATAGCTTTTAATGATCATCACGTGGACCACTGGAGTACCATCCTAATTGCTTTAAATCTTGTTAAGTTTCTTTTATGATAATACTGTGTTTCTGAGGCCAAGGATGTATATTCTGACATCCAGGTCCTGGGTGATAGCTTTCACGACTTCAGGGGTTATTTGGGTCTTAAGAGTACCCGTTGATTAAAATGCTAAATGTAAAAGGTTTCCAGTCCTTATTCAAGGAGAGGTTCTGTTTGAGTTTCGGCTTTGATACTCCACAAGTGTATAGATTGGGGCTGCGCACATGTTCTTTGGGTGTGCAGCCATTAATTTCCTTAACCTTCAGAGCTGTGTGTGGGTGTCAATATGAGCCCCAGCTAAGGGTCCAGTGTCAAATTCTTTCTCCTGGAAATCCTAGTCAGGCTATGCGGAGTAAAAGAGTTAATATGTGAAAAGCGTGTAAGAAAGGATTGCCAAACCAAACAGCAACAACACTGGATTAGGGGCTGGAGAGATGGCTTAGCGGCTAAGAATATTTGCTGTTCTAGAAGACTCCAGAGTGCCCAGGTCAGGGGGCTCACAACTGTCTGCACCTCCATTTCCAGGGGATCCAATACCCTCTTCTGGCCTCCGTGGGCACCAGGCATGCAAGTGTGCAGACAGACAGGCAGACATCGAAGAAAATACCCATGCATATATAATAAAACACCTTAAAAATAAGCAATTAGATTTCTGTTTATAAATGTAATACATTTTAATAGCCATTTGTAAGGTAACATTTGCAATCTAACTAACCTGGCTTGAAAGCTCACTTATTAAAGCCAGTGTTCTTTTTTTCTCTTAAGGAGTTCATTTTTCTAAAGGAAAAGAAGTTTGTTTTCGTAAGCAAAACAAACAGGTCATATACCCCAATAATTCTCACAATCTAAAACCATCACCCTATAAATATGGAAAACCTGGGGTGTTGGCACAGTTATGGGAGCAGTAGATGTAATCCACTCTGGGCACAGACAGCAAAGGAGTACAAGACCTGCAGAGAGAATATAAGTGGTGAAAGTGGGTGTAGGGGCGTAGCTCAGTGTGGAGGACTTGCCTACCACGTGGGGTCCTGTGCTCCATCCCAGGAACTGAAAAAGAAAGATAAGAAAGTTTGTTAGGGATGATCAGGTGTCATAAACACACGTAACACATCCTTACACAGTAAAAAAGAATATTCCACAGCATAAATGAGTGTAACACCTCTCTGCCTAGTTAAAGTAATATTCCACAACATAGGCAGCTGTTTTGAAAACACAAATTGGAGCTGGAGAGATAGCTCAGTGGTTAAGAGCACTGACTGTGGTCTTCCAGAGCATCTAGGTTTGGCTACCAGCACCATCTCTAACTCCATTTCAGGGGTCTGACACCCTCTTCAGAACTCTGAACGTACGAGACATGCATGTTTAGGGCAAACACTCATACTCACAAAACTAAAAGTAAATACGTCTTTAAAAAACCTATTCGTGTCTCGAGAGATGGCTCAGCAGTGAAGAGCACCGGCTGGTCTTCCAGAGGACCGGATCTCAGTTCTCAGTGCACAAGTGACAGCTAACAACCACCCCGAAATCCAGTTCCAGGGGCTCCGACACCCTCTTCTGGCCTCCACTGGCATTGCATGTACACAGCTGACAGACACACGCAGGCAGAATGTCCACACTCAGAAAATGAAAATAAATACACAAAAGGCATACACAAGTATATTATAATAAATGGTTATTTATTGAAAGTTGACTGACCACATGATCTTGAGCTTATTTCTGAATCTTCTATTCCGTTTTGTCAGTCTTTCATCCGTATTTAGACAGATATCATGGTGTGCAATTGCGGTGGCTTTAAACTAGATACGCAGCTTAGCAGAAGCTCTTCAGTCTTGGTTTTTCAGGATCATTTGCTGAAACTCTCTGGACCTGAACCTCTGTTTGTGGAAGGGCCTTAAATTTAAACTCAGTTTGTTTAAAAGATACAGGGCTATTCATATTTTATCATTTAATATAATCTTAATTTTTATGGTTTTTAAGACCTCCTTTTGGATTTTTCACACAATATTTCACATTCTTCCACTTCCCCAATTCCGCCCATCTCTTGAGACGTGATGTTACTATGCAGTTCAGGCTGGCCTTGAACTTGTGGTAATCTCTCAGCTTTCGGATTGCTGGGGTTAGAAGCATGCACCCTCATACCTGGCTTTCATATTTTAAAAATAAAATACACTTTTCTTCAATTTTGGTAATCCGACTCTAATTTAGTGCCATAGTTATTTATTATACCCCCTTATCCTTTGTAGCAATACATTGCTTTGGTGAATAATCCTTGGCTGTAATTTGGGGCATTAGTGGTTTGTTTTCTTCATTTTTTGATCTTATCAGGTATTATACATTTTGTTACTCTAAAAGAAATGTCATTTTCTGCATTAATTTAGTCTTTTTACAGTATTATTTATGTATTGGTACCTGTTTTCTATTTATTTCTTTCCTCTGTTCATTTTGTGCTTAATATACATTTCTTCTTCTAGGTTTTTAAGGTCAAAGCTAAGATTACTATCTTCAACAAGAGATTTTATGTTTTGAGTATAAGCAAATGAAGCTATAAATTCCCCTTTAAATCTGGCTTTGGCTATATCCCGTGCATTTTTACATTGCTGCTTTGTACTTATTCAGGACAAATTTATCTTATTATTTCTCACATTAATAGTTTACCTATTAATTTATTTAATTTCTCTCCCTTTGGGCTATGATCTTTGCCCTGCTCTGCCTAGTACATTTGCAGCATTTTATGCATTTACTTAGGGGAAAAAAAGGTCTAAGCTGATGCTTTGGGGATAATTATTAAGATGCTCGTTCAATTTCAATGAGGTACTGTAGATGGAGAAGTTGTTGTGTCTTCAATATCATGATCCATTTAACCAATAGCTTCTCAGACTAGTATCACTGGTAGAGGTGAAAAGACTGTTGTTCTGGTAATGACTGTAAAATGTTTTCAAAATGCTAGGACTTGCATTGCTTAGTACTCTTGACAAGGGATTTTGCCGTTTAAATTATGAATATGCTACCAGTTCTTGCTCTGTTTACTAAAGACACCGGGGCACATATTCTAATAACTTGGGCTATTTAGACTTTAACTTCCTCTTCCAGTAAAAAGAAACACTACTATGACTAGGGTAAGCCAGCGTCCTGATGACCCGTGATGACCAGTCCTACAAGAGGAGCAGCTCCCATGCTTACTGCAGCCTACACTCTGGGGAAAGGACATAGGGCTGGAAGAAGCTTTTCAAATCGCCCATCCTGCAATCTTTCTGTTAAACTGAAGATGCAGTTACCTAAGGTGGACGTGCCTAGGGGGGAATGTCTGAAGGCCTTGCCTGGAGGAAACTCCTTTAACGGTGTCTCCTGGGATTCTGGGAAGAAAGAAAGTAAAAGATGATTGACAAGGAATGGCTAGGCTACCTCGAAGTTTACCGAGCAATTGAAACGCCAGCTAATAAGGATATTAGCTAACATTTATCGAGCAGTTTCTGTGCACTAGAATTCTGTCTTGCCTTTTGTGTTTAAATCACACAAATGCCATGTGCTAATACTTTTTAAGCAACCCTTTGCCCTTGCCTCAATTCACGTACAAGGATATATTTGTACTCCAAACAGCTTACCAAACCTAGGGGAACTTGACTTTCCACTGTGAGCATCTAGTGGCTTGCAGTAATAGAGCCAACTTTATTTCGTAGGCAACTGGAAGTCAAATGCATTTTGAAAAGCTCTCCGTGGACTCATCACAATGATTGAAACCCCTTCTCCCATCATGTGCTCTCTAGTACCCCACAAAACAAATGATGCAGAGAAACCGAGACATTTTGACAAGCCTCACTTTGACGATGGGAGCCAACAGCACTCCCAAATCCCCTCTGTTTTCCTACTGCATACTAATCCCAGAATTTATCGGTTTGAATAGATTCCCTGAAGAGCAACTCTTGACTTAAGCATTCACTCTCAATCCTTCAGGGGAAATTTCCATAGCCTGCATTAATAATCCTAAGAATCCAGAAGCAGTGTTACTCAGAGCACGCAGAAGGCCGTTCTGTTCTCACACACAGAGACAAGTTGCTAATGAACGGATCAGTAGGACCTTGAGAAATAATCACAATTTACAGCATCCTCCTTGTCTTTTAGGCATGCTTTCAGCCGATGACTCTGATAATGTGCCCCAGCAGCATTTATTGTGGTATTAAGGGACAAAGAAAAATATAGGTGAGTAATAACTGGCTATGCAGAGTTTCTCCTTTAATAATATGTCAGATGCAGGGCAGGATGCTTGGACATGGGACATGTGCAGGAGCCCAGGGTCTGTGCTCGGAAGGGCTCCTCAACAGATTTAAAGTGTGCCTGTCATCCACATGAATTCCTGATAGTTTTATTGCTTAACTTGCTTTTTGTAAATTAAGATTGAATAAATGAATAAGGCATGCAGCCGAGCAGAGATAATAAGCATTGTCACCATTCCTTTCCGTCTATTTACATGCAGTGTTTATGATATTCCCTGGGCCTTAGAGTCTAGTAGATTGGAGTACATGGGGGTTTGTCAACTAAGAATGCTATCTCTCCGTGTCTCTATTTTTCACTGTGTGTGTGTGTGTGTATCTACCTACCTATCATCTATCCTATCTATCTATCTCTCTCTCTATCTATCTATCTATCAATCATGTGTATTCATCTTTAAATGTTCAGAGTCATTGGGAAAACTCTGAATAAGAATGAACAATAAATGAAAAAATATCAGTATGAACACTCCTAAAAAACCATGTTTTTTATTTGAACCATTGTATATGTGAGTGGTGGGGAAGGCAATGACTTTCTAAGAGCTATGAATGACCAAGGATCCCAGTCATATTATTTCTCATTCATGCACTTTTCTGTATTAGCCAATCACTTACAGAGATGTGAATGACGTAAAGGAAGGGAGAAGCAGGGTAGTCCACATTTCCCTTTCCTTCAGTCTGTGTTTACTTGCCGATAAGCTGAAGGCAAAGAGTGCTGGCAAAATGACTGCGTATTAGAAAGTACAACCAAACGGTCAATTCTATGTGGTATTTCCATCATTGTGGTAAGGATGACCCACATTTGTGGGTACGGGCTTAGAAAGATGAATTTTATAATATCACGATTTTTGTGAGTTAAATACATTTAATACGCAATACAGAGTTTTAAAAGTTAGGCTGATAATTTAAACTGGCTTTTTTTTTTTTTTTAAACTAGGACTGCCATTCCACAGCAAATGTAAAGCAGGGCAAGTTGAGGAAGCTGCAGAGGACAGAACTGTGCTTCCTTACATGGTCTTTCCTACGGAGCATCCCCTGTTTTTCTGACCAAGGGACCTGCGTATTCTTGCATTGGGCCTCATGAATTGAGCAGCAGGCCCAGACTGGGTAGACCAGATTGGTGTACGCAGCTCGCAATGCCTAAGCTGCATTTTCTGCTTTTCTCCACCCTGCCCCCCTATTCCAGGTTTTCCTGTTTGACCGCTCTTAGCTGGGAGGTTGCCTCTGCCATATCCTGGAAGCAAATGAAAGCTTTCTGGTGATGATGCAGTGGATGATGCTGGTGTCAGGGTCAAACCACCCAGTTTCCACTTTTCGCCTGGAGTAAGAGCCTCCACCTCTCCTGGACCCCTCTGGTTACAGACCTGACTTCCACCGTCACATTTGTGTATGAGTTTTCCTACATCCCTCCTGCCAGGGTCTGTCTTTGAGACGTAATATAAACTGTGACCCTCTACTGATCCCCTGATTTTAGCGGTTTTGGTTTACTATAAGCAATTATTGCTTTATTTGTGAAATAGTACTTAAAAAATAACATGTCACATGCCCACATGTGCAAAATTAACAAAAGACACAAAAGGATTTAGAATAAAAAGCAAAACCTTCTAGTCCTTACCTTAGTTCACTTTTACTCATCCCTGTAGGTAGTTACACACACACCATCTTCAGCAGCACCCTGAGAGTGCAATCCCTGCACAAACTGAACCCCAAGGGATGGGTGATGATGTCATGAAGTAAGAGTCAGTCCCAAACAACTGCCCCTTAAACTACAATACTTCAGGAACTAAAGAAGCGAACACAGTGCGATTTATACTAGGATACTGGTTACTGTAGGGAGGGGGTGAGGTGCTGAGTAAAGGTGTGTTATTGTCACGGGCACAGCCAGACCAAGCACTCCAAGCCTCAGACCCATGGCAGTGGCAAAGCCTTCCTGGGTCTGACTCAGAGGGATGGCAAAGCCTTCTTCTAGCCCATGTCCAGATCTAGCATGTGAAATGTTCACCACAGCTACCCCAACAGCCTCTATAGAGACTATGGAGGTTAGCTAACCCCACCTCTTTGTTCAGCTGTATATAACCCGCCTCCTTGTTCATCTGTCTGTAATAACCCTCCTCCTTTTTCATCTGTCTATAATAACCCCGCCTCCTTGTTCAGCTGTATATAATAAACCCACCGTCTTGTTTATTTGTCTGTGATAACCCTGCCTCCTTGTTCATTTGTCTGTGATAACCCAGCCTCCTTGTTCAGCTGTCTGTAATAACCTTGCTTCTCCATTCAACTGTGTATGACAAACATGCTGAACTTTGGGGATGCTGAGGTTTCTCTATCCAAGAGCCTAGCCCACCCAATCCCAGTTTTCTTTGTATCCATGAGTTGTGGATTATTTGATCACACCATGAACCACAAGATAGCATTAACTAAATAAAACCAACCTTGAGCCAAAAGGCATAGTCAGAAACTAGTTGACAGGAAGTAGCCATAGAGAGTTAGAGGGCATCCAGAAAATGGATAAAGAAGTGCAGAGGAAGTAAATGGGAGGGACTTTTCAGCTTGGCAGCTCTTTTGGTTTAGGACTGCAAAGTCCAGCTCTATTGCCCTGTCGCAAGATAAGGAGGAAAATCCACTGGTTGCTTCCCAGCCTCTCTGAGCTGGCAGCTTTCCACCCGGATATCTGACCCCCCCCCCCCCCACCGTCTTTATTGGTAGAATAGAACGATAGAAACTTAGTTAAAAATCTACATTTGGCTGCAAGAAGCAGAGGCAGTTCGGGGAAGAAGTCCCACCGGGTCCCAGCCTGAGCAGTGGGGCCACGATTGCAGAGCCAAAGTCAATAGCTGGAGCAGCAGTAGATTCAGGTGCAGTCGCCGGGCCGACGATCAAACGGCATCCACACGTTTTTCATTTCTTCATTCTCTTGCTGCCCCACGTAGGTCAGTCTGAAGCTGTGCAGCGTGACACAGATTATGGTAAGGAAGAATGGTGAGAAAATAAGTGGAGTAAGACGAGAAATTAATTAAGAACAAGAGAAAAAATAGAGGAAGGAGAGTAAAGAGAGGGTGGGGAATTGAGATACTGTTAGGGGAACTGGAGCTTAGAGATTATGAAAGCTTTTGAAAATTGTGATTATGAGGTATATGGGGTTGCTTGAGAGATGGCTCACTGGTTTTCCCAGCTAGCTTGTGTGTGTGTGTGTGTGTGTGTGTGTGTGTATGTGTGTGTGTGTGTGTGTGTGTGTATGTGTGTGTGTGTGTATGTGTGTGTGTGTGTATGTGTGTGTGTGTACGTGTGTGTGTGTGTGTGTGTATGTGTGTGTGTGTGTGTGTGTATGTGTGTGTGTGTGTATGTGTGTGTGTGTATGTGTGTGTGTGTATGTGTGTGTGTGTGTATGTGTGTGTGTGTGTGTATGTGTGTGTGTGTGTGTATGTGTGTGTGTGTGTGTGTGTGTGTATGTGTGTGTGTGTGTGTGTGTGAACTTGACAAGCTGTAGGCAGTCGTCTGGAAGAAAGAGACTTCAATTGAGAAAACGCCTCCGTAAGATTTGGCTGTAGGCAGGCAAGGAAGACTGCAGGGTATTTCCTTAAGTAGTGATTGATGGAAGGGCCCCGCCCCATTGTGGGTGGTGCCCTGGGCTGGCGGTTCTGAGTTCTGTAAGACAGCTGGAGGAGCAAACCAGAAGGGGCAAGCTAGTAAACCAGACTCCACATGAGTTCCTGTCTTGACTTCCCTTAAACTGTGATTCAGGATATGGAAACCTAATACGCCCTCTCCTCCACAAGTTACTTCTGGTTACTATGTTTCATCACAGTAATAACCGTAACCAAGACGGGGATTAAGAGCACGTGCCGTTCCTACAGAGGACCTAAGTTTGGTTCCCAGCATCTCTGTCAGGTGGCGGACAACGGCCAGTATACTCCAGTTCCCGGGGAATCTGACGTCCTCTTCTGAACTCGATGGGCACTGGCGCTCATGCGCACCCCGCCACATGGACGCGTAGTTAAAAATAAGAATAAGTGTATAGGATGGGGAGAGACAAAGGAAAGAAAGCAAGAACAAGAGGGAAAGCACACAGGTAATAGATGCTGTGAATGAGTAGAGAAAACGGTGGAGCAAGTCCTGAAACACAACCCTCATAAACCCTAAGTAGGCAACAGAAAAACTAACACAGAACGTTTACGTGGCACTGAAGCTGAGAAAGAAACAAGTGAAATAAAAGAAAAGATAGCCTGTCATTAGCCAATGTCTCTTGGGTGCTAAAATTTCACGCTCCCCTGATTGTTTGTGGATTTGATTCAGCTGGGAAGTGTCCTAACCTGTCCAAATCTGTTGGAGCCGGTGGGCCACTCTGCAGCATCTCTGTTGAGAATAAGGTTCCACGGATGAACTTCTGTCTTGGTGTCAGTGGGACTTCGCTCTCCTTAGGAGCGTACCAGCCCTCCCCACGGGTGACACTGTAGGACACTTCCCGCCTGGGCAGAAACCGTTTCCTGAGTATGTTAGGCAGATTTCCGCGTCTAGATTCTGTGTGTACCTGTGCACCAGCTGTTTTCTCTTGCAGGGACTCAGGCTGCGTGTGTCTACGACATTAGCTTGAGTGTGCTTCCCGTGGTTCAGGAGAATGTATGAAATACAACCACATATATTCCAATGTTTTGTTACACTTATTTATGTGTGGCTAGCATGTGTGTAGAGGTCAGAGGATAATTTGCGAGTATCAATTCTGTCATTCCCCTACATAGATTCCCAGAGATTAAACTCGGGTGGTCAGGGTTAGAAGCAAGTCCCTAGACACACTGAGCCATCTTTCAGGCTCCAAACCGCATTTTTAAAAGTCAATACAAAGTGAAAAATACTGTTAAAAATATGCTAAAAACAAATAAACAAAAGGGAAAAGTACACAGAAGAAAATAAAAGCAAAAAAAAAAAAAAAGACATTGTTGTAGGGGCACCTTAGGCGTCCTTGAAGCTTAAGGCCTGCTGGTCAGACAAGTGGGGTGTGGAGGTGGTCAGCTGATGCTGGGGATCAGCTTGTAAGTGCTGAGCAGGTTTGGGGCAAATGTCTGATGCCTACTAGAGCTAGTCTCACGGTCAGTTTCCCTTCTCTGTGTACCAGGGGCCTCTGCTGGTCAAATTTAGCATTGCAGGTTCTCAGCGGGACCAGTTCTCTCACCTCCCTAACTCTCTCTAGTGTGGCTGACTTTCTGTCTCGGTGTGGAGAAAGCAACCACAGCAGTGAGACTGGTCTAGGCAGAGGGCTTGGCAGTGTATTTTTCAATAAAGTCGCAGACTATAAAGTGATTACATCATTTATGTCTCTTTCCTCCAAACCCTTCCATGTGCCCCCTTGCTCTCTTTCAAATTCATCCTCTAGTTTTTCTTTAATTGTTGTTACATATATTTGCACACATGGGTATGTGTACACACACACACACACACACACACACACACACACCCTGCCCAGTCTGTATGTTACCCGCATGTATATGCATGTGTATGTATAAGACTGGCTATTTTTATTGGATAAGCAAACTACTGCCAATCTAATAGCCAGTATTAGAATCACTAACTACATTCTAAATATTTGTCCTTATGCCCACAGTAAAGTGTAATTCTCACTCTCATCGAGGATACTTCTCTTTGAAACGAACAGACACCATTACAGAAAGCCACAGCCAATCAAAAGGCAGGGTTGTGGAGTCTGGTGCCAACGGATACACCTATAACACAGCTCTTGTACCGAAGACCCAGGGATCATCGAGGGGGAAAAAAAAACTGTGAGGGACGCAGGGTCAGGAAGTTTGCTGTGGGACCATGTCTCCTAGAAATAGGAGAAGCTGCACCCATAAAGTCTTACCAACGTGACTGCGCAAATGTGACCTGACCAGGGATGAGGCAAGTGGATGGGGACAGTTCACAAGGCCTCCACTCTACACCGAGAACCACAGGCACCTACGGAATACTGAGAGCTGGCCTTGTGTTTTAAAGGTCTAAGCATTAATTACGCACTGTAGGGATGCAGCTGTGGATATGATGGAGCCCGGTCGGTGTTTTCGGCTCTAGAGCAGCGAGTGGCAGACAGGCAACTCCAGAGACTGACCCACCCGCTGACCTCCTCAGGTTCAGGCTGTCAAACCCAAGGCTGTTCTCAGCTGATGAGACCTGCTCCCAGCCACTGGCAGCAGGGGGATATCTGTTCTCTCGTGCATCACTAACTGAGCCGAGGCCCCTGCTCTCTGCGCTTTTTCATTTGTCGGTTCTATTCTCCGGGGTTTCCATCACTGCCTTGAGCGATGCCTCTCATCCTAAAGTTGTGGGAGGTTAAATTCAGCCTCCCCCCCCCCCGGCTTGTGGGTGTTCTCTGGTTTTAGTACCTCAGTGCACCTCAGTTCTAAACCATCCTTCAGAATGGGACTTACCCACCTCTCTCTGAGTCATACCGAGCGACAACGCAGGATTCTTTCCCACCGAAACCCTTCTGCTGGAGGAAGCGGCTGTCTTCAAACCAACCACAAACAGCATCCCGCACACAAACAAACACCTGCCTCCTTGCAGTTAGAGTTGAGGGTTGTTGATGGGGCTTACTCTGGGGCTAGCACCCTCAGCCTCTCCTAAGACCACCCTCCTTGTGTTTCAGGTGAGGTTTCTGCTTGCCCCTCCTCCACAACCATGCTGCATGGCTCATCATTCTTGCCCCGAGTTCAGCCCAGCTGGCTTACTTTACTGGGCCATCTTCCTTTTTTCTCTGCATTTTGCAGGAATCCCATTGTTATCTTTGAGAAGCCTCGGAGCTCTTTCTCTCTTTAGAACACGGTCCATCTTTCTTCTATTGCAACTTCCCACTGTGGAGGCAATTTCTTGTCTGTCATCTCATCTGGGATTTGAGTTTTCATTTTTTGAGGTAGAAGAAATGTCCTGGCCACACTCCGCAGATTGTATGTATTTGCTGGCATCTTTTTCCGGCTGTGTGGCTTCGCCTTTCCACTGCCATTGGGGCTATTTTCTTTGGCTGGTTCTTAATTTTAAGTTTGTTTAATATACCAGACTTGAACTTTATCCCATTTGTGGTTGCTTATGAAATCCCATCCCTGCCGGGATATAAAAGGCAGGGTCTTCTTTTATTTTCTAAAATGGGATTTATAGTTCTGCCTTCCCTGTTTAAATCTTTAATCTGATTGGAATTGCAGTTTTATATAATATGGGGTAGGGATCCAATTTTATGTGTACGTTATGGATGAGTAATTGGCCCATTATTTTTTTACTATGCAATTTATTAAACACTTTCTTCTTTCCCCTCCAATCTGGCATTCTGCCTCTGTGGCGAGGCCAGTTTTCTCAACCTGCCTGTTCTAGGTTCTCAGTTCCCTTTAGTGACCAACTTTTCTGTACTTGTTCCAATTCTACCCCTTCTGAATTTTTACTTAATTAATTTTATTTCATGCTGAATCTTCCCATCTTGTGGGACCAATTCCTATACCCATTCTTTTAAAGGTTTGCTTTTCCATATAAATTTGAGGGCTTTTTAAATCTTAAGAAAATGCTGTTTAGATTGTGACCAGAATTGAAATTTGGCAATTGGTAAAGAAGATTTATAAATATTGTCTTCTTATGTAAGCCCTTTATGATTTAAAATAAAATTCTATAATTTCCTTCCCAGTGTTTTTTTTTTTGTCTTTTTAGATTTTTCTGTGTACAATTGTATCTTTGTTGCTGTTAAAAATGATGTCATTAGCTTTCCCCAGCTAAGCCCTCTCTCCTCCTACCCCATCCCCGCTTTCAGCCAGGAACCTCTTCCCTTCCTCTCTCCCTTTTTCGGGGCTTAAAATCCTCCAACCCAACCTGTGTGGGCGCCACCAGGACGGGGCGGTGAGTGCAACCAGGCAGGAGGGAGTTCCTTTGTTTTAATAGCCTGCCTGCAGCAAGGTAAGACTGCAGGCAGGGAGATTTCTGGACAGCAAGTGGCACTGATCCTGTAGTAGAAGATACAATGGAGGGGTAAGTGTACTCCTGACCCACCACAGTAGCCCGGTAAGGGATCACACAATTTTCCCGCCACCATTATCTCCCTGGGTATTCCTAAGGGGTGGCTTCCCCCAGCTAAGCCCTCTCTCCTCCTACCCCATCCCTGCTTTCAGCCAGGAACCCCTTCCCTTCCTCTCTCCCTTTTTTGGGGCATAAAATCCTCCAACCCAGCTTCTGTGGGCGCCGCTGGGACACGTTGGTGAGTGCAACCAGGCAGGAGGGAGTTCCTTTGTTTTAATAGCCTGCCTGCAGCAAGGTAGGACTGCAGGTAGGGAGATTCCTGGATAGCAAGGGGCACTGATCCTGTAGCAGAAGACCCAGCGGAGGGAAGAGCCATTGGAGAGCATCTGAAGGAAGAGATGGGCAGGCGCCAAGACAAAAATTCCTCCAACAATCTGAAAAACAACATGAAATCACCAGATCCCAGCGATCTTATGACAGAAGAACTTGAACATCCTATTCTGGAAGAAGTGGAAAACAGTGTCATTATGAAAGCAATAGAGTCCTTTAAACAGGGTATGAATAACTCACTTAAAGAAATAGAAGAGAAATATAACAAAAAGATTGAAGAAATGACTAAAGACATGGAAGAAAAATATAACAAAAAGTTTGAAGAAATGAGTAAATTCGTAAACGATACCCTGGGAAACCAAGAAAAAACAATCAAACAGGTAATGGAATCAGTTCAAGAATTGAAAACTGAATTGGAGGCAATGAAGAAAACACAAACCGAGGGCTGGCTGGATATAGAAAATCTAGGTAAACAAACAGAAACTTCAGAATCAAGCATAACCAATAGAATACAAGAGATAGAAGAACGAATCTCAGATTATGAAGACACCATAGAGAAAATAAACGCTCTGACCAAAGAAAACAGCAAATCCAACAAATTCTCATCACAACACATTCAGAAAATCTGGGACATAATAAAAAAAACAAATCTAAGAATAATAGGGGTAGAAGAAGGAGAAGAATTGCAGATCAAAGGTCCAGAAAATATATTCAACAAAATTATAGAAGAAAACTTTCCCAACCAAAAGAACGATATTCCTATGAAGGTTCAAGAAGCACACAGAACACCAAATAGACTGGATCAAAAAAAAAAAAACCATCCCCTTGCCATATAATAATCAAAATACAAAACAGTCAGATTAAAGAAAGAATATTAAGAGCTGCAAAGGAAAAAGGTCAAATAACTTATAAAGGTAAACCTATCAGACTTACCCAGACTTCTCTATGGAAACCATGAAAGCCAGGAGGTCCTGGATAGAGGTACTGCAGAAACTAAGAGACCATGGATGCAAGCCGAGACTACTATGCCCACCCAAGCTATTGTTCACTATCAACGGAGAAAACAAAATATTCCAGGATAAAAACAAATTTAAACAATACGTAGCTACAAATCCAGCCTTACAGAGAATATTAGAAGGAAAATCAAACCCAAGGAATCCAACATTCCCAACACTGCCTACAATAACTCAGACATCTAGCGACCCTTCACAAGCACAACTCAAAGAAAGGAAACACATATACTCTACTACCCAAAATAAAAAAAAAATAACCGGAGTCAACCACCACTGGTCATTAATATCACTTAATATCAATGGACTCAATTCACCTATAAAAAGACACAGACTTAGAGATTGGATACGAAAACAGAATCCAACATTCTGCTGTTTACAAGAAACACACCTCAACCACAAAGACAGACATCTACTCAGAGTAAAGGGTTGGGAAAAGGTTTTCCAAGCAAATGGACCTAAGAAACAAGTGGGTGTGGCCATTCTAATATCTAACAAAATCGACTTCAAACTAAAATCAATCAGAAGAGATGGAGATGGACATTTCATACTCATAACAGGAACAACTCATCAGGAAGAAGTCTCAATCCTGAATATCTATGCCCCTAACATAAAGGCACCCACATATGTAAAAGAAACACTCCTAGAACTCAAGGCAGTCATCAAACCACACACAATAATAGTAGGAGACTTCAACACTCCTCTCTCACCAGTAGACAGATCAATCAGACAGAAACCTAACAGATAAATAAGAGAATTATTGGAGGTATTGAATCAAATGAACTTAACAGACATATATAGAACATTCCACCCAAATAGGAAAGAATATACCTTTTTCTCTGCAGCTCATGGAACTTTCTTGAAAATTGACCACATACTCAGTAACAAAGCAAACTTCCACAGATACAAAAAAATATTAGTAACCACCTGTGTCTTGTCAGAGGAGAGGGTGCCTGAACTGGCCTTGGCCCATAACCATACTGATGAATGTTTTGCATGCCATCATAGAACTTTCATCTGGCGATGGATGGTGATAGAGACAGAGACACATATTGGAACACCGGACTTAACTCCCTAGGTCCAAATGAGAAGCAGAGGGAGGGAGAACATGAGCAAGGAAGGCAGAACCAGAGGGAACCTTCATCTGACGATGGATGGAGATAGAGACGGAGACCCACATTGGAGCACTGGACTGAGCCCCCAAGGTCCAAATGAAGAGCAGAAGGAGGGAGAACATGAAAAAGGAAGTCAGGAACGCGAAGGGTGCATTCACCCATTGATACAAGGGGACTGATCGAATGAGAGCTCACCAAAGCCTGCTGGACTGGGACTGAACGAGCATGTGATCAAACCGGATTCTCTGAATGTGGCTAACATGGGGGCTGGCTGAGAAGCCATTGTCAATGGCACTGGGTCTACTTTCGTCTGCATGTATTGGCTTTTTGGGATCCTGGTCTGTTTGGATGCTCACCTTCCTGGATCTGGAGGGAGGGGGGAGGAACTTGAACTCCCTACAGGATGGGAAACCCTGACTGCTCTTGGGACTGGAGAGGGAGGAGGAGAGGGAGTGGGGGGAGCGGGAGGGTATTGGGATTAGGAGAAGAAGTGGAAATTCTTATAAATAAATAAATAAGTAAATTTAAAAAACAAACAAAAAATGATGTCATTAGAAACCATTTTTGTTATGGTCCATGAGTAGAAAAGGAGTTTAACATTTAACATTGGTTTAGTTCTCTGTGCTTTACATTCTTCTGTGTTTACCATGAAGAAACTGGGACTATTTAGAAGGAATAATAAATCTGTTTCTTCCCTAGTGTTTCTTATTCATATTGAATAAAGGTGATGAAAATGAATAACCATGTATTTTTTCTTTCTTTTTTTTTTTTGACTTTTTGAGACAGGGTTTCTCTGTGTAGCTTTGGAGCCTGTCTTGGAACTCACTCTGTAGACCAGGTTGGCTTCTGACTCACAGAGATCTGCTTGCCTTTGTCTCCTTTGTGCTGGGATTAAAGGTGTGCACCACCCCTGCTCAGTTATGTCTTCTTCCTTCACTCTTTCCTTCCTCTCCCCTCCCTCTCCCTTCCTTCCCCCCTCCAGGTATCTCAGATTGTCCTTAAGTTCACTATTTAGCTATACATGACCTTGCACTTCAGATCCTCTGTCTCTACTATCACAGTGCTGAGATTACAGGTATGTACCCCCATGTTCAGCTAATGCAGTGCTGGGCCTAGAATCCAAGTCCTCATGCCTACTAGGTCAGCACTCTGTCAGCCAAGCTTCAAACCCTTGTTCCCAAACCTAAAGATAATTATTTTAATATTCCAAGATAAAGTTTCCTTCTGTATATTGTATGACTAAACATGTTTAGCTTTGACACTGTGACTGAGTGCAAATAAAACTGTTCTAAAAGGAGGAGAGCTTTATCTTACCTCATGTTTTAAAAAAGGTTCTGGGTCAGTTGTTCACAGCACTTTGGACCTGTGGTGAACAGAACATGGGGGCAGAAAACACACTTATCTCATGGCAGCTGCAAAGGAGACAGAATGTGGCTGGGATACCCATGCCCCCTTTATTTTGTTTTAAAGATTTATTTTCATTTTCATGTATGTGTGTATGCCTGTGTGAGCCTTTGCCATATATGTGCAGGTACCAACAGAGGCTAGAAGAGGGCATCAGATCCTCTGGAGATAAAGCTAGAGTTGGTTGAGAGTCCCTGGGAATGGAACTCACATTCTCTGGCATAGAAGACAGTGCTCACAATCACCACGTAAGTCTACAGGATCCTCATGTCCCCTTTAAAGACGGGCACTTAGAAGATCCTGTCTCCTCTGCTAGGGCCCATATGGTTAAGGTTCTGCTTCTTCCCACTAGCATCACAGGTTATGGCCAAGACTTTGGTATGCTGTTTTCTTTTCTTTTGTCAAAACAGGTCTATGTTTTAACCTTCACTATCTCCATCCTTTTTGTATCTCCCACTGTTTTGTTGACTTTATATTGTGTTTACCTTTATATATACTATTAACTATACTTACTAATTCAATATGATTATCTGATCCAAAAAAAGATCATGTGTTGACCATACTGTAATCTCTTTCATAATTTATTGCTCTTTTCCTCTTTGTGTAATAAATAACCTTATTTATTATAACATGAAAATGGTTTCAATATTTGACCCCTGTTCTTCATAGTCTCTGTTTTGTTTTAGGTTTGCTCCAAGAAATGAACTTATGGCTTTCAGCCAACCCGTCCTTTAGCCTTGGCATCAGTTCTGATGAGCTGAGGTGTCTTGTAGTAGCTTCTCCACTTGAACAATAATTTGAGGGGTATGCGTTCTTGGATCATGTACTCTCATTCCTATTTCATGAACAGACTTCTAGAAACATTTATGGCTTATCTCTAGGATTCTTTACATTTTGGAATTTTCTTTGTGCCAAGTACAGTTGAAGTAAGCTCCTGAAACTGCCTCCCTTCTGTATCCATCCTCTTAATATGACTAAGGGACCATGGGATTGCCTCTTGGAGTGGACCGTTTACCTCATTGAACTGTGTCTGTTTCTGGATTAAGCCTGTTAGCGTCTTCCAGGGTCACTGCCCCTGGCAACAGTTCCTTGAATACTACAGATAGAGTTTAGGTTCCCATACTCCTTATTGCCTTCAATGATATTTTAGAGGTGAGGGAAGAGCTGCCATTTCTACTTGGTCATTTAAAAGCTCTACAAGGGGCCTTTCCCTTGTCACTGGAGTGATTAGTCCGAGGCCTGTCTTCTACTACATCCACTCTCTAGGCTTGTCTTGGCTGGTCTAGATTAAGAACAGTGGTATCCCCGCTGCCAAGGCTGCTGACGCCGCCTGCTGGATGGAACAGGGAATACTGGTAAGAGATGAGAAGAAAGGAAGAGGCACCAGTACTTCTAGATACCCTAGGGAGACCGGAAGCAGCTACTCTAATCTTCCTGTGGGATCGAAATGACCATACTTTTGTATGTAGCAGGAGAAGAGCTTGCTGCTTTACCTTGGAGAGCTCGGCACCCCCCCCCCAATAATTCCTGCCTAGAGTCACCTAGAGACTCACTCTCCAGTAATTTCCTACACTCAATGTCACATCCTAGCGGCAGCCTTTATAATAGGTTTTCTTTGTGTGTGGATCCTTTCCCGAACCATTATCAGCACACTCAAGTCCACTTCTTCTGTATGTAACCATAGTTGCATATATCTACATTAGCCAAGATAACCAGTTCTGGAAGTCAGCTCAGGGCAACAGGGCCATCACCGGCCAGGCTGAGGGAAGACAAGGCCATGCTTACACAGGCGTGGACTTCAGATGCCAACTTTTATTTCCAGTGCTCTGTTGTTTATATATGTCAGGGCAGAATAGGAAAGGAAGGAACACAGGCTATGTTTCTCCCATGAATGAGTGCTGAGACATAGCTGATGGACACAGGCTTTGAGACCCAAATGCCCCATGCTAAAACATGGTGTAGAGCAAGTACTTAACTTCCATGTGTCTTGGTTTCTTCTGATGCTCTTCTGGTTGAGCTATCTCAGCAATCCTAGGTTCTTTTTCTGTTAGAAGGGAAGAGACAGCAATAATACCACTTATTATCTTTTTGAGGAATTTAGCCATATATAAAGTATTTGATAAGTTGCATGTTGTTGTTGTTATAGAGCTAAATATCATTTTTTAAAAATGAAACATTGGTGGGGCAGGTTCAAGTCTCAGTTCTGAGACTCAAAGACATTGCCTGGGGGTGGGGTGCATATAAAAATGCTGTCACGCCAATATAAAGAACAGATTATGTGGCTGATGGGCCACAAGGGGCGGATCACAGTTACAGGTGACTTTTCCTTGCCAGCCAATCTCTGAAGGCATGGGCAGCCTACAGGAGAGCTGTGCTTGCTTTCATGACTGCCAAACCCTTGCCCGTCACATCCGAGTTCCATACCCTTTCCTCGCTGTCTTTTTAACAGTCCCATGGGGGGTGTTTCATCATTAACATCACACAAATGGCGCTTCTGCAGCAAAGCAGCTTTGCCAAGGTTGTGCTACTCCTAAGTCACGGAAACTGGGCTCAGATCCCAGTTTGCCCTCAGTTCTGAGCCCATTTTACTGAAGCTGAGTGATGCAGAGGTTGCTCCCAATAGCCTCTCAGACGTGCTGGGTGTTTCTAGAATGTCAGCCTTTGCAATGTTAGTTCCCAGGAGCAGGGACTCCTAGACCCTGAGATTCTGAGGCTGGGAAAGGAGACTAAAACTTTGCTCCTCACTGCATTTGGCCTCTGTTCCTTAGCGTGTTCTGTGCCATTATCACACTTCTGTTTCACATGGTTGGGTGATTCAGTTAGATAGCGCAAGGAGCTTCACTTCTGTGGAACCCAGAATCAGCAAAACAATTCCTACTCCTATGGAGGCCATAGATAGAAGTGAGAAATGGACAATTTCATGGCCAGTTCCACACAAGGTGATGAGATTTGATGCGGAGAACACCTCATCTCAGTCCTGTCACTTCTGTATTTCTGTTTGTGTCGAGTTTGACATGAACTTGTTGTGAGCAAGTTCTAGGAATGGCTTGCCTAACTATGCTCTTGATGGTCTTGGGTCAGAGCCAGGAAGATATGACATACAATTCTCATAAATTCAGCCCGGAAACTACATGTCTCCATATGTGAGACTTCTCCCCTTTGTACATGCCCACACTCTTTCTTTATCACCACAAAGGGAACTACCTTTGCCCACAGCCATCTCATGTGATAAGTAAGGTGATTGTTGCTCAGTCAGCACCTTGTCAGGGCTGGAGAAACAGCTCCCTGGGTAAGAGCCCTGTACTGCTCTTCAGTGGACTTGAGTTCAGTTCCCAGCACCCACACGGGGCAACTCACAACCACCTGTAGCTCCAGCTCTGGGGATCTGATGCTTCTGAACTTATGTGTACCTTACTCCCCCATAATTAGAAACAATAAAATTATACCTTAAAAATACTAGTGACTTGTTACCCACTAGGTACATTTGCTTACCTGTATCACTTAGTTCTCCTAGCGACTGAGTGAGGAAAGTCAAGAATCTTTGCCTGCCTTGTAGAGCTGAGGCAGAGGTCCAAGGACATTTGGGGTTGACCATTCTAACCTATCTGGTGGGAAGCAAGTCCTCCCCTCTGAGGCTCTTTCCTGTTCTTCCTGTAGCATTGCTCATCATCACAAACCAGCCAACTCTGGGCAAAGCTGTAAACGCGGAAATGACCAGGTAGGGCTACAACCACACAAACATGAGAATCTAGCTGTATTTTTTGTTGTAGTACTGATCAATGACCTGCTCTGCCCAGTCCTTTATAGCTGGATTTTGAATATTGATGGCGGCGAGCTAAGCAAATGACAGGGCAGAGAGCAGCAAATACACTGGGCCCATTAAACATGAGCAAAGTGACCGCATTTGAAATCTGTTTACGGGTCTCAAAGAGGCACACACAGATGGATAAAAGGAGACCAATACGAGCAACTTACGTTAGCAATCCATCAGGAAAACTCACCTTGGGCAGACTGTGGTTTCTAACAGGGAAAGATTAAATGTCAGCGCCTCTTCTACCTATTTTTTTCCCTTTTCTTACCAGTTTTGACCTCCTTTTGCATAGTAGTTAGTACTTATTTGTGGGTTTTGGAAAGCAGGTGATTTTCCCCCTTGTTTCATGTGTCCATTTTTATGCATACACATAAAGTATCCATACATATAAATGGCTTTCTGCTAGGTTTATGGGAGCCATGAGGAAATGCTGGAGATAAAGAAAGGTGTCACGGACCAACTAGCAGCACAGTCACTCGGTGGGAAGATTCTTTGGTATGTTTATTTACTTAAATTTTTATTGTATTTATTGTGTGCGTGAACATCTTTACGCACATAGGTGTGCGCCATGTCACACACATGGAGGCTGGAGACGAGCTTGCAGGAGTCACTTTCTTCTTCTCACCATGTAGAAGCCATGAGTTCAGCTCATCTGGCTTGTCATCACCACCTTTATTCTTTATTGGCTGAGCCAGCTCATCAAGTTTCTTTGGAGTATTTAAAGGCGCAGTCCTGCGTCAGGCATAGTGGCACTCGCCTATTAGCCCAGCACTGACTTGAAAGGCAGTGGCTGGCAGATCTCTGAGTTAGAAGCCATCCTGGTCTCCAAAGTGATTTCCAAAACAGCCAAGGCTGTCTCAACAAGCCAACAAACAAACAAACAAACAAATAAACAGAATATACAGTCCTAGTTGCTTGTGGTAGTTCTGTTCTTTAGTCCCAGCACTGAGAAAGCAGAGGCATGCAAATCTCTGTGGGTTTGAGGTCATTTTGATGTACATAGCAATTTTCAGGCCAGACAAGGCTGAAGAGTGATCCCTTCAAACAAACACACACACAATGAAAAGTTAGACGCGGTCCCAGAGTAAATGCCGTCCAGATCATGGCCTCAGCTGTATCTAAATATTCACATTGCCAACCAACTGGATGGAGATGGAGAGTGAATATTTGCTGGCTTTGTATAAAGTAGCTTTATGAAAAGCAATAGAGTGATTATAATTATCAAGTGTATTACTTCAGCGATATTAAGGACCATGAATCAAACATGTCAGCTGAAGAATAATGATGATATTGTGTATAAACAGGAAAGCCTGACATCATCTGAGCTCGTGGCCAGATTCCATTCTCAGGCTTTCTAAGTGCGGAAAATAAGTGGATTCCTCTCTGTGTTTTAGCATTCCCCTTGCAACAGTTTGTCACAAGTCTTACAAAGCAAAACACACAATTTTGTAATCACTGACAGACAGTTGGAAGGGAGAAAAAAAATCCAATCATGCTGAAAGATTTGGCTGGAATTGTCTCTGCCGAAAAGCCTGGAGTTCATTTGTCGAGGCTGTGTACTCCCACACAACACAAAGGAGCTGGGATGTTCCGGGACTGCTAAGGGTCTGATATGCTAATTAATTTGTGTCTTAGAATGATAGAGTTGGACAGTGTGCAGAAAGCACTGAGTGCTCGTGGGCTGCCCACACTCTTCTCCCATCTCCCGTCAGTCTTGCGTGTTCAGTCCTATGAAGCTTTCTCTCCAGGAGTAGCGCATTCTATTCAGAGGCCGGCTTTGATGGGTGACCCAGCAGTTTTATTATAGCCAGAAGGCACGGTGTCTGAAGACTGCCTTCTTGTAGGTAACACCTACATCTTCTCTTCTCCAAGGTAAACACTGTTGGCTGTCTTCCCTATTTCACAGTTCTCAGCCTTTACTGTTTGGGCTTCAGCAGACACGTGCCAGTATCCTTCCCTTCCTTGAAGAGCAGCGCCTGCGCATGGAAGGGACCAGTGCAGGACACAAGAGAGCCAGCACCTCCTTAATTCCTAGCATTTCATATTGTGTGACTAGTTAGACTCCTAGCTCCCATACCCTACTCCACTTATTTATTCATCCCCGGCTTCATTCAATATGCGCCAGGTAGTGTACTGTATAGAAGCTGTGGTTTATATAACAGGTTGGTAATTGCGGAGCAGCAGTTCCTTTTCCATAGGTGGAGCCACCACGAATTAATACACAACCAATCGAGTCATATGATGGTTCTTCGTGTTGCTAATAGTTTCCTATTGTTTTTATGATAGACATTTGTATTAGTCACTTGTCTTGTTGCTATGACCACATACCTCAAACAGAGTACCTTGAGAAAGAAAGGGTTTAGTTGGGCTCACAGTGCAAGGACATAGTCTATCATGATGGGGGAGTGTGGCACCAGGAGCTGGAGGCAGCCAGTCATACTGTGTGTACCCACAGTCAGGAAACAGAGAGGCTGGTTCTGCTTGCTTTCTCCTTTTTATTTAGTACCAATGAAACATCACTCCGCACATTGAGGATAAGTCTTCCTATTTTAATTAACTTAGTCAAGAAAATCCCTCAGAGACATGGTTCCTTTCTTAGGTGGTTCTAAGTCTTATTCAGTTGTCAATTAATGTAAGCATCACACCATTGTAACGAAGTGGGAGGATGCTTCATGTGATTTTTATTTAGTTCCTCAGATGTTTCATGAAACTGAGCATTATTTCATGCATTTTTGCCATCCCCATGTTTATTTATTACAGTACTCTTTATAGTAACTAAAATACGGACTCATCCCAGTGGATGAATAGATAAAGAAAATACAGTGTATTTACACAATGGAATACTACTCAGTCACAAAACAATAAAATCTCCTGTAACCCTTCCTATCTAAAACAATGATTTAGATCTGATTTTTTCTCCTGTTGTCTGATAATTCTCTAAAATTCTTTTAGGCCTAAGATAAAAGTCACTCATCTGTGGGGAGAAAAATAGAGTGAAATCTTATTTTTGACCCAATATGGTTGGAATTGGAGATGTTTTTGCCAGATAAAAAACCATGCTAAAAAGACAACTATCATAATTCATTTATGGAAACCAAGAACTCGGTGCCTATGGTTTAGAGCAGTGCTTGCAGGAGATGAGAAACAGAAAAAGATCAAAACTTCTTGGGATACAAAGAGTCATAAGAATAGAAAGGTAGATGGACATGGTCAGTGGATTGTATATGAATATTTAGAAACAGAATAAGACCTATGTGTGAACAATTAATGTTTTGATAATTATAATAAAATATAATAAAAAGGGATAAAAACATTTTCTTGACTGTTCTTGCCACCAATAGTTTGCCTATGTGATGATTTGAAAAAGAATGACCTCCATGGGCTCATTATATCTGAATGCTTGGGGTTTGCAGGAGGTGTGGCCTTATTGGAGGAAGTGGGCCACATGGGGTGGGCTTTGGAGTTTCAAAAGATTTGTACCAATCCCAGTACTCTGCTTCTTGCTGTACATTAAGATGTGAACTTGGAGCTGTTTCTGTGGCCATGCCTTTTCTCCACCATCATGAGCTAGTCTAACCCTCAAAACCATAACTCTAATTAAATTCTTTACTTTAGAAGTTTCCTTGGTCACGGTGCTTTTTGGTCACAGCAAAAGAAAAATTAGCTAAGACAACATACCTGCAGCCCCAGGTGTCACCCAATGAAAGAGTACAAACTCTGGAGTTCTCTTGTTGATGACCAGACTCATAGTGATCAAAGCTCAAAAGGGATGGGAGAGGCATAGAAGAGAGAGGGGGCTTTGAAAGAGTAACTAAAGCGGTGAATACGTCAAAGTACGTTATATATGCACTAAAATTCATAATGAGACCCCTGATACTATACTATTGGTGTAGACTTAATAAAGCTTTAAATGGACACTTTACTTAATTACTGCTGAAGAAGGTAGTGGGGTCAGTTGAGCTAAATAGGAAGTTGGGCTTGGAATCTGTTCTTGGTGCTGAGCTTCTTCTTGTCATTTACTTGTCCTGTAGGATTAAAGTAATGATTGACAGTATGGAATCAACTTGTAAACACAGGAGGGCTTTTCTAATCCACAACAATTCTCCAAAGTGGTATTTTTCATTTTTTCCTTTGTCATTAACATGCTACAAGTAGCAAGACTGTGTTTCTGCCGTTTACGGTCTCTCCCTTGTGGACAGCGTATCAAGAGAAGTTTTGCCGAAGGTTGAGTTAAAGTACTGAGGACTCCTAAAAGCTGTTAACAACCTTATGTGGGCAATGATCTTCTTTGATCTTCTACACGTCCTGACTAGGGAGATAATTAGTACCTTGTGAAGGTCACTAAGGAGGGGTAGGGGATCCAAGGGATTCAGTCGCAGGTAGAGACACTTTAGGAGCCTTGCACCTATTTTTATAAATAGCTTTGGATTCCCCAGAGGTATCATGAGAATGTGTGGGTCTTTATAACACCCATACCTGTTCTTCCGGAAGCCCCAGGATGCTCCATGAGTGCGCTACTGCCTGGCTGCTAACTGCTGTACCCAGGTGTCCTCAGCGGCTGCGTAGCTTGTCCAACTGGGGCGCCTTCTGTGTTTTCTCACTGGCATCTTTCTCTGCAGTTTGGTCAGCAACCCAAGCCCTGTGTGTGCTAAGATCAGGGCATGGTGACTGGAATTCCTATGCTGAAGATCCCAGGAGCATCTTCTCTCCGCCAGGCAAGCAGAGCCCACCGCTAGTTGAGGAGCTCAGAAGCACTACAATGTCTTTCCTCCAAGGGAGGTTACTCTTTTTTCTCCTTTTTCAATTCTTGGGCTTTCTCTTCTCATTTCTTTTTCAACCACTGCCTCTCCCAGCTGTCCTATATTCCTTTTTTCTGGTCTTAGCTTCTGCACCCCATCTTCCTCATCCAGCTACACTACCCTTCTCTCCAAAAACCGCTGTTGTTCCACAGATCCAAGATTTGCATTGTATCTGCTCATCACTCCAGTTACCTAGTACACACAGAAAATGCAGCTCTCCAGCTGACACTAATTCTCAACAGAAATCCATCTGTTTCCTACTGATTCAGGCTTCCTTTCCTCGGCCTACTCAAATCATCTTTTCCAGAATAAATCTTAGTCTTTCTACAGTTTATCAGAAATTCTAGTTTATAGTTTTTCTTATTTGAAATGCTTTGCTTAGGACACTGTAAGACTTATGCTAAAGTCAGTGTCATACATTTGAGCTTATGAAGTAAATGGGAAAATAGCCCCTTAGTATGTGTGCTTGCCCCCAACCACATTCCCATGTAAAATCCTAGCACCCAAAATTATGATATTAGAAGACCGGGCCTTTTGGAAGAAGTCTTCCTCAATGAATTCCCTGAGCAGAGAGGTTTCAGAGAGTTGGTTCATCATTTTTCCCAGTATGAGAACAACTAGGAAAAACCATGTAGACCCTAAGTCTTTCAGTGACTTGACCTTGGGTCTTCCACCTTTCAGAAATGTAGAAAACCAACGTAGAAAGCAAAAGCTGACCAAACTATCCAGTACTTTACTGTGTCAGCCACAGACCTACACTAGATCCTTTAAAATAACTCAAAATAACAAGCATATCGCTTGTTATTTTATATATATACTATATAAAATAGTATATATATATACTATATATACTAAATATATAAATTATATATATATTTTTTATATATAGCTACATATAGATAAAGCAATTACTTTATTTTAAAACCATGCATCTTAAAAATGGATCATCCGCAAGACAGCCCTATCAGAAACAGGAGCAGTAAAGGTCTTCTCAGTCAGATTGCATTGGGATTGATAGAAAGGGGGCAGATAGAGAGGAGGGGTGACGGGGTTCCTAGCCCAGGCCTTTCCCAAAAGTGCATTCGGACTCACATGAAGCTGAGCATTGTGTGGGAGGATCATCGGACTTAGGTAAAGGCAGAAAGAAGAAATTTGAATTCTGGCAGATACTGCCTGTAGTGACTGTGATGTAGAGCCCCAGGGACCCTGCCCACCATGCACCAATCAAATCAGAACTTTAGCAAACCTACTTTCTCATGGGTGCAAGTTTCATTTTGGTTGAATTTCTTTCTTCAGTATTTATTGGCTTTTCAAATAATGGCCTAGATCAGTAGACTAGATTACAAAAATAAGTGAGAACTCCATTAAATTTGGGCTGCTGCAGGAGGTGGAATTTTCAGATGGGCCCTGCAATCTCCCATCTCTTCTGTGATTACACTGCATTACCTGGCAAAAGGGATGTTTCAGACGCAATTAAGGGTACCAATCAGCCAACCTTAAAAAGGATTGCCCAGGTAGGCCTGACCTAATTACATGTACTCTTTAAAAGCGGAGCTTTATCTGGCGGGCAGCAGAAGTCAGAGAGATTTGAAACCCGAAAGGAATGAGGTGGGGGACCCTCTCTCTTGTGGAGTGGGAAGGGTCCCACAACTAGGGACCTGAAAACAGCTGTTGTCGTCTAACACAGAAGAGACGTCAGCTCTCCAGCCCAAGAAATTAATTCTGTCAGTAACTTGAGCGGGACTGGATGAGAACTTTCCTTAAAGGCAGAGAGATGGGGTAGGAGTAGCAGCATCTTAACTGCCGCGCTGTGTGACCCTGAGCTGAAGACACAGCTAAAAGTCTTTCTAGACTGACCCCTGGAAAAGCAGTTATTCCTCGGTATCTGTAGGATGGTTCCAGGACCCTACGAGGACAACAAATTCATTTCTGTTCAAATCTCTTATAATCTTTCTGTGTAATTTACACCCTCTTTAGAAGTGCTTCCTTTCAGAAGTGCTTTACCTTGTAGCCCACAGGCTGCAAATGTCCAAAACAGTTATGAATGCAGATGGCAACATCTTGTCTCAGTGTCAAAGGTGTGGGAACATCTTCAGTCAGTTATGGATCGCTTCACCTAATATAACGGTTCTCAACCTTCCTGATGCAGAAACCCTTGAAGACAGTTCCTCGTGCTGTGATGACCCCCGATTATTTTCGTTGCTACATCACAACTGTAATTTTACTATTGTTATGAATAACAAAATATAAATACCTGAGGGGCAGGATATCTGATAGGCGACCTCTGGGAAAGTGTCCTTTGACCCCTCCAAAAGTCCAACAATGAATGCAGTGTTAATCCTCTGTGCGCAGCTGCTGTGTTGTTTTGTTGAGTTAACAACAAGACAGAAGACTCTATGAGTTAAATGTACTTGAAGTGTAATTTGGGATATTTTCAATTTGTTGGTGGGGGAATTTGAGGACAAGGAACCCAAGGATACAGAGATAAGGCTATACTGCACCAATTGGGGAGCTACTAAGACAGTGAAGATTTGTTATATATACATAGAAAACAGAAGTAATTATGTTCTGGGATTGCCCCTAAAATGAGTTGAAACTTACTTAGGCCATTTTACACTACTTTGGGTCTACTGGAAGGATGTGGCAGCCTTAAAGCATGACCCGGTGATAGCCTGGGTCTTAGCGTTGGCAGGAAACCTGCACAGGATGCTATCCGAGGTGATCCAGCGCAAGTCTATTGGGAGTCAGGTCCCCTGCTGCTGCCTGAAAACATGCGTTAGGGTTAGTTCAGCAATATTAACAACTGGGACACATATATTTACTTTGATAGTTGATGGGACTATCAACTCTAGTGAACTCTAGTGACTCTAGTGAAATACGAGGTTCTTTGTAGTGTACCTAGTGCACAACGACTGGTTAATGAACAGTCACGACTGGCCTCTAATTTCAAACAGGAAGGCAGCTGTTAAAGGACCGTGAAAGTAGGGAGACAAGGAGTGTGCGGGGAGCAGCGAAGAGGCGTAGCGGGAAGAAGAGAAAATGCATCTAAACAGAAGCCTTTACCGCGGGTCACACGGCTATTGCAGTCACTCAGCAGCCAAATTTTATTCATGGGAAAGCCTTCAAAGAGCCGGGAGATACAGCCAGCTGCATGTCCCCCCCGTGAGATAGATTGCATCCTCAGGTTGTGTGTCGGTCACCCGAGGCCTCCTATTCAGACGCTGCTCCTGTTTTGAATTTAATGCTCTGCCTAGCTCACCCAACCCGAGGCCACTGAAAAGTGAGGCTGGGACTACATAAGATCAAAAGGGAAATGCGCGGGAGGGAAAAAAAAAAGAAATGAAAGGGAGTCACGTGACCTGTCGTTCAAACCTGCCTTCCCCGGAGGTCCTTCTGGACTTGGAAGAACAGCAGGTTCCCTTTTGCAAGGCTCCTGTGGCCTCGGCAACAGTGAATGCACGCCTGCCTGTTTACAGGAAACTTGCGACATGCCAAGGGGGAGGGAAGAAGTCATATCTGGCTCTTGAGATTATTTCCCCCTTATAGACCTGAGAAACACTGGCACAGATAACAACAGGGTGGTTGGGCTCATTTATACTTTATACCTCTATATTCCTAGCTATGATTTGATTATAAAATGGAGGTGACACGATGAGATTTAGGGAGCTTATTGTTAGATTCCCAAATAGAACGCGAGTTCTATCTGTATGCGTGCATCCTCTTAAAACAAACGATGTTATATGAGATTCATAGGCTCGTGTGTTTGAACACATGGTCCCCAGGTGGTGGACCCCACTTGGAAAGCTCTGGAGTCTTTAGGAGGTGGAGGCTCCCTAAAGGAAGGGCGTAACTGGGCTACTTTGAGATTTGCTAGCTGACCTCACTTCCTGTTCACTGTGCTTCCAGTTCTACCAAGACTGAGACAAGGAGTCCCAACTGCACACTCCCTTCTTCATGGAGGAGCCGCGCCTTTCCTTCTGCAATGAACCATTTCTCCTCCAATTTCAAGGCAAAATAAGCACTTCCTTCTTTTAGTTGCTACCCATTGTGTATTTGGTCACATTCAACAAGACTAATACACGCTTAAGATGCTATATTATTATTTTCTGGTTTTCAAACACTTTTCTCCCCCTGCCCATTCACATTTAACCTGTTTATGTCTCTGTATCTGAAGAGAATTTTGGATCAGGGGAGTGGCTCAGTAGTAAAGACTTGTCTAGCATGCACAAGGTCCAGGATTTGAACCAGCATAGATAGATAGATAGATAGATAGATAGATAGATAGATAGATAGATAGATAGACAGACAGACAGACAGAGATAGAGAGATGTTTAATATAGATGATGGATCAGTGGTTCTCAACCTTCCCAATGCTTTGACCTTTTAATACAGTTCCTCATGCTGAAACACTTTCCTTTTTGAAAAAGAATGTCTAAACTATGGATGGTAGACATAGAATTATTCACATATATTTTTCAAAGGCCAACAAACACAGGAAAAAGAAAAAACTTCAACATTTTCAACTTGCACAGATTTAGTTTTTCACTTGGTATTATTTTTAAATAAAAATAAATTAAATAATAATAAATAATAAAATAACATTAAGAATAAAATAACATTAAGAATAATAAAAAACATTAAGAATTTTGACCTGGTTCTTATATATCTTGAGCATCTGTGGATTTGTTGTCCTTGTGGGGTTCTGGACCCGCTCACGGATGCTGAGGAATGGCTGTATCTCTAGGGGTCAACCTAGAAAGATTTTAGCTGTGCCTTCTACTCAGTGTCTCATAGGACTGCAATCAGGACGCCACTGCTTCCATCCCTGTCTCGAGCTTTATTTAGGAGCAAACATAGTAGTGTCCAAAAAGTATTTGGGGAAGAGATGAAATACTTCTGACTCTTATCTGAGAAGCAACTGGTCTGCTGAAAGGGGCACCAGAATGCAATTCAAAGCCCAGCTACCACTGTTTCCTGCTTCAGCAGAGGCACTTGCCTTGTGGGCCCCTGTTCCCTTGGGTGAGAAGCAAGATGGCTGGTCTATTCCCATCCCGTTCTCACACGTGTGATCGGAATGAGGACACTGAAGCAGGTCAACGATGCTTTCATAAACAGTTAAGAAGACAGCTATACAACGATAGATTTTCAGTGCACGTGTGGGCATGTAAATGCATGTGCACGTGTGTGTGCATACATGTGGGGGGCATTCAGGCTGACTCCTTACGTTTTTGACAAACTTTGCTTCCCATCTGTGCAAGAACTATCAACAGTACTTCATTAAACATATCAGCAAAATGCTCTTTTCTATTTCTCGGAAAGTCTATCTTTAGCCACCAAGGATTATTTGAGAGGCAACTGCTACTCCAGGAGCATGCGCTAGGGTGAGCACGTACGAATATTTGTGTGTATACTATCAACCCTCTCTTTTTGTTAAAGTTATGATCAAGAGAATAATCAGCTATCGAAGAGCTCAGTCATGGGGCCTCCTCTTTTGTGTTTTCGGTCTGAGAAGGAGGGCTGTGGGAGAGTAGAACTGCCTCCGATTTCCAGCTGCTTTTGTCCTCAAGTATAAAGCATGCCAGGCTTCAAGAGCAAAGGAGGGATGTGAAGGGTGAGAGTGAACAGAATAACCCTTTGAAAACTAATGACAAGTGATGAAAATACGTTACCGAAAGCCCGAGCACCTTTTGATACAGAGCAAGCTTTGATTCTGACAGCGCTGAGTCTTGCTGGAGCAAGCGCGGAGAACTGAGAGCCTTGGCTATTTCAGTCCCTACCTTCCTGCCCAAAAAATCCTGTTGGAACCAATTACCAGGCATGCTACAAATCTCTGCCATAAGCTCTGCCAAAGATGCCATCTGTTCCTGCCCATATAGCTTTGGTCTGGTGGTTTCCTGACCTGCACAGGTACTGGTAGGATGCAGGTGTCTCATCTAGGCCACATACCTACTCTCCACGCCTCGGGTTTATCTTGAAATGAGATGGTTTAGATAGCTAATGGCCTAGACGGATTGCAGTACATCCTGTAAATGAGGTCATGCAAGTTGCCAGCTCTCCAGTCTCCCCTGGGTAATGAGCTGCTGGGAAATGCATTGGATGGGTCTACCATCAAAGAAAACACAGGCAAATATATCATCCATTTACATCTGGGGCTTGTATCTGGCCATGGAGGAAAGCTATCAAAATGAAAAATTATAAAACACGATGCTGTGAAACCAGAATGACGATTCTCATGTCATTTGGAATCAGGTCACTGGAGAGAAAGCCCACGTTGCTTCTTAGACAAATCGCTTGAAGGTAAAGGGGAGTTACAAGCTTGGTTAGTCTCATCTCAGATCATTTCTCAAACACAATATATCAATTCCTGTAAAGCCTTTTGTTTGCTGAAGGAGATGAGACTGGCTCCCTTAGGAAACTATCTGGGGACTGACAAGATGGCTCAGTGGATAGAGCACTTGTTAAGCTAAAACCCTCATAAAGATGAAAGAGAAAGCCAATCTCATAGTATTTTCGTCTGACCTCCACTCTTGTGTGGTGTTGTGTGTCCACACATATATCCCACATGGATTGATAACAAATTTTAAACAAAAGAAATGATCTCTAAAAGGTGAAAGAAAAGACATTGGAGATAAAAATATAAGAGACTTGGGTGGGTCTACTGATCTTCCTGCCCTGAGTCCAGTCACTTGCTGTAAGCTTCTTAATGTCTGCACATCCTTACCTATGAAACAGGGTGAAGGCACATTTCTTGTCTACACTAAAGTTTTGAAATTGAAGAGATAAAATTTGTAAATATTTTTGAGCATCCTTCCTCACATCACTGGGAAGCAAACTGTGAGTCCTGCAGAGTCATGCGTTCTGCTGTAATTACTGCATTTGTGCATGAAGGACCTATCTTAGAAGCAATATTCAGAATCTACCTAACATTAGCTCTCTGAGAGATGGTGTTGGCGTTAATGAAAGTCCAGATCAAACAAAGGCATTCTTTGGACTCCCTCCACACCTTCTGACATCTGAGACTTACACTCTCTTGAGTCCTATTTTGGGTGTTCATTATACCTACTGATATTCAGAGATATTTAAAGTTTTTCCTTCAAATATCCACATTTTATAGAACACCTTGAAAAATTTAGCCAGCAAATATTCTTTTTAACCCTGTGAGTTAGCTAAACACCAGCCTTTTAAGGTTCTCCTAAAATCTTGCTAATGACAATCTCTGGTCTCATTTTTAAGACAACATTACCCATCTGACAACTTCCTAGGGCCACATTGGAACGTTACAAATATGCATTTCAAATGTGCATTTTTGGAGGTAGTAGAGTGGGATATTTAGACGTATATGTTAAAAATATTTTTGAGACATGAAACCTTCACAAGATGCTTAGATCCCTGTGAACCACATAAAGATTTCCAAAAGGCAGACTCAGACACTAAGCGAAGAAATTTTGGCTGGAAACAGTGAGTACATTAAAAGTCTGAGGTAGAATTTGAAGACATTAAGATTTGAGTGACAGAAAACCCAAACTGCAACTGTTTTGAGAAAATAATTCTCTTGAAAATAGCATTTTACTTTTTTTTCCAGTAGCAATTGAAAACAAGGCTTGTCTTCAGAAGATATAGAGTAAGAATGTGCCACATCACAGCCACGAGCTTGGAAATATATGGCAGGAAAATTATTGCTTTTTTTATTACAGAGTCTTAGGTTGGGTATAATCAACATTTGTTTTATACACACTTGGTGAGTTTAATTGCTTACTGGAGTCGCTCTCCACAGACTATGCAGTGGGTCTTCTGTATTATTAAAGTGGCTAATCTACATCACAGCTTTCTCATCCTTTCTTGCCAATACGCTTAATGCCATTTCTCCCAAAAGAAACATTTGCTTACTCTGAGTATGAAATACAAGTCTTGGCCTGTGAAGCTACAATTGAGCGAAAATATGACTTTGCTCTACTCCTTTGGAAGTCCCCATTTGAAAGGAGTTTGGGTTATTCTCCAGAATTATCCCCCAGTTGTCCTCTACGCCATCTGGAAAGTGGGAAGCCCTGCTCTCCAATATGTTCACTGATAGATGCAGAGTCTTAGATAATTGTGGAGTCCTCTTTTGCTCCCTTTTCTCATCTAAAAGAGTGGAGCTTAGTCATAACGTTCAGGACCCAAGCATCCCTTAATCACTCATAAGCACATGCTACCTAGCTTCCATACACAGCAAAGTCAGATAGTGCCTTAGAGACAGGAAATGAAAGTCAGAGTTATGGAAGAAGGCATATCTGCTTTGGGGACTTTTGCTAGTAACAAGGCCATTGCCAATACAAAGGAGAGCCATCTAGACTGGGAACTGGAGAGCTGGCGATGAACATTATAAAGTTCAATGTTGATTTTTCAATGAGGTGATTGGGGGCCAAAGAAGTTAGGCGAAGGATTTGAAGCCATCTAAGAGTGTCTAGCATTGATGATTCTTTTGTTTTTAAGTCTTCCATGATAATGATTTACATCCCCCATCTTGGAGGCTTATTTTAAGGGTAAATTACTATGAGAGTAGGAAAGTATTCTGTTTAAAACTCTTCAGCTAACAAATCAGCTTAAGTCTTGGTGGAGATGTAAGTATAATACAATGTATCTATGACCTCCTTTTTGTTTAGGGATGGGAGAGGCTGTGTCTAAGAATCTGTGTGCGTCATCAGCATCATGTAGGGTCTCAAATATCCCATGAAGGGTATTTACTGCTTTTTCAGAATCACGCAGAAGACTGTAAACACAGACAGCTAGAAGAGTAAGCCTCCCCACAATCATGGGGTTAGCAGCATCTATTCGTGTCTCTCAATTATGTCTGTGCATCATTGTTCTTTATGTGTATAGAAAATTGTATGTTCTTATAGCTCAACTGGGTCTTACATTATAACTTCTTATAAAAGGACCTATGAGGCTCAGACAACCTCTCTAAGAAATTGTCTTATTGGGTTATGTAGGAAGCCACCTGGAGGCACAGGTGGTCCTGCAGTTTGGAGGTATACCTGGCTTAGCCACGTGGGGCTGAGCACCCTTGCTTGCACATGCTCAGACCAGCAGAATGGCATTAACCAATCAGGACAGCGTTCAAGCCTCTCCACCGTTTAAAAGCAGCTGCCTCTGGGCTCTACTTGCTCTCTCTAAGCTTTCTCTTGTCCCTGCTCTCTTCCCTTCCCCCAATTTTCCTCAATCAAATGCTCCGAATAAAGATGTGACCAGGGAAGGAATTCTCGTTTTTAATGGCGTTCATTCCTGCTGGTCAGGATGCGCGTCGCAACTGGTGCTCGAAACCCCGGGACGCCGAGGGACCCTGACAACTATGCCGGGGGACCCTGAGAAGGAAGCGCCCAGCAACTGGTGCTGAAAGCCCGGGAGAAAAAGCTGAAATCAGACACCAGGACACAGAGAGCCGTGAATTTCAGAACTCTGCCACGTGGAGCGGTGAGTGACGTCAGTTAAATCCTCCAGAAAGGGGAGGAAAAAGAATGGAAAAAGTATAGGCCTAAAAAAAAAGAAAATAGAAAGAATCAAAGTTAAGGTATCTGAAAGAAGGTACAGAAAGCAACGGGGAAGAAAAAACCCCTTAAGTTCAGTGCAGGTAGAGCTGAGAAAAAGCGAGGTTTACGGTTGGGAGATCCGCGGCTTCCTCCGTCCGTACTCGCTGTTAGAGACCGGGGCAACAGTCTCGTAGGGAGGCAGGCTTGATCATGTTTGAAGACTGCCTTCCCTGTTCTTAAAGAGCCACAGAGCTTTTGGAGGTGATTTTCGCCTAATTTTGATAAGAGAGCTCAGTCTCTGGCTCTCACGTACAGAAAACTTAAATTTTGATTGAGGAAGTAGCCGGCGTGGCGGCGCACGCCTTTAATCTCAGCACTTGAGCTTTGAGCACAAACTCTGAACCGCGTTTCCATGGCGACATGGGCGGGCGGAGGAAGCTCATCGGCGGGGCCACGTGCTGAGTGCTCGTCACTCCCCGGCCCCTGGGAAGGTCTGAGACTGGGGCCCCCCGTGGCCCTAACAGGGCCCCCCACGGGTGGGCGGATGCCCCCCCTCGCCGGAGCTTGGAAAAGACTCATGGCTGGCGGTGCGAGTTCATTGCCTGAGGTGAGGCAGGGTGCACAGTTCGCAGGTACAGGATAAACGGCGAGCCCGCGCACGGCCCGGGGCGGGGCCATGCCTTTGTTTGGGCCACAATGGGCCACTATGGGCCGTGCCTCAGTCACGGCCGCCAAAAATTCAGTCAGATAAAAACATTTGTTGCCAAAAAAAATTCAGTCAGATTCCCCCAAAAATGCACATCGTCCCGTCGTCAGCAGGAAGCAGCTAGATCGATTGTCGACGCCCATTTTCCCTCAAAGAACTGGTCGTAATTATCATAATAAAGGCGTGTCAACCTGGTTACCCGTTAAGGACCTATTGCCTCAGGCAACGGGTGGAATAAAACAATGCTACCTAGAGGTTTTTTCATTTGAATGCAGGCCTGGAGAGATGGCTCAGAGGTTAAGAGCACTGCCTGCTCTTCCAAAGGCCCTGAGTTCAATTCCCAGTGACAACTGTTTTGGTTTTAGACAATAGAGGGGGACTACCAGTGACAGCTTCCCCCAGAGAAAGGATTTCTCTTGCATTCTTTACACTTAATTTTTAATTCAAAATTTTGCTGGAAAAACAACAGCAGACAGAGATGCTCTGTTTGAAAGCAATTCCGTCTAATTCTAAGGCCTGCTTGAATGGCACAGGCAAACAAGATTTGCTCTTTGAAACGGAGACCTGCAAGTCTCTAAGTTCAAAACCAGCCTACTTCCAGTACTGATTGTGCTGAATTTTTACACTGAGAGTTTTTAATACTCTTAAATGTTAATTTGGGAGGAGAGTTTTGTTTATGTTTTTCTAGAAATGCTGACATACATCTGGATGCCAGCGAGACTGACAAGAGAAATAAAGAAGAAAGATGACCCAGTGGATGCTGAGTGTCCTGCTGTGGAAGATTCGTGTGGAGGCAGCAGTGATGACCTTCTGGGCAGTGTCAAGAGCAGCTGTTTCACACCATCGACTTGAGCAGCACCCTGTGCAACCTCTTATCTCTTAACAATTTTCTGACTGACTCTATTTTGCCTTTTCCTTCCTTAGGAATGGGTGGGAGCAGAGATATTCCTGGCATGCTGTGTCTAGGTGGAAGTGCTGTATGTCTTTGATTGGTGTGCTACCTGCTAGCCCAAGTGAGGAGGGACAAAGTCTTTGTGGCACAGGCCTTGGCAGCCTTGGTATGTGTATCCTCACCCCAAGTTTGGCTCTCAGCCTCAAAAGAGCTCATAGGCAATTAGCCATGCATAGCCTTAGCACCCTCTAGGGACCAGATAGTCCCACGGCATAGAGGAAGGTATGCATAGGCGGAGGGTGTGCAGACACAGCCCTAGCACTCCCAGGGTAGTTGTCCCATTGCACGGGAAGGGTGTGTCTTGTTTTTCTTTTCTTTAATCGGTCCACACATCATGAGGTGGGGACCAGATTGGAAAATAGTTTTGCCTTATTGCTTTTATTTACAGTAGAAGGGGGAGATGTAGGAAGCCACCTGGAGGCACAGGTGGTCCTGCAGTTTGGAGGTATACCTGGCTTAGCCACGTGGGGCTGAGCACCCTTGCCTGCACCCTTGCTTGCACATGCTCAGACCAGCAGAATGGCATTAACCAATCAGGACAGCGTTCAAGCCTCTCCACCGTTTAAAAGCAGCTGCCTCTGGGCTCTACTTGCTCTCTCTAAGCTTTCTCTTGTCCCTGCTCTCTTCCCTTCCCCCAATTTTCCTCAATCAAATGCTCCGAATAAAGACGTGACCAGGGAAGGAATTCTCGTTTTTAGTGGCATTCATTCCTGCTGGTCAGGATGCGCGTCGCAGGGTTAAAATTATATACATATTCACTGACCTGAGTTAGAAAGCCCTGAAACTATTTTTTTCTCATGATTCAGGACATACCCAAAGCTGTCTAGTAAAAACAAGAACCATAAACACTTTTGCGATTACTGTAGCTGAGGCATCTTCAATTTTGAAGTATTGACTGGTGGAGATTCATACAGAATTCATATACTATGGGAAAAACCTCATGGAAAAGGGGGGTCTCTGCCCCCTCCTCTGCCTCTTCTTCTCCCTCCTCCATTCTCTGAATGTATGTATATACTTAGATTAAAAGTTAAACTATCACAGGAGAGAATATGGATGAGAGAATTTGACTTGATTTACTGTATTCTTGTTTCAGAGAGATTAATTTTTGAAGAACCCTGTAAAGTCACAGTCGCCTGTCTTGAACAGCTGTCTGAGCAGATGGAAGAAGAAGAGAGAATGCTCTGCTGGTGGCGACGAGCTGAAGGGAGGGGGCAGGCTCATCCTAGGAGGAATTTATAACCCATTAATTCCAATAGGAACTCTGCAATCCCCCCTTCAGCACTTCCTATTTCCTCAAAACAAACAACGCTTTCTCCTCCCTTTCCTTGAATTGGAATGTTCATTGTGCTAAAGCTGTCTTAGCTAACGCTCTATGTAACGGCGGCTAACAGTGTCATTTAATGTGATGTGAGACCTGAGACTGAAGTAGGCTTCGCTGCTCATTGCTCCATTATCTTCCTAGTTTCTTTGTTTTCATTGAAGAGTTGAAGACATGTGCAGGGCTGAATGTGATAACGGTCTTTATGTTTTAGTGTTCATTTCTAGTCTACTGGTGAAGCTGACTGTGAGAGGGTTGAAATCCTCAGGATGCTGAGAGCCTCTTCTGACTCAGACAGCCCATAGGAGGAAAGATGTGTTTGCTGTGAGGGGAGGAAGGGAAGGCGGGAGATAAACACACATACTCTGAAGACTTATGATGGAAAAGAGATTCGCTCAGGAGGTTTGGCTTTATCTACACTGCTTGAAATTATCGACCTCCAGGTATTAGAAAGTAAAAGAGCTAGTCAATTTTGCTCAGTTTGAATCTTAATCTTTCATATGACATTATGTTGTGATGAATGGCAATTGGAAGGACTGAACTTCGTGTCTGGCTTATTGTATATTCATTACTTCTAAATAATTGGTGATCTGTACTCCCTCCCCTCAACTGAAACACACTAAATATTTTATATAGTCTGCATTTGAAAATGGAAGTGCTCACATGAGTTCTTAGAAAACGAACCCTGGATCATTTCCTAAAGTTGGTAATACCAGCATTATGTGATCATTATAGTCATTTGTAAATATAAGCGTGATAAATGCAGCGGCTGCCTGCTTAAACTGGAGACTGCACATTTTTATCGTTGAGGCAAATGGCTCATTGCAGCATTTGTAATGATGTAAGTTCTGCCTGGTCATGACCTGTTAATTGATCAGAAAATATAAGTAGAGTAAATATAAACAATATCATCCTCTCCTATAAGTTAAAAACTACCGAATAACCTTTGATATTAGGTACTGGTTATTGACCCAGATGCAGAAGTGGATGTTAGTCATTTAAAAGATGTTCCATTAGGAATCATTAGTGTCACTCAGTGTGTGAGTGTTCATCTGGAAACATCACTCTCAGAAGAGAATTTTGATGCCTCAAGCACTACAGTACACTTCCAAATGATGCTCAGACCTTATCTTTCTTGCAACTCTGTTTTGTGACTTATTTGTTTTGGTCTACTCATTCCCATGAGCCTACCATTATTCATTACATTACGACAGAACATTTAGTGTAATCATTTGTCTGGACCTTATTGCAACTTGCATGTGACTATATAACTTTTATCACATTACGCTACAGTAATAATGTAGATATTGCATTTTAGATTGATGACTATTAGTAGAAAATATGAGGCTGCATTTTATGGGTGTTGGAAAGCTCCAAAAAGGCTAGTTATCCATAGTCGACCAGAGAGTTCCAAATGGGAACAGTAGCCTTCTGAAGTGCTGACAGCTGCTGAGCCCTGAGAGGATGACTCCCCTATCCCAGATCGGGATGAGGATGGAGAGATGAGGACTCTCTTCCTGGAGCACCTAGCTTCCCTTTCTCTCTCTAAATCCAAAATTAGAAGTTGTCCTCAGCCCACTTTGTGATGGCTCCTCCCATGGTCTGTGTGCTAAGGTAAGTGATGGGTTTTGTGTTGCTCTGCATCATCACTGTGCCAGGACTTCCGCTCTGCCTTTTAAACAGGGCCACATGAGTGCACCCACGGTGGAGAAAACAAGGCTGCTTGAGGAAAATTAATGGTTTCTCTTTATTTCAAATATTATGAACAGATCTGCATTTTTCATGAAATGTAGACATGTACTGCCTACTGATTCTGTGCTGGTTCTTTTTGTCCCCATGATACAAACTAGAGTCGCCTGGGACTCAGTTGAGGAATAGCTTTCATCAGATTGACCTGTAGGAATGTCCTTGGGACCATCTCTTGGTTGATTATTGATATGGAAGGGTCCAGCCCACTATGGGTCGTGCTAGCCCTGAGCAAATGATTCTGGGTTGTACAGGAAAGGTAACTGAGCAAGCCATGGAGAGCAAACATGTAAGAAGTATTTCTAATGCAGTCCATGCTTCAGTCAGGTCTGTGTCCTAACTTCCCTCAATGACAGACTGAGACATGGAAGTAGAAGTTAAATAACCCTTTCTTCCCCCAGCCTGGTTTTAGTCTTGGTGTTTGTCACAACAACATGGAGGGAACTAGGAGAGAACCAATTAAGCAGAATGACCCATCTCTTCAGTACCAAGTCTCTTTTATTCTGGCTAAGCCAGCTCTTCATGCCAAGCCGGCGATGGATCCTGTTGAATACAGTGTTTATTACATCTTCCAGTGCTAAAGTGCTCTCCTAAATGTGAAGTGCACACTACTGATTGAATCCTCATAGCGACTTATCAAGATAGATTGTCCTATAATACATATGAGTAAGCAGGCCAGCATTGTTGTCAAAAGAAAAGCAGCCAGGAGAAATTGAAGTCAGGTCTTCCACCCCTAGCAGTTTGGAACCTAAACTCCTCAGCATAATATAGAATCGCTTTTATACCATCTAGTCCCACAAGATAAAACAACCACAAAAGGCTTTAAACACAAGGCATTCGAGAGAACTAATGTTCACTACACTCTGACACTAAGCTTGTATGGTTATTAAGAAATATTTGAAATATTCTGAAATCATCTATGGAATGCCATAGCTTCTGTTTCTAATCACATTGTCCATAAAGGATACAGTAGAGTTTGTGTGATGCTATTTTGTGTACTATTCTTGGGGAGATGTCAACAAATGTCTTCTTACTCCTGATACTAGACCAATGTAAGGGTACCACCAAAGCCCAACTTGGTGAACCAGTGAATCTTATTTGGGTTACTTGCAGGAGTATGCATGAAGTCTTGTTTATAGGAGCAGAAATGACTCAAAGATAGCTCTGTCACCAAAAGCCCACTGGTGATGGTTCACACAAGCTACAAACATGGAGTTTCCAGGGAGTCAGACAAATCCAAGATCTTTTAGAGGCCTTGATTGAAGGGAACTTAAGTTGTATGTCCTTACTCAGGAGTCGACTTGGCAAGGCCGATCTAGGATTGGAGCTGGTGCCTCCTCTATTAGAGAGTTACGGTCGCAATTTCTAGGGACCCAGTTGTTCCCTGGGCTACAGTCAGTCCTAAGGCAGTTGTGCTTGAGGTATCCCATGTTCTCTTTGCCAACGTTGTCTGCCTTAACACTCTACTGACCTTGGCTATTCCCTCCACACTCCAAATAGTATACATCATCCTATGCTTCTTAATAAACTTGCTTGGCATAAGTAAGTCATCAGCTTAAGTGAGACCTCCTGGTCCCAGCTATTGCTTTTCTCTCCCTTATTTATTGCTTTTTAAATTTATTTCTTTATCTTTCATTCTTTCTTCTCACCAATTGGGACCCTTATGCTCACTGATTTGGGACACTGGAGTGCACTGCACAAATCATAGATAGCTCAACAGATTAAATAGAGTATCCTTTCTAGACAGTTCAGTTGGTTTGAGCCTCTTCTAGGCAGCTTGGCTGGTCTGAGAGTGTCTTTCAAAAATCCTTATGGCTCATATAAGCTTTGAGAGGGAGGTGCCTAGTGAATCTGGTCAGTTTCAGGGACATTCTGAAGCTTTTGAGTTGTTTACTTCATAAGTTCTAACAGCTTGTCCTACAGGGCAGGATATTTCATCTTCCTTTAGAACACTCTCTGTGTTCGAACAAGCCTCCAGGCAAAATGGAAGGCTTCATCTCAGAGGAAGAGGCCACAAAACACATGCCCGACCAGAAACCTTATTTCAGATAGCTGGTAGTTTCCAGCTTACATCTCCAACCTCTAATATTCTCATAAAGAAACATGGGATGGCTTTCTGGTGGTTTCTTTTTTGGGCTCTAGGTCCTTCTTCTGAATTTGTTCTCCCAAAACAACTACCCTGACCCAAGGCATATTCCTTCAGTTGCCATCTGAATGGAATAAGGAGAAATCTGTGTGCAAAGACTCATCTCTTTCTGCTTCTGGATACATGTGACATTATACTCCTCCTCCCATGCCTTCACTACTGGGATGGGTGTACCCTCAGTCTGAGAGCCCAAACACTCTGTCTTCCTTAAGTTATTTTTCTTAGATACCTTCATAACAATGAGAAAATCAGCAACACACTATCTTAGGTTCATAGCTAATGGGCTTATAAGAAAAGGAGGTTAATGAAAGAAAACCATATATATGTATATACATACATACATATATATATATGTTTATATATATTTAGCAAAATTTTTGCATGTTGTAGGAACCTCTTAAGGAAGCAACTTGGAGTTGGAAAGATGGGTCAGCAGTTAAAAGTTTATACTGCTTTATTAGAGGATTTACGTTCAGTTCCCAGAACCCACACTGGGTAGCTCACAACCATTTGCAACTTTAGTAGCTACAAGGGATATGACACCTTCATCTGACTCTGTAGACACCTGCACTCATGTACGCATACACATATATTTTAAAAATAAAAAAAAAAGAAATGACGACCTAACTGGGAATGGTAGCATGCGATTTTAATCCCAGCATTTGGGAGGTAGAGGCAGGAGGATCAAAAGTCTGAGGTCCTCCTGACCACACAGCAAACTGTGTCTAGAATGAATGAATGCATAAGCAAAAAAATAAATACTCAAAGACCCAAATAAATCTAAGCATCATCTTTAAAGGGGTTCAACGGAGAGAGGACAGCCATTTGTTTCTAGGGAGACACACTCTCACTAAAAAATCAGAGATCTTTCCCAGCATTCGTAGCCTGCTTCTGGACAGAAGAGCAAGAGGAAGGTCTGGTTTTGCTGTTTTCTCAAATTCCTTCAAGTCTAAATATTCTGTCTGCCAATGTGCTGTACTCTAGGGGGTGGATACCCCAGGCAGTCAGTGTCCATGAGATTACACAGTCTTCACGTCCATGACTGATGTTCACAGTGGCAGGTTCTCTGTTCTCCATCACATGAGATTGCACAGTCTTCGTGTCCATAGCTGATGTGCACAGTGGCAGGTTCTCTGTGCTCCATCATGTAGGTTATATAATGTAACTCTTACACTTTTGACAGGTGCTAAAATAAAACTTGATAAATCAATGAAGCTTTCCTGTCTCTCCATGTTAGAGCTATTTGCATTTTTTCTTTTCGTGAACAGTCTGCTCAGATTCTCCTCTTTTTCTGTTAGATTGATTCCTCTCTTAATTGAGGAGAATTCTGAATCTAATAGGAAAGTTATGCTATTTTTATTAACATCATGCCAATGACAAATGTATTGCCTCTGTAGTGTGTGCGGGCATAGGGCACACATGAGGCCAGGGACTTGTGTTGTAATGTCCTTCTCTGTTTGTCTTCCTTGTGGCTTCTCACAGTCTCTCCCTGCACCTGGACTTCACTGTTTCATCTAGACTGGCTGGTCAGGGATCCCCTAGGGCTCGTCTGCTTGTGTCACTAGTTCTGGGGCTGTAGGTGTCACGACACTCTACCTAGTCCTTTTGTTCATTTTGTTTTGTTTTGCATTTCTGAGACAATTGCTTTGCAATTTTGTAGCTCATCTTCTGATATGGGTGCTGGGGATTCAAACTCAGGCTCTCAAGTCACACAGCAAATGCTACTTATCGTTGGGCTACCTCCCCAAATTATAATCTATGTCTTGATATTTTTTCTTATTTTCTTTTGACAGGCATATATATCTTTTTAGAAGTGTGTATAATAAGAATAATATATATTTGTCTTTTAAAATCTTTTTTTTTAATTTTTGAGACAGGATGTCATTATGTAGCTCTAGTTGTCTTGGAAGTTTTCATTGTCGACCAGGCTGACCTTGAACTCACGGAGATCCGCCTCACTCTGCTCTCTGAATGCTGGGATTAAAGCTGTGAGGCGCCAAGACCTGACTTCTCTTTTTGCCTGTTTTGTTTTGTAAGCATTTTTGAGACAACATCTCACTTTGTAGCTCAGGCTGGCCACTAGAACTCAGTATGTAGACCATGCTGGCTTTGAACACCTACCAATCCTGCACCTTACCCTGGAGGCTGGGATTACAGTGTGAGCCACCATGCCTGACCTGTATTAGTCTTTAATTCAGAGCATTATGGCCTTTCTTAAATGTAAAGTTTGAAACTGTTGGGGGAAAAGCCAAAAAACCTGCACAGCGTACACTTAAAGTTTGTGGATTTTAACTTGTTCCAGTGTGTGATATATTTTCCCAAAGAAATTGATTTCCGCACAGTATGGTATCTGAGACTGCCAAGAAGGTTAGTGGCCTGGACCTGGCTACACAGTAGGATTTAAGCCTGTGGAGTTGTATAGCCAAGGGATATTTATCACAGATCTTGGGAAGGTGCCCCCTTGCCTTGGGAGTCATTCTGCATTCTGGCTGAAGCTGGCAGCCAAATGTTCATTTTGGGGAGCAGGAGGAGATGGAGGGAAAAAAAAACATGGCTTAGAGAGGACTGTACTAGTAAAAATGGAATCATTTTTCCCTTAAAAAAGCCTTTGCAAGAGATTTCAAACAGGTTGGTTTTATTGATAGAAACTCAGAATTCCTCTACAGACAACAATCATCATAATAATGATAAAATTCTTTGCATACATTTAAAATTAACCTCAGTCTCCCCAAAACACCCTTGTAAGGGTAGGTGCTATCAAAATTTCACTCTGTAGCCCTGGTGAGACCTAGAAATGTGTAGCAACTAATCCAGGATTACTAGGAGAGGGAGGGACATGGTGGCAAGTCAGTCAATCCCTTCTGAGTTTTAGGACCAGGCCTTTATACAGCTGTATCTTCAGTGTTTTGGCAAAATACAGTTGCCTTAACTAAGGAATTTAGCTTTGAGCAGAAAACATTAGTGTTTCTGTGTCCACTGATGATGTCAAAAAGCCCTGGGTATTTTCTGTACTGGTTTACAAATAGAAATAAACAAGTCTCCCTGGTTATTTCCTGTCTACATTTGAGTCATATGAAGACAAGTCTGTGTCCCTCCATGCTTAGTAAAATGTAGGGCATATGCAGACAAGACAGCCTTCATGAACTCAGCCTCCACACTGAGACTTGACAAGGTCATTTAATTTTTGTTTGTTTGTCGTTTTAAAGAGGGAGTCATAAAGTTGGGTGGGTAGGGTGGTGAGGAGGAACTCAGAGAAATCAGGGTAGGGGAAAACATAATTAAAATATATTATATGGAAACATTTTTCTCATAAAAACCTATCTGAAAATTCTTTTCTACTAAGCATTGTTTTATGGTCCCTCCTGAAAGTTTTGTTTGATCTGTTGAATCTTTTCTGCATCCAGAGAAGTATGGTTTTAACAATAGGAATTAAGTCTTCTAATTGCTCTATAGAGAAGTTTACCCAAAGATGACAAGGAATGATTAAACCAACAACCATGTGGGTCAGACTTCACACCACTGTGACAACATACCTGACACAAACAATCTAAGGGCAGGAAGACTCATGTTTGGTTCAAAGTTTCAGTCCATACTCTGGCTCCATTTCGGGCCACCCTGGTCTGTGGTGAGGACAAATATTATGGTGCTCATTATGGTTGGTTTCAATGCAAATTTTCACAAATTAGAATCACTGGAATAGGAAGTCTCACCCGAAGAACTATCCTGATGGCCTTAATTGATGAGGACATACCTACCAGTCATGGTAGCAGCCCAGATAATTGAGATATGGCAAAAGGAAGATCACTAGTTGTCTCAGTTAGCATTTCTATTGCTGTGAAAAGACACCACAACTGTGGCAACTTTTTATAAAGGGAAACATTTAATTGGGGCTGACTTACTGTTCAGAGATTCAATTCATTATCATCATGGTGGTGCAGTGATAGGAGTGACAGGCTGCATTCCTGCCACCTGGCTCACACATGGCTAGCTTTACACCCGAAATAACAACACACAAATTGTATTCATTTAAGCATTGCCTGGCCCATTACCTCCAGCCTCTTATTGACTAACTCTCACATCTTGACTAACCCATATTTAGCAATCTGTGTATCACCACGAGGTCATGGCTTACCGGGAAGATTCTAACCCACATCCATCTGGGAGAGGAGAGCCATGGCATCTGCCTCATTGCCTTCTTCCCAGCATTCTGTTTGGTCTACTCCACCTTTCTAAATCCTGCCCTATCAAAAAGCCAAGGCAGTTTCTTTATTAACCAATAAAAATAACATATAGACAGATGACCCTCCCACATCATGGGGGGAGCATGGTGGCTCCCTAGACAATATGGGACAAATATGGTTCTGAAGAGGTAGCTAAGATTTAGACATCTAGATTGGCAGACAGTAGAAAGAGTGTGTAAGGCTCTGGGCTTGGTTTAAATCTGAAACCCCAAAACCCATCCCATTGACTCACTTCCTCCACAAAATCACATCTACTTCAACAAGAACATACCTCTCAATTGTACCAGTTCCTATGAGCCTAAGAGGCCATTTTTATTCAAGCCACCTGATTTGTTTCTTGTTCTCTTGGGCATTCCTCTTGCTGCAGAACTGAGTTACCCTGTTTCTGGTTCCTTCACTGACATCAGAACCAGTTATTCCAAACTTCCATCATGGACTCAGGACCAGCAGCTTCCAGGATCCTTCTAGATTTTTAGCAGTAGGTTGGGACTGTTGAGGCAATCAGCCTCAAGGACTGAGCAACTAAATGGGTTCTTAGCCTCTCAGGGGTGATTAAACTGCTGTTGTTATTTTATGGTAAGCTGATTTAATAAACACACATACACATCATTGATTCTATATCTTCTCCATAGTCTCCCCAGTATTTGTTATATATTAATTTGCATTTCCCTGATGACTAGGGATAATGAACACTTAAAAAATACTTATTGACCATTTGGGGCTTTGCCATTTTTGATAATTGTCTATTCATAACCTGTGCATACCTTTTGAGCCCATTAGATGTTTTACTGTATTTGATTTACCCTGTTATTAATGCCTCCTCCCAGGCTTTGAATTTTGCTGCATGTATTTTTCAGCACAGTGATAAGTTTGGTTTTCAAATTTGTTTTCATTTGTTAAGTTTCTCTGGTCAGCTATTAGAAACTTTGTCTTTCCTACAAGTTCCTTTTCTTAAAACAACTGAATAAAATTTTGTTAGTGTTCACACACAGCTTCCTGCCTGGTCAATTCTGGCACCTTATTTTGAGTATGGAGTCACAATTACCTGAAGGATTTTGATTCTCTTTGGCAGTTATATCATTTTGGCATTGAAGAGTTTTATTTTTCTCAGTCTTTCTAATCTGAACTAGTTTGTACTTATTTTTCCAAAAGTTCTAAGTGGGCTTCTTGGCTTTACTGAGACAGTAGTAAATTCCAGTCTCTCAGCAATTGGAATGCACAATAGAGGAATGTTATCACTGTTTCAGTACTAGATGGCAAGCCATGTCTATGTTTGTCATGAACACACCGCTGGAGTGAAGTTCAGAAAGAACAGCAGAATCTATAGAATTAGTAGTGCGTTCTCACAAACCTCTCCCTCACACCAGAGTAGGCCCAGACACTTTACCAACAGTTATTGGTCTATGATCAGACACCAAGGAGGTTTGCCCAGCTCTGGGTGGAGTTATCTTTGATATTCTAGATACAGGCTCACATGTACCATCTGTGCCCACCATTTCTATCAAGCTATGTGGTATCCCAAGACTGGATCCTCCAAGACAAGTAGAACACTTGATGGGATCCAGGAGCAGCACATCTATGGGCTGCCTCTCTCTGAGGTGGCCTCGTGGCTCAATGCGGGTGTCCACAGACATGAGTCCTGTTCTACCTTGACTAAAGGTCAGAGTGTTTGAGATTATTTTTACTCTTTCAAAGTTGTTGACAACAGGTGTGGCTACAAACAAGATAATCTGATCTAGGGTGTGGTTGCTTGCTGTTTTGGACATTAGGTGGTCCATAGAGGTGGATCTGCACTACTCTGACCAGAGGTCAGAGAATTCAAATCTATCCCTGCTCCTTCATTTTAAAATAGAAGGTCTGACATAGGGAGTGGCTGCCTACAGGATACTAGGCCTAAGGTATATTTGCTGCATATCCTGCCCAAAATATTATAATGCTTAACTCAGGAATAGTGGCTTGATGTCTCAAGTACTGAAACAAGTAACCATTCTGGTTGTCCTTTGTGTCATATTAAGACAGTCTTTTGCCTTCTTCTCCCCTTTTTTATTGGGGTATATAAGCATATGGAAAATCAACACGGGTGGATTCAGTATTCACTGTGTTGCCCTCCTGGTACTGTTCTAGGTCTCTGGGTTTCTTTCATATCTCTGCCTATTCTACCTAACATTTCTAATCCACATACCCCTACAAACCCGTCATGACAGGTCCGCAACAAATATCAACCCAATGTTTGACTTATGACAGCTCAGTACCATTGCAGTTAGTCATGGGTGATTCCAAGTGAGGCTGAATTCTATAGATTGGCCCTCTGTGTCTTTCTCTAGCATCTCAACTGTTTCAGAGACTCTGTCCATAGGTGGACCTGGGGATGCGGTTGCATGGTGTTCTCCCAAATATGCTTCACCAGCTTAACACAATGTCCCAAGGCAAAGTCCTCATCACAAAGCTGTACTAGCCTCAATAAATGAGATTGTATATCATTCTCTATTGCCTGAGGTTGGGGTTTGCATTCATTAAGGGCTCTTGACCACCTAGGTTGAACCTGACTTTCAGGGTGTGTGTATTTATGTGTAGTCCCTGTGAGTGTGTATCTGTGTATATCTTTACCAACACAAACACATTTTTGATATATTTAATTTATTTTTCTTTATGATTAAAGTCGGTCAATTCTCAGTCCATCAATTTTTAGGTTGCTTATTTTAAGACTAGCATTAAAATCCATTCTTGTATAGTTTTGAAAAATGCCTGGGTTGTAGTAGTTTAAATAAAATTGTAGAAATATAGTCTTAAAGTAGGTAGACCAGGTAGACAGCAGCCTGGATAAATTTAGTCTGAGGGCAGCAATGTCCTGTCTGGGCATGCTATGAATGAGTCAGTCAGTTCCAAGGTCCTGTCTGGTAAGACTTCTCTTGTAAGTTTTCAGCTTCAATAAATCGAAACTAATATATTCATCAGAAGGAGTCAGGCATAGCTCTTACTGGAAGTCAACATGTGGTAAATACCCAGGCAGTAAATTCACAAGAAGAATGTGGAAGTTAATTGCTCTCAATCTCTAAGCCATTGTCCCCAGTCCCCTTGGAATGTTGTGGATGGTGATTTATCCCTTCGTCACATTAGATTGTTAGCAGTCTAGTGAAGACTGGGACCCCTAGGCCTTACAAAATGTCTGGCATGCAGTAAATGCCTACCAAGTATTTTTTGATTACATTTCTACTCTTTAAATGAATAGCATCGTGAAGAGGAGGAGTGGACTTCCCTAGAGGGACCCTCTGCACACGGTGGTCTTTCTACCATACCCTTTGTTTTCCATTCTCTGGTTCTTTAGAAATGAGATTCTTTCAGACTGGGTGACTGCCTGAAACTAATTCAATCTGCTCCAATTACCTCTGACAGGTCAATGTTTCAGAGGAACAGAGTTAATCTCATCACTAGCACCCCCGGCAACCAAGACCCTCTCTACTGCATCCATTGCCTGTTTTCCCGCTCTCCCAGTCCCCTGCCTTACCCACAGCTCCACTTTCTACAGTTTCAGCGCCCCCATGGTTCTCCGTGATCTGGAAATGTTACATGGAAAGGTTCCAGAAATAATGTATAACTTTCAAATATACTTTTAAAATATGCTTAAAGTGTGCTGCTATTTGTTGATTACTGTGCCGAAATTATATTAATCTTTTCCAACAATATGTGCGCGAGGAAAAAAAAAACCCATAGTACCTCCAGGGTTCCGTACTATCTGCTGTTTCAGACATCCCTCAAGGTCTTGGAACAGATCCCTGTGGAGACAGGGAGTACTCCACATGTCAAAATTGTGTTCTGCAGTCGCATGAGGCTGGGCATGTATTTCCCAAGCAAATAGCCTATGTTCCTCATCCACACCTGCTGCCGTCTGTACTTGCTGAGTGAAATCCCACAGTCTCTGCCACCTGGAATCCATCAATTCATAACCCCATGTGGGATGCCTTTCTTCCCACGGTATATGATCTATGATCTTTCTCTCCTCTGTCTGGCATCAAGTCTTTATACTCTCATCTTTTGGTTCCCACTTTGAAGTCACTGGTCTGAGCTTTGCTCGTCTCTCTATATTCCACAACGGTGCCTTTTAATTTATCTGGAATTAGGAAAGACAAGGACTAGGCATGGTGGCACATACCTTTAATCCTAGTACTTGGGAGGCAGAGGCAGGTGGAGCTCTGTGAGTTTGAGGCCAGCTTGGTCAACAAAGTGAGTTCCAGGATAGTCAGGGCTATTACACAGTCTCTATCGCAAAACAAAACAAAACAAGACAAAACCACAAACAAACAAAGAAACAAGCCTCACAACCAACCAACCAAACAACCAACCAACCAAACAAACAACAGCAACAACAAAAACCCAAGGGTCTTTGTTACTAAGAAATTTCTGATTCAGAAAGTCGAGAATTGGCCTTGGGTGTTTTATTCTGGTATCAAATGAACTGCTTTGTTGATTTTCCCTCCACCTTTCCTCCCCTATCACCCAAGCTCCTCCTAGGCCCTCTACACACTCCCCATAGCCTCCTTCCACTGCTCCATCATCTGCTTCCTTCCTCGTCACACCTTTCCCATTCTCACGGTCGCCTTTCCACTTCTATAACCCATAGCTACACTCACGTCCAAGTATTTATTATGTAATATGCATTATATGGGATCTACGTGTGAGACTATATTTTTGTCTTTCTGTTACCTCATTTGATATAATAATACTTACAACTCCACCCTCCATTTCCCTATTTTTTTTCCTCTTTGCACTGGAGGAAAATCACCAAACACACACATTTTATGCGACATTTTCATTCAAATCTTGGTGGACACTGAGGTGAATTTTAGCATCATAGAAGTTTGTAAAACCTCTATGACATTAAGGATCACTCCTTACACATGTGAGTCCTCAAGACAATTTGTTAAGGAAATCCAGTTCACTGTGTGAGAATCCGTAGGTGGAAAGAGGAACCAGGAGCCCCTTATGAATAAGTGGAATATATGTGACTTTAGCACCTAGTTACAGTGCGGGGATTGTTCAGTGAGACATAGAATGAAGATATTGGCTTGAATGGGATGACTTGAAGGTGTGCCCAATGAGGCTGTTTTAAACAAGCATCTTTATCTTGCCTATGGACATAGTCACAGAAACTCAAGCAGGTACAATGCATTCAGCTTTAACTTTTAATCATCCTCAAGTGTCCCAAGAAAGTTGTTTTCCCCTCATATGACTAACAAGAGTGACGGAATGCTCATATTCCAAAGGGAAGTTTTAAGCCCACATAATAGGCATAGCTTTATCTTACCATTCTAGGGTCTTCAAATGTATAATTTAGAAAACATAAACAATTTATCATTGGAGAGGCCAGTTGATGGTGTGTTAGAAAGAACTGAAGACAGGACTGAATGGAAGATTCACCCGACACATGGCCATTTCATTGTGCTCCATCCATTTTCATTCATCCTACAGTGCACATCCCTGACATTCCGTTTCCTTTGGGAGTCTTTTCTCTATAGCAAGACTCTGCTTATCGCTTCTGCTCCTTATATGCTATGATTGCTCCTTACCCCTACTAACTGTTTGACGCAAATGGCTGTTAGAGGCACTTTAGTTGTCTAGCCATATAATCTCTGCTTTATTTCCCTTAAAATTTATTTAGGGAGAATTCTTTTGCTGGTACCTAATTTATAGTGTATAAAGAAAGTCTAGAAAGCTTCCCTGTACCCATTTACCTTGGACTGAATATCTTTTTTAAAAAAATAATTTATTTGCATTTTATATACATTGATGTTTTGCCTGCATATATGTCTGTGTGAGGTTATCACACCCCCTGGAACAGAAGTTACAGACAGTTGTGAGCTGCCATGTGGGTGTTGGGAATTGAACCCTGGTCCTCTGGAAAAGCAGCGAGTGCTCTTAACCTCTGAGTCATCTCTTTAGCCCATGGACTAAACATCTTGACTGAGGTATGTGGCTTGTAGCAGTCTTGTCCATGGGTCAGGTGCTCCAAATCCTTTCTTGTTCTCAAGGACACGTAGGGGAATAGTTAGAAGGCTGTTTAGGGACAGGGCTGTGAGTCCTCTAGGATATCTCTCTACTATATTCTATCAGTCTTCACTTCTTAGAAATCTGCTTGCATCTGACCTCAGCTTAACCCTGTTGACTTGTGAGGTCTCCCTTGCAAACTCCATGGGCTTTCAGTTCAGGTTTTTGTGGTTCTTTTCCATTGCCTCTTCCCTCCCACAGCACCCACACACGCTGTCTCCATCTTGATCATGCAAATTCGGGTGCAAGGTTTTGTCTTTTCCTCCCTTTTCTTTGGTCAAGAAATTCTAAAGATATTTTTAAATATGATTTTAAATATGATAGTGATTTTATATGATAGAGATTAAATATTATAAGATTTTAAATATGATAAATCTTATTAATACTTCTGAGAACCTAATAGTTATGTGTAGAAATCAGATCGGGGTACTGATGGGTCTCCTTCCTTCTCAGCTTTAATGTAACTAGAACTTTGATTGTCTTTTTTTTCACATTCCCTATCTGTATCTTGTCTGATTTGTGCTGCTCTCATAGAATAACCAAAGCTAGATAATTTATGATGGATAGAAATGTATTTTCTCATAGCTCTAGAGGTTGTCCTAGAAAATCAAAACAGAATCCAAAGTCAAGGTGTTGGCATTGTCTTGCTGGATCAATCCATTGAGAAAGGCAGATGAAAGTAAGATCACGAGAGGAGGAGGGTTCTTCTTTTGCTACAGAACACGTGGCAACAGCTTCAAACCACTGACAAAGGCAGAGCCCTGATGGCCCAGTCATGCATTAAAGACCATATATCTTTAATATGACTCCCATAGCAATTAAAATTTAACATGCACATGGGAGAGGTCTTACTCAAATTGCAGCATTTAGAACCAGCTTGGGAGCTATCATATGGGAGGTGGGATTTGAGATCAGTTTCCGAGTCGCATGGTTAGTCAAAGCATTCCATTCCTAGTAAGTCATTCTTAGATGGCATTGGAGGATGGTATAAGCAGGTGTTAATAGGCCTGAAGAAAGAACAAGCAGGACACAACATGAAAGAGTAGCAAAATGAACATGTGAGGTATGCTGGGGATCAGGATTCATATTAATGAAGACAGACAGATACTAAGCACATGGGGAAGAAAAGCCAGGTTTTGTCATTCTGTCTTTTTTTCAGTCAGACAGACTTTTCCCCCTTATCTTCTTTCAACCTTTAAAAAATCTTTCTCTTATTCATAAAATTGAAGGTTTTTTGTAGACTAAAGTTGATATATGATTTCTTTTTCTGGAATTAAAATACAATCATACAATCACATCATTGTCCCTTTCCCTTTCTTTCATCTGACCCCTCCCATGAATCCCTCTTGTTCTTTCTTGAATTCATGGCCTGTTTGTTTAATTGTACACACACACACACACACACACACACACACACACACACTGTCTGAAGGATATTATTTGTATGGATATGATTCTAGGACTGACTACTTGGTATTGGATGACCAGTTGAGGGTTCTTTTTCCTGGAGAAGACTGTTAGTTGGCTCTCGGAATTCCTCAGTTGCTTGTAATTCTTTGTTTAGAGTTGGAGCCCTGTACCATTTCCTGCTTCCTTGTTAGCATGTGTATTAGCATTGTCCTATTTCAGGTCATGTTTAGGCAGCTATGTTGATGGGACTTCATGGGTTTAGCTGCTCTGACATTTCTAGGAGACACAGTCTCACAGTAAATCTCCTGTTCTTCTGCCTCTTACAGTCTTTCTGCCCCACTATTATCTCTGAATCTCTGGTGCAGCAGTGCTGTAGATGTAGATGTATCAGCTGAAGCTGGGCTTCCCATGATTACTTGTACTACAAATTTTGATCAATTTTGTATTATTGTCTTTGTTGCAAAGAGAAGTTTTGTTTTGTTTTGGTTTTGGTATTTCAAGATACAGTTTCTCTGAAGTTTTGGAGCCTGTCCTGGAACTCCTAGAACTAGCTCTTATACACCAGACTGACCTCAGACTCACAGAGATCTGCCTGCCTCTGCCTCCTGAGTGCTGGGATTAAAGGCATGCGCCACCACTGCCCAGCTCAAGAGAGGTTTATTTTTAATGAGGTGCGAGAACTACACTTATCTGTGTGTATAAGGGTAAATATTCAGAGCGCAGTAAGAGATTATGTTGGTTTAGTAAAATGGGGCCTGACCTCACAAGCCCTGGCAAAGTTGACTTGCTTTCCAGTACCAGGCAAGACTTTGCTCTTGTTGAGTGTGTCTTAGTCCAATTAGAGAGATATGGGTTATTGCCAAGGTGTGTGTGCCACTGCTGCACCCTTGGGATATCATGTCAGGCTGGTCATTGCTGCAGTTTATTGACATCATAACTAGATGGGACTAGTGGTTGCTTCTCTAGCTTGGAAGCTTGCATGACACCAATAAATAACTTCTTATTTTATGACCCAGGTAGACATTTTATATTACTATGGTAGTAAATTTATATGATATTGGAATGTTATACAATGCAGGCATTAAAGAAGATTTGTTCTAGAAACATAAATTGAGTAGACCTGGCAACACATGGCCTAACATCAGTAAAAGGGATTCAATGCATATTTAATTGAATTGGCATTAAATACCTCCCTTGGAGCTGGGAAGATGGCTCAGCAGTTAAGAGCACTTACTGCTTCTACAGAGGACCTTGGTTCAGTTTCCAGCACCCACATGGCAGCCCACACCACCTGTAACTCCCTTCCCAGGGGATCCAGAGCCTTTTTCTGGCCTCCAAGGGTATCAGATATGCAAGTGGTACATGTATACACATGCACAAAAATGATCACACAAATAAGATACAACAACCCTTCCTCTCTCTTTTCCAGGGAGTCAAAGAGACACCTGCAGACTCCAGAATGGCTCAGTTCTCTGAGCATGGCTGCTGTACAGTTCTGTTTATTGAGATGATATATCTTTTCCTCATTATTGAATATCCACTCAGTTGTATTGAAATCTGAAAGAAGAATATGAACCCAAACCTGGGCACGGATAGAAACACCACAGTAGTTGGGATGCTGCTTTTGTTTCCTCAAATTGTGCCACATACAGTGTGATTATGAGGTCTCGTTTGCTCCCTTGAGGGAGTCATGGGTTTATCAATGTACAGATGCAAAACCAAGATCAGATACCCATAGATCAGTGCCTTGCTCAACCCTCATCAGAGAATCTTCTTCTTGGAGTAGATGGGAATTAACACAGAGACCCACCACTGGACAATGTGCAGAGACTGGGAATCTCTGGAGCACTCATTTCTAAATGGAATGTCCTCATCAAACCCTTCCCATTAATTCTCGAGGTTCTATGCAGAAGAGGAGGCAGTAGCACTGTAGAGCCAGAGGTGGTGGTGACTTCAAGGAAACAATGGGACTGATGCCCAGATGAAGTTACAGAGACTGTGGCAGCATGCACAGTGCCTGTACGCATTCAAACCAGACAGGGTCCTAGCACTGGGAGGGGATTGTGGGCATGGGTCCCAGCCCTAACCCAAGAAGCTGTTTGCAAGTGTCAGCTTCTGGGAAGGTGAAAATCAGTTTCCTTCATGGAGTGTTACTGTGTATATCAACCATACTCCAGGGCAGTCCCCATAGCCAGAAGCAATTGGCCAAAGCAAAATAAATTCCATGGATCCATGTTCTTTTCCTCTTTATCTTTTGTGTGTAGGATCTCTTTCATTTTGTTTTGTTTTGGCAATTTTTTGTCTTATTGGCTTTTGTTTGTTTGATTTTTTTTTAAAGGAAAGAAGGGAGGGAGACACATTCACAGAGCAGGGAGGGAGAGGTGTTATGTATATAGGGGTGGAGGAGGATCTGAGTAGAGATGGGAAACAGGGAAATTTGATCAAAATATATTTTATGAAAACAAAAGAAACCCCTGGAGCTGGCAGAGCACATATACTGGCCAAAGATAAATTATAAACTGCTATAAAAAACTTTCTCCGTAAACAGGAGTGATCACGAGTAATAAACCTCAGAAAAGCTTCAAAGCAATTGGCAAATTCGGCTGTTAAAGCAGAGTCTCAATCTTGTCACATGGCAATATAAGAACAATAGGTTTTGGTTTTTAGCTACAAAATGTTTGAAAATAAATTATGGCTAAGAGTTTGACATGAAGTAGAAAATTTCAGGAATAAACAAGAAATTTAGGCTCTTGATCTCTTCATTTTATTTTTTCAATTAACTCTACCTCAGCTCTCTTCTTCAGCTGGTGTCTTTCCAAGGCCGAGATCTCACAGTAATGAAAAAAAGGCAGTTGACAAGGAAGGCTAAAAGTTCAGTGTTTGCCACTGAAGTAGGAGTTTTGTCTTATTGCTTTGCTAAAACAAAATCTCAGATTCAATACATTGAATCACTATTATAGTCATCCCAAAAGTCTAGAGCATTAAAATTGCATTTTTATTTTAAAAAGCTTTAACTAAAAAAAAATCAGAGAGTATGTTTTCAGGGAAGAAACTCTCAGAAGGACTTTCATTTAAGTAATATTAACATTAGTTTATGACAAGCAAATGGAAAGAATAATTAACTTACTTTTTAATGATTGCATTTTGGCTCTCTTAAGGTAATTATGGAGCAAAAAGTGGAATTTGCTTTTGCTAAAGAACAGACATAATCCACCTTTCATTATTTAATGTTGTGCTTGATAGTGTATCTAGAAATAAGCAGTCTGTCCTCGAACAGGTGCTGACAGCAGAATTGCTTTTTTTGTGAGTCTGCAAATATTAAACTATGGATTAGAAAATGATCTGCAACATTATTTTCTCATAAAAATCATGTGAAGGAATAAATGAGCATATCATTAAACACAAACCAAAGCATTGTAGAAACACCTGCTGAGACATAAGATTACCAGGGGAAGATCCACTTAGGATTTATTATCCTGTTCTGCAGAAACCAGTCTCATCGCCACCTCTAAAGCTCAGTGAGAGACTTCCAACAAAGTCAAGAGAAACGGGAGATTTATAGAAGCAGTAGATGCTATCTGTGCTATCCCCTTCTTCATCTAGGCTGAGGGGACATCTAGGAACAGGAGGTGGGAACTATGTAAGACAGGGATAAGCAGGAATGCTGTGAAGTGCTGTCTTCTGGACATGACATGGGTCTCAGACGCATGAAATCAAAGCAGCTGTGGATACCTGAAACAGGCCTGCCAAAGATCCAGCCAGCCGAAATCCAGCATAGGTGGAGGAGTTGATCTCCAGGTGCCACTTCTTACTGAGGAGCTATTGGTAGATGGTTATTGGAGAATGAGAGGGAATCACTCTCTTTTGAGAGTGTGGCCACAGTAAGTGTTCCATGTTCCAATGGGTCCCCCACATCCACATGCATTTCTAGTACATCCCCACATCCTTGCACATCTCCAGTGGATCCCCACATCCACGCGCATCTCCGGTGGATGCCCACATCCATTCATATCTCTGGTGTATGCTCACACCCATGCACATCTCCAGTGGATCCCCACATCCATGTGCTTCTCTGGTGGATGCCCACATCCGTGCACATCTCTGTAGGATGTGCATGCCCACATCCATGCACATCTCCAGTGGATGCTCACATCCATGCACATCTCTGGTGGATGCCCACATCAATGCACATCTCTGGAGGATGCCAACATCCATGTTCATCTCCAGTGTATGCCCAAATACATGCACATCTCCAGCACTAACTGGACTTAGTCGATTATTTAAAAAATACATAAATTTGGGGAGGTTTAAGTTTGGGGGGAGACATGAAAAGAATTGGAGAAAATGGAGGTGTAGATATGATCATATTTTATTGTATATATGTACGGCATTCTCAAAACTGAAGACAAAAAGTTAAAGGCACTCAGAAGCTGCTGACCAATAACAATTTACAATCAATGGAAAGATAATGAAGTGTTGCAATCAAAATAGAAGCAAACATTTGGGCTTTGGACCATTTGGCTCTTCATTATCTAACTTTATAATGAAGGTTGCATTTACTTCACAAATTCCTGCCGTTCCTATAGAAGAACCACTCAATCACAGAGCACCAGATTCAGCATGGAGAACCTAAGCATCGCCATCAAGGTAGAAATAAGTGAATATTATATTTAGAGTTTAGTCCTTCAAGAAAAGAGACAAATGGAACATTGAATAGTGATAGGGAGTTTAGGAATTTGGAAGCAATTATTTTTTTTTCAGGTGAGTATTTTCCTTGAAATCTTAAACACACACACACCACATGCACACCTCATGAACAAGCTACACCAAGAACATAGTATATTTTATAAGAGACAAAACATTTCCATACAGCAGTCTTTGCAATTATTTCAAAAACATATTAGGAAATCACGTTGGTATTTCCTCAGTTCCTTTATAAGGAACAATGTGCCCTGTGTAGTGGTATTTTACCTAATAGGCTAGCTACTTTTAGTTTCTAATTTGTATTTCTTCGCTAGCTTCTTAGAAAGCTAAAAGCTAAATACGGACTTGCATGAGTGGTATTTCTCAGAACCCTTGAATGGCTGGCAGTTGGATACTAAAGCTCTAAGAAATCTTTGGGATTATCCAGGGCCAACCTCTCCCTTATTCACGCTCTTCTTTCTTCTTTCCCCCAAAGCGAATACACCAAGGCTCAAAGGGCTTCAAGAGTCAACAACTTTATCAAGATTACAGGGACTGTCAGAGCAGAGCCAGAGCTAAGGCCGTGGCATTCTGGGGGCGGGCTCTCCTTTACTGTGTCTGCCGCAGTAATGTAGGTCACAGAGCATGGGGCAATGATACCCAGCAGGGTTTCTGCATGCATTGCCCACGTTCATCTCTACTGCTCCCCAGAGTGTGCAGAGACGTTTCTGGAAAAGTGCCCTTTTCTCTTTCCATGGACAGCAGCTCAGCTGTTAGAAGGCATGTGCGATCATAATGAAATCAGGGAGCCATGGTGTCTTCCAGCATCTTACTCCTTTTTCGTCTTAACCAGAACCTCTACAGCTTGCTACACAGTTGTTTAAACTTCCGAAGTTCTGGTTATGTGTGCTGGCTCTATACTGCTTGAGCCTATCTTCATTGGTTTAAGGGAAGTCTCTCATACGCTAATGCCAGTTTGCTCTAAAACAGTCTAAACGTTTATTCTCAGATCTATCCTTAGGTCAGGAAGAAGCAACACACGGTGTTCAGTCCAGCACTCATCTATGGACCCCACTCTGAGAGTCAGATCTGAGACCCATGTGAGATGGCCTCATATACCATAGTAGAGACTCCAGCGTGTAATGTCCCCTTCATTGTTCTTCTTTCTGTGACACACTGTGCTACAAACTCAACAAATGACATCGATTCCTCCCTCAAAAAGTGAGAGCTCGAAAGAGGACAGGATATGTACTCTCCCCTGTCCTCTCACCTCTACCCTCTACCGGAATCTCCTGGAAAAACACGGCTCCTCCTCAACTGTAAAGGAGATGTCTTCACAGAACTAGTTCGGCTGGTGGTTCAGAAGACTTTGTTGGGAGACGGACTGCCTAGGTTTAGGTCACGACTTGGCACTTACAAGTACTGTAATTCTGTGTAGTCCTGCATCTTTGTTTATTCCTCTATAAATAATAGCGTTTAGTGCAGAGTAAGTGCTCAAAAAAAATGTTAGCTATTGTAACTGTCCAAAACTAGCCTTCTTACCCCTCAGGGATCTGACATCATTGTTTCCAGCCTTGCCCCTGCTAACTTCATCTGCTGGACTGAATGCCCCTTCTGTTCACTCTTGATAATCCTTCTTCCTTTCATACCCGGCCCCACTTTTGCAAGAGAGAACTTATACCACACGCCTGTATTTCCTTACCTCGTACTTTTCTCCTGTTCATTTATGTATCTCGGTGTATTAAAGGAGTAGGGTGGTTCTGTAAGGGAACTTGCTGGAATGTAAGTTAGGCTAGGAGTCCTACGGAAGACTTCCTGAAACAGACAGAATCCACATCGGAGCTCCAAGTTGCGAGGACTCTTTAGGCTGATGAAACAGTATGGAGTATTTGAAGAGCTGGAAAGGAAGTGAGCACAGGCCAGACAGAAAACACTTGGCGGGAAACTGAAATATGCCAAGAGACACATCTAGAATGGCAAGTGGGAGCATGTATGCCAAAAACCATCCTTTAACCTCGGGCCTGGGAGGGCCGGCACCGCGTGGCTACTGAGTTCACTGAGATAACTCTGGCTTAAGCAAGTTCTAAGGTGAGTGAAATAATCCTATTTACCTTTAAGAAAAAAAAAAACAACCACTAGATTATAGGGGCAAAGGAAATTGTAGGGAGCCCAGGAAGGTACTAATTGTCTTTTAAGTGTCAGGACTTTTGTTTGTAAAGTTGAAGTTATGGAAGGCTAGTGTCATAGGGGAGGGTAGGACCTGAGAAGGCAGAGGATGCTTTGCACCAAGGTGAGATGGCAGGTGCCTGGGAGCATGCCCTGCCTGCAGAGATGGACTTTGCCAGAGCTCTCGCTAGCCATTGAAATCTCATAGGGCCTCAAGACGTGATTTTAGCATACGAGGAAGCTCCAAGCTCCTCAAGTTCAGTGCAGCCTGGACAAGTGAGGTTCTAAATCTGGGGAGAAGACATATACCTGTAGGTGGGGATCTCGCGATAATCCCTCAGGCATGGGGTGGTCTCTGAAGGGTTTTGGAGACTGCTTGACTTCCTGCAAAGACAAGATGTGAATGACTGACGGTATGAGCAGCATTGTCATAGTCTTCCAGAACGACTAGACACACACACACACAAACACACACACACACACTTGTGGGGCAAAAGTGAGTATCATAGTCACCAACGCTGCTTGGGATCCAAGGAGGCAATGAATGATCAGGGAAAATGTCTACGGATGAAGTGGAGAGTGTAAGTTCATGTAGGACTAAAAAGCAAGGACATGCATCTTAAGAAAGGCAATATTGAGAAGCAGAGAGAAGCAGGAAAGCCGAACCAGGAGACAAAGTAACACCGGAAGGAGGAGTGGGAAGTCGGGCCTTATTTAGGATCTAGAAGTGGGTGCTGGGCTGCAGAAGGAAGGGAACCAGCTGTGTTAGGTGCAGGACATAGGTAAACCTGTACAAGAAAAGCAGTATTTTTAGTATGGAGCCTTTCGTATGACATGGTGGAACACTAATAGCTTCAGTTCTGTTGATTCAGTGACCTGGAACCAGTTTGACACCACTTGGAGACACACAACCAGTAAAATAGAACCGGAACTGTGGGGATTTTGACGAGTTCCCTATGAAGACGATTCTCACCGAGCCTGTGACACGGAGCTTCTCTTGGGTCATTTTGGATACAGCACATTTTTCTTGGCTGCACATGTGTGTGTCTGATGGGGCTTCAGAGGACAACAGTGAAACTCACAGGATGGCTGCAAAAGCTGCCATTGATTTTCCTCTGAAACCCTAACGGCGGAAGGGCAGAGGGCATGATTGAGAATTCTGGAGGAAGAAATGGGTCCGGTCCCAACAGACACCTCTTTAAGACGGTTTGGGTTTGTTGTTTTCGTTGCCATTGTCGCTTACGGCCTCAATCTTCGTGGGGCTTCCTTTCACCGTGCCCAAAGAAGGTGGCCAACACCTCATTCTATGCAGGAATGAAATTTTTCTCTAAAAATAATTTCATTTTACATTTTTCTTAGGGAACTGTCTTTACAGCATGTGGAATTATAGGTTTGTAGTTATTGTCTTTTAGCATTTAAATATATTATTTCAAGTTCTCCTATTTCCAGTTCTTGTATTAGGAACTAAACTGTCTGTTATAATTGTGGCTTTAAAAAAGATAGTTTTCTCCCTCTGGCTGCTTTTAAAAACGTTTTTCTCTTTGTCTGGCATTTTAGTATGAGGTAGTGCAAATTAAGGTTGTTCTTTGGAGTTTTGTCTTGGTTTTAGAACCTGTTTTAAAGCCTCCTTTTAGTCACTAGCTTTTCAAGTACTGTTTTTTAGACTTTTTATTTTTTTATTTTTTGTGAACGCAATAGGATCACATCACTTCCCCACGCTTTTCTTCCCTCCAGGACCTTTTCATACACCATTCCCTTCCTCTCATTAAAATCCATGGCCTCTTTTCTTTAATTGTTGTTACATATATGAGTGTGTAAATATATAGCTACAACCTGCTCAGTTCATATTGAAATACCGTTTTTACCCTACACTGTCTTCGTTGTCTTCTCTTTCATTGAATTCTCTAAGTTTTTTCATTATGTTATATTTACCATTCCTAGAAAGGGGTGCATGCTCCAGCAAAGCTTGTGGATGTCAGAGGACAATCTGTGTGCGTTGGTTTTCTCCTTATACCGCGTGGGTCCTGGGGATTGAACTCAGGGGGCAAGCTGAGCCATGTCACTGACACTTCTCTTTATTTCTAATGTGTCTCTTCCCTCTCTTCTGTATTTTCCATATATTTTGAGTTTTCATTATTATATTCTGAATAATTTACTATATTTAGTACACCAGGTATTTCCCTAACTGCCTTTTATCTTCTGACAAATCCATTTGTTGAATTCAGTTTTGATTTTAGACTCTTAAAGCCATAATTACAACTTCATACTTCATAAAACTAGTTTCCAAAACTCTATACAAATTCTTAGTTTTTGTCCTTTTTATCTCATTCAATATAAAATACCAGTTATTTTAGCCACAATCTAATAACAAAGTGTTTGGAGCCTCTGTGTGCATAAATATTCTCCTTTTTAAAGGGTTTACTCATTTCTATGCCCTCGTGTACTTATTATTCTTAAAAGAAGAACTAAATCAAATATTTATTGAGAAATAAAAATCAATATAAAAAGTTTACTTGTACATGTATACCGTGATACATTTTGTGTGTGTTTCTATGTGACCTTCATCTTGGTCAGTATGCTGTGAACCATCCTAGATTCTCCCTTCCTTCTCACTCTGTCCTCACTCACCAACAGCTAGCATGCTGTAGATGAGCTTTTCCCTGATGTTTTCAATTCATATGACTGAAATAATAAAATATTTATCTCAGTTCTATGAAAGATAAGGAATAAAATTGAGCTTTGTTATTCTACATGGAGCTCTCCAGTGTGACCAGCCTCAGTTATCAAAGAGTCTCTCTTTTACAATGTATGTCTTTGGTTTCTTTGTAAAAAATCAAGCAACTGTAGGAGTGTGAGTTTGTATGTGGGTCCTCGATTCTATCCCACTGATCAATAAGTTTGCTATCATGTCAATACACGCTGTTTTTATTACTACAGCTATGTATTTTAACTTGAAATATGGGATGGTGATGCCTCCTGCATGAAACTCAACTCCCGATGAATCAAGGACCTTATATAAGGCCTGTTACCCTGACACTTATAGAGAAGAAAGTAGGGGGTGCACTTGAGCTCACTGACCCAGAAAAGGGCTTTATGGACAGGATCTCAGGAGCACAAGAATTAAGGCCAACAATAAATGGGATATCATAAAACTAAAAAGGTTCTGCACAGCAAAGGACATAGTCACCATACTGAATAGGCAACTTTAAGAAAGGTAAAGAAAGTCTTTACCAGTTCCAAGAGATGGTTAATATCTAGAATACTATAATGTACAGAGAATTCAAACAATTAAACAAGAAAACAAACAACTCAACACATAATGGGTCATATAACTAAAAGTGTTTGCCAAAGAAGTGGCAAACATTTTTAAGTTCAACACCTGTAGCCTTCAGAAAAATGCAGATTAAAACTTTCATGTGGCTTTACTTAATTTAAAAAATGATAGGTGTGGAGAAAGAGTAACCTTTATTTACTGCTGATGGAAATGCAAACTAGAGCAGTCGCTGTGGAAATCAGTATTGAGTGTCACAAAAAATATCTGCATCAAAATAGCTCCACCATTTGACCCAGCTATTTCACTCTTGGGTATATACCCAAAGGATTCCACACGCTACTCTAGAGACACCTGCTCATTTGCGTTCACTGCTGCTCTACTCACTATAGATAAGAAATGGAAACAGTCTAAATGTCCACTAGCTGATGAATAGAAAATGAAAGTATGGTATATTTGCACAAAATTTATGCAGCTATTAAAAAATGAAATTACAAAATTTACCAGTAAATGGATGGAACTGGAAATAATTGTTTTGAGTGAGGCAATCCAGAAACAGAAAAATGCCACATGCTTTCTTGCATCTGTGGATGTTAGCTTTAAATCTCCAGATATGTATGCTTCATTTGGAATACAGATAAAGTTTAGGAAATTACTAAGGGGCCGTGGGGAGAGGAACATCCCAGGGTATTGTATGTATTGGTTTAAAGAATCAAAAGGAAATAATGAAAGAGAAAGGGTTAAGGTAGGGTTGAGGAGTAGAGAGTAGGGTAGAGGAGGGAATAGGGAGAGGAATAAGTAACACTAAAGACTTTTGAAAAAGATATGAAAATCTACTACTGTAAAAATTTTCAACAATATATATTTATATTACTTACATGTGGAGGGGGAAGGAAGGAGAGGGAGGAGGGAGCACGGAGGGAGAGAGTGTGTGAGCTAAAATATTGTCACTCTGTAATAGGTCAACAATGCTTGTACTAGATAATAGATGTTAACAAATGAAATACCCAGAGCCAGGTATGAGTTACTTCATTTGGAGTTGTTGACTAGTGCCTTCCTAGAACCCTCAAATATTTCAGGCTATTACCATTGCTTCTGGTTACTCTATAGAGCTTGATGACAAGACCGTATTGCAGAAGACATCCTGTGTATGAGTCATAGGGCATGGAGAAATCCATTGTGGTCTGGGAAGCTTTATCCCAACTGGCTAGCTTCCATAGTGCTGGGAGGTGCTAGGCAAGCAACTAGAGGATAAAAGCAACTATTGGTCATATCCAGCTATAACCCCTTCTAGCTTCTGTAAGTACTGACTTGGAAAGGCAGGCCCACTGGGTGTAATAGTGGTGTGAACGTCATGGGAGTAACCAGTCACTTTATGATTGGATCTGAGTTCCACTCAGTGGAGTGAAACTCATGGCACCATTACCAGGCTCTACAGTTCATAGGCGCTAGGAGATAGTTTTCTAATAGTATTCTTCTAAGTAGACACAGTCTTAAACTGACTCCTAATGACTTTTCGTTATGCCCAGAGATCAGTGTATCTCTCAGTCCTCCACTGAGCAGTTCTGTTGACAATAGATGGTGATTAACAAAAGACCTACAACTGGCCAAGGCGCAGATAAGAGACTGCAGAATGCCCAGACCTAAAGGGAACATTTATACCACAATCCCCCTCCTAAGGCTCAGGTGTCATTGTGGAGAGAGTGTAAGACCCTGAGGTGGTTGCTATGAAAAAAATCCCTTTGTGCACTGTGAAAATTTGCTGCTTTGATTGGTTTAATAAGCAAGCTGACTGGCCAATAGCTAAACAGCATAAATTTAGGCAGGAGGGCAAAACTGAGAAGGGCAGAGTAAGAGGAGATGCCAGCCAGACACGGAGGTGGAGATGAATGTGCCATGCTAATAAAGGTGCCACCATGTGGTAGAGAGTAAATAAGAAATATGGGTTAACTTAAAATGTAGTTATTAAACAGCCTGAGCTATTGACTGAGCATATATAAATAGTATTAAGCTTTTGTGTGGCAATTTGGGAAGCTGCTGCTGAGTATTTATATCTGAGTGGCTACAAAACAGGAAACTTTCACTGTAAGGAAACATTAGTTTTTTTTTTTGACACAGCAGGGAAGTTCAGAAGCCAGACCCATGAACTTAAAGTGGTTGCAAAAGAATGTACAGAACCTGTGTAAGTCCAAGCCAGACCAAATCATAGCAAGGCAAGAGGAACTGGGTATGTAATCCCTCTCCAAAATGTGGAGCTATTTGACAATTGTTAACTGCTTGGAGAGGGAGAGACAGTTTTCTCTAAGTTTATATCTTCCGGTAAGTTAACTTCTCCAGTTACTGTCTCCAGTAGAAGACCACATAGTCAAGAATATTTGGGCAACTCAATTTGGTCAGGGAAAGAGGCTCTATAGGCTGGGAGGCCAACACCCTTATCTAAATCTTTTGGTGATAGTGCCTAGATATTTTTGATTGAGTGTTATGTGCAACATTAGCAAATGTGTAGGAAGAAGTTTACATTTAGGACGTTGCTACCTTTCTCTAGAGGAAGCTGACATTTGTTCCTGTCTATCACAGCCTTGATCAGCAGATTATGCTGACTGTAACGTGAGCAGTCGTCTTTTCAAGGGCTGGTGTTGGATTCACTCTGGTTCTGCTGGCGTCAGCCTTTGTAAGTCTTAACTCAAAGATCTTTCTGACCACATGCATCCCAGTCCTCATCCTTAATCTTTTCATGGCTGTAAAGACTCTGCCCCATGTGCTAGAGAGTTGGCTCAGTGGTTAAGAGCACTAGCTACTTTTCCAGAGGACCCAGGTTTAATTCCTAGCTCCTACGTGGCAGTTTACAACCGTCTCTAATTCCAGCTCCAGGAGATCTGATGCCCTTTTCTGGCCTCCAAAGTCACCAGGTAAGTACATGCTATACAGACATACATGCAAACAAAACACTCATACACACAAACCACATAAATGAGAGCTCTGCTAACACCCTCAGGTCTTCAGGCCTGCACCTCTGATAGTAGAAAATGGCTCTAGGAAAAGAGTGGCTCCACATACCTTTCTTAATACGCTGAAGTCTGACACATGGAGTTGTCCATGTTCTACCGAGTCTGAAAATGCAGCCCTTTGCTCTCTAGTCAAGGATAGGACAGCCTGCCATGTCCTCTCTCCTATGAGTTTATTAAAGGTATGCATTATTATTTCTGTCCTCCCTGTTTGAGTCACCAACTCAATGCTATATATCTTTAAATCCCAAGGACACCAATTTATACACATCTTATAGGTCCATGTGCGAAAACGGGCCTCATGCCAATGAGTCCTTAGTTCTTCTTTTTCTCTCTTGAGTTCTTCTATTATTTGCATCATAGTAGTCAGCAAAAGCAATGTTTTCCTATTTTGCCCTCTGATTGCTTTAAGTGCATTTATGTGAGCTCAACTTGTGAGCTGGTCTCGGGAGAGCCAGGCCTCGGCTTTCCACTCACTGTGGTCCTTAGTGCCCAGAGTGAGGCTCAGATGCAGTGGTGTTTGTTAAGTGTAGATTGCTTCACAGAATAAAAAAAAATTATTGGGAGAAGTAGAATAAAAACTTTCAGGATAAGACTGTGATTCACAAAATAGGCAAACAAACCTATCCTGTTTCTGTGCTTTTGAAAATAAAATCCAGTGAAATTTCCTGACATTTTAGCAAGCTCAAGTGTTTTCTTTTATGTACATTTTTATTAATTTTTTGAGAATTTCACACAGAATGTTTTGATCACATTCATTCCCCTCCAGAACTGTTCCCAGAGCCACCCTTATGTCCTCTTAAAAAAATTCAGTCAAATTAGTGCTGGTTAATACTCTGGGATGTGCAGTCATCCCTGGGAGCATGTTTGATCTACCAGGGAGGGGCCCCAGTCTTAAAGAAAAGTAACTCTCTAATATCTCCTCAGCTAGAAGTGGAACTTATGACCACCTAAAATAATGCCCAATGAAACTTCCTAACCTCCTAGCAAGACCAAACATTTGGTAGTCATGTTCCTTGAAATCTTGCAAATGGGGAGGGCAGACAATTATGATGAGGATAATTACCCTAGTAAAATCATGACTCCTAATATGTTCACGCTTATAACATGCCTTACATCATTCAATGATTTACACAGATCTGTGAAATGACGGTGTCCAGGGTGTCCTCGACTCATAGCCTGGAGTTTTATGATGTCATCTAAGAGATTCTTTTCAGAGTGTACGCATATCGCACGTATTTTTGATTACTACAATGTAGGGAATAATTGAAACATCTGGTGGAAATGTGGTGTTGGAAGAGGCTCCTGTGCAGGGAATAGCACATCATAGTAGCACCATGCCTAGGGGAGAGATTCAAACCCTTGGGCCATTTGACTCAGCTACAATAGGGGAAGTTATTTGCTCAAGATGAACACTGCCTGGAATTTTAGTCTATAAATATAAAAAAGAACATGGAAGTGTTTGTTTGGGAGAGAAGTTAAATGAAACAACACAGAATATTAATGTTCATATTCTGAAAGTCTTTTGGCATTAAACCATGGGTCCAAGTGATAAACAATAACCTCAGCACATCCTTTTGTGCAGTTAGTAGAGTTTGCTAGGAATTAGATGACAGCGAGATACTAAAAAAACTGTAAGATTGGTATATAAGTGTAGCTGGCTCTTCGCTGTGGGAGTCAAATACTCTTTAGTCCAAACTATTGATGTAGGTTCTCAACCTGTGGGCTGCGGCCTCTTTGACAAACTTCTATCTCCAAGAATATTTACACTGAGATTCATAACAGTAGCAAAATTACAGTTAAGCAGTTACAACAAAAATAACTTTGAGGAACCGTACTAAAGGGTCACAGCATAGAAATGCTGAGAACCACTGTCATAGGTGGACATTGCTGCATTGTTTATGCCATACCAACACAATATTTAATCTCACTATACTCTGCAAACAGCCAGGGGGAATTGTGTGCTTGCCAAGAAAGGTTAATCACTCCCTAGATTTAAAAGTGAATGGTTGGATTTAACTGCAAATAATATAAACCATGGTTAAGAATAAGCATTCTTTACTTCATGCAAGAATTACAGATTGTGGTCTAGAGACACAGAGTAGTCAGAGCTCAATTCTTTGCAATTACTTTTGTCTTTCCCATAGCTCCCAGAGGGCTGCGGCAACACCTTCCTACACCTATAATTCAGATACAGAGGAGAGGAGCAGAAAGGGGAAACGCTTGTGTTAGAAAGCCGGAAACCTGTTCAAACCTTCACAGAGATCTTGTACTCCATTGTCTCAACCGTCATAGGGCTACATTTTGTTGCGGTTCAAAGTAATCTGAGAAAGTGACGTTTCAGTACATGTAAATGTGGGAGATTGACAGCCTTGAAGGGATCATTTTAACATAGCAGGATGCTTTGGGAATGTCAATGATGACAGTCTAGAATAGATACCAAACTTCTATATATCTGTGCTTGGAGATGGCAGTCATGGGAACTGGCTAAAGTACATATTCCCTTTGGCTAGGACATCTGAAAGTGGGGACAAACATTTGTATTGGGAAGTCAATACAGTGTAAAGAATGGCTAACTTCTGCAACGGACCCTAGACTTGGTGAGTAGCATACACAGCCCATTCACTTAAATGATCTTATTACCCAAGATGGTGAGAAACTTGGCTTTGCTTAGCTCCAAGAGAGAGCGCCTGGACAGCAAGCACAGTCAAGTTCAGAGAGAGTGGGCGCTCTGGCAGAAGCTCAGGGTGCACATTTTAGCATAACTCTAGACGACAGGGTTGTCCTTGTGGTCTGCTCTTGGGTAGAAAAGGAAGTGCAGACTCCCAGATGTGATGATCATTTCTGGAAATGTCTTTAAAAGTGAAAAGAAAAGCAGCTAAGTGGCTGAAGGACCAGAACAATTGCGCATCCTAGACAAATGCCTGGGAACAATAGAAGTGATTTGGCAGGGGGATGATACATCTAATCAGTTGAAAAAAAAAAAAAGACCTGATTTGTCAGTGACTGAACTGACAGTGAGCATCAAGGTGCTCTTGGTTAGCTTCTGCCAGGGTGAAAATAGGGCATAACACATACCCAACGCAGCACATGCCTTTGCCTGGGTAGCCACATAGTCCTCCGTTTCTGAAGAACTGTTAGGATAGGTGGGACCTTATATTTCTTAGTTTCATCTGTGGAAGCCAGAACCCCAGACAGAAAATAGGCTTTTTTGGAAATTGGCGTGGCTACTTCCCAAGAGCCCAGCTGGTTCTTAAGTAGGAGGTGTGGGAGTGAGGCGTGGGAAATGCTACCAGGACAGGAGTGGCATCCCTGTGACTTCCCATCAGGGCGCCTCAGTGGGTCAATAGCAGAGCCATGGCTGTACCTTTCCCTGCCTCCACTTCACCTAGGCTCCTAGAGTTTCCTCCCAAACACCCAAGTGCTGTGTCAGCAGAGAGACTTCCTGGGGTTTTGTAACAAGAGCTGAACAGGGGCAGGGGCCGCAGTGGCTGTCAGTTGTGTTGCCCAGATCCTCTCTCCAGGCAGGACCACCTACTGGTTGGTGTCAGCTGTCTCCTGGCTTGCCTGGGTGGCAGAGGGTGTCTTGTGCTGACTGCTAGATCCTGACTTTTTGTTGTTGCTGTTCTCTGCTCCTCTCATCCACCCTTAAGTGCTTAACAGCTCATCCCATGGGGATATTCAGTTTTGCAAACATTTAAAAATGCAGCCTGGGGATCTTTAGCCACTGTATTAAAGATTCCTTTGGGGTGTGCCTCGGTTGAGCAGGTTAAGTAGCTGAAACAAACAGTGGTTCATTACAGGATTTTTAACTGCGAGAACGCTCAGCTATGTGGTGTGTTAGTTGTTATTTATTTATTTATTTTTGGCAATGTATTAGCACACTCCTGGAAAGTATCAAATATGGCATTACACTCCCATTTAGATTATCCGTGGCTAGTGAGAAAATGCCCTGTTTATTTTAATTCTTTTAGTAAATTTGGATGACACCTGCTCTTTAGTTTCTTTTATATTCAGTACAAATTTTATGGGAGAAGCAAACAGCATTTATTGAATTCCTATAGTATACTTGGCACAGTGGCAAGCACTTCCATAAACTTTTAAAATATTAGTTAATTTCATTTATTTCCTTTGTTATTTTTTGAGACTATGTATGTATGTATGATCAGATTCATACATATATCTCTTATCCTCTGTTTCTCCATATCCCCACATTTCCCATTGTCACTTTATGTCTTATTTTTGCTTGTTTTGATAACTCACAGTCGAAGTAGTGCTACCCATATATGCTTGCGTGAGGTACCGTCCACTAGAGCATGGTAAGCTGGCCATATCTTCAAAGAACAATGCCTTCCACTTTCCTCAATAACAACAGATTCTCAGGAAAGGATTGGGCATGGGGAACCTCCCCCAAATCTCTGCAGGGATTTTGGCTGGAGTGATTCTGGGCAGATAGCTACAGCTTCTGTGAGTTCATGAGTACAGAACCTGTGCCATGTCCACAGGACAGCTTCCATAGCACTTTGCCCTCTTCTCTGGCTCTTCTATTGTCTCTGCTTCCTCTCTTGAGATGCCCCATGAGCCTTGGAAGAGGTTGGAGGTTGATAAAGCTTTTCCATTTAGGACTGAGTGCTCACTATCTTCTCAGCACTTTGACCAGTTATGTGTCTTTACACTGACTGAGGCCTACAGCCTAAAGAAGTTTCTTTAACCAAAGTTTAGAGCAGCCAAGGTCTATGGGCATAACCATAAATATTTAGAAGGCAATTTGACAACATGACCACTGAGCAAAATAACAATAGCAGGTACTATTTCCCCACCATGGGATTTTGACTAGAATTACAGTACCAGGCACAAAATTCCCCCATGTGGAGCAGACCTCATACCCAATCAAGAAGTAGTTAGTTACCTCATTACAGCTATGCTACTATTGCCATAGCTATGCCTATTGCTACTAGTGGGCATGTCTTACCTGGCAGGTCAGTATTATAGGCCTAGCAGCTGTATCTATATCTGTCTGTCTGTCTGTCTGTCTGTCTGTCTATCTATCTATCTATCTATCTATCTTTCCATCCATTTCTCTCTAGTCTTCTCTCCATCCTCAGTTCAGTTTATTTGTAGTGTGGTTCATCCACACTAGAGGCAGATGGGTATAAATGAGCAAAAAATGGTCAAAACTGAACAGAGGATGGAGGAAAGATAAGAGATGAGTCAGAAGAATGGAAGTGGAAAGTAAGGGCAGGCAGAAGGCATTATCCTTATCATTTATCCTTTCCTTTCTCTTTTTTTTCTTGTTTCCTATCTATCTGTCTGATGATTGCTTTCTCTCTGCTTATCTATTATCTATCTACCCATCCATCCATCCATCTACTTACATCTTTCTTTCTTTCTTTCTTTCTTTCTTTCTTTCTTTCTTTCTATTATCTTTTAATAATCATTTATGTATTATATATTTACTTAACCTTTTGTCACCTGTCTTAACTGTGTATTTATCTGTCACAGTTTCAATTGACTAGACACAGCCTAGACATTCCTGGGAAGAGGTAAACTCATTGAGGAATAATCTCTATCAGGTTTATTTGTAGGCCTGTATTTGGAGGTCATTTTCTTGAATTCTGATTGATGTGGGAGAACCCAGGTCACTGCAGACAACTCAGTTCTTAGGTGGGCGGGCTCAGGCATTGTAAGAAAGGTAGCTGAACAAACAAGGGCATCAAGCCATTATACAACATTCCTTCATGATCTTTGATTAAATTTCTGCTTAAGTTTCTGACTTCAAGTTATTGAGCTCTGGTCCCGGCTTTTCTCAGTGATGGACTACAACTCAAAAAAGTTATTGAATAGAAGATTCAACAAGAGTCTTTAGTGACAAGGGAGATTTAGAGTCCCCCAGACAAATAGTTTGGGTACCCTTGTAGCATCTTTTAATTTTGGAACCAGACACTCATATTTGAAATGAAGAAATCAATAAACAGAAACCCAGAGGCTTCTATCAAGATAGTTTTAAATCAAAGCAGAGGTTCATGATGTAGATACATGATGATGTGTATATAACAATCTAAGTTTGTAATATTTTAACTTTCCAAAAGGCAAAGAATTACTTTTCTCAAAAAGCAGCCCAGTGGAGGGCGGGCTATTTTGGCTCACAGTTCAGGTGGATACAGTCCATCCTAACGTGGAAGGCACGGTATCAAGAGGCCTCTGATCACATTGCATCTGGTGTGAGGAAGGAGAGAGAGAGAGATGAAAACAACTTTTCAGTTCACCTTATCCTTTTTTATTCAATCTGAGACTCCCAGTCCATTAAATGACATTGTCTATATTTGAGCAAGTCTTCCCACTTGAACTAACCCAATATGGAAACTTCCTCACAGATATACCCTGAGGTTTGTTTCCCTGGTGATTCTAAAACAAACAATGTCCTCATACATTCACATTGTTTCAGCCATCTTCACAACAGCAAGAAAATAGAACCAGACTAAATGTCCATCAATAGAGGAATATATAGCGAAAAGGTGGCATATATACATAATGGGGCTTAACTTAGCTGTTAAGAAAAATAAAATTATAACTTTTGCAGGAAAATGGATGTTACTGGAAAGTATTATATTTATGAGGTGACCCAGGACTTTGCATCTTCTCTGATATGGGGCCTTAATAGTTAATATTTGAGTGCTTATAATAAGGGTGTGTAAAAGTTTGGACAGATTATGAAACTAGGCAGGAGATGACAAGACAAGCAGGACTAAAAGGAGTTGGGGGTGGGTGAGCAAATGGATGTTTGTGACATCAAGGTAGAAAGGAGCTAGTGTCTAGGGGTGGGAGAGTGCAAAGGAGGGACCATGAGATTGGGGAGAAGAGGTGGGGTAGAAAACAACCAAATTTTGTTTAAAAATGTCACAGTGAATTCATTGTAAGATGATAGAAAATTTAGAAAAGGGGTTGACAAGATGGCCAAGTGAGTTATGTGTAAAGGTACTTGCGGCGCAACCGAGTGGCATGAGTTCAATACTTAAAACTTACAAAAGGGCTAAAAGAGAGAACCAAATCCACAGTTTTACACAATGATCTGTACATATATGCTACATAGTATGCATGCAAGCAAACTCACACACTACAATAACAAATTAATAAGGTTTTTAATTAGAAAAAAGATACATTCAATACGTCCCACTAAGTTGCTAATTAAGATAAACTATCATGAGTGAAATGATGGATTCAAGGTGTGTGACTTATTATTTTACATAACTGTAGTAAAGAACAAAACTAAGCTATTCTGTAAGTTCCATGAGAGCCTTTACATTTTTATTTTGTTCTTTGCTTTTGGTAGTTGGGAGGATTACGTTGAAGTTTGATACAAATATATAGGTGCATGAATGTTTAGTTAGATAGTTAAGGGGGAAATACATCAATTTGTTTTCTAAAGGATCCTCCATTTCTGTTCTTAAGGAATATACTCTGAGCTGTCCTTGCCTAGGTTGTAAGACAAACATGTTCTGTCTAAATATCTGGGACCAGCGTAGTAAGCAAAATTGAGGATCTTTGAACAAATAATCCTGACATAAGGGGAACATTTCACATTGACCTACAGGGAAAAGGAAAATGAGCATGTTAATGTGTCTAATAATCTTTTAAAATTTTATTTTGATGTTACAGATAATGCTGGTTAAGCTTAATTTAGTAGACTGAGAATCACAGTCTATGAAATATTCTTAGCCCATCTTCTATCCCATTCTGCTGATCTCATGGTCAGCAAGGACATCTACTGAGAGAGTTTGTGTGAAGGAATTCTCTGTACAACATATCTTGTGGTATACAAATAAAGAGGTACTGATTTTGATTTGTAGTACTTGAAGACAGGATAGGTGTGCTGTTGGGGAAATAAGTCATTGTGGATAGGTGAGCCACAGGGGAAAATCTCAAACAAGGGAGTGATGGAGTCACTTCCTCCTCTGTGGGCAAAGAGTGAACACATCCCTGGAATAGGGTCTGTGAGCGTTTCTGCCAGGGGTCGAGGAGGTGAGTGTGTGAGCTGATGCTGCCTTGCGATTTGCTGTCTGTTAGTTTTTTCCTTAGGGCCTATGTTCTGACAAACCCAGCTTCAGGGTGTGAACACCTCTCATCGCTGGAGACCCTCACCAAGTCCACCCACTATGCTGGCTAATTTTATGTCCACTTGACACAAGCTAGTGTCATCTAAGAGGAGGAAACCCCAATTGAGAAAATGTCTACATAATATTGGACTGTAGGCAAGTCTATTGGAGTGTGTTTTAAATTAGTGACTTGTGTAGGAGAGCTGGACAATTTAGGTGGGGTCATAGACTCCATAATAAATCATTTGAGCAAGCCATCAGGAGCAAGTCAGTAAGCCACACCCCTCATGGCCTCTGCATCAGCTTCTGCATTCAGGTTCCCACTCTGTTTGAGTTCCTGTCTTGACTTTCTTTGGTGATGAACTACAAATAAGCTCTTTTCTCCCCAACTTGCTTTTGATAATGGTGTTTTATCACAGCAATAGAAATCCTATCCAAAATGCCCACAAAGTAAAGGTGCCATTTGCTGCCATTGTCCAAGAAATTTAAAAAAACGATCATTTTGCATTGGCATTGCCGTGGCTGTATTTCTGTTCGTGTATGTATATTTTGGTATACTTCAAATCTCTATTTCAAAACCGTGCCTTAAGGCTGTTTCTGGATAGCTGGGGAGACTTTTTTGAATGGCTTTGTCTATATGTTGCTGTTTTCTCTTGTTTGAAAGTAGAGCAAAAAATAGGTCATGTTAGTTTAGATTTTGCTACTCAGTACCTTTAAAATCCTTCTGTGATAGCCCCCACAGAGTCATAGCTTAAATAGGCTTCCAGATCACATAATTAAATGGTCTCATTTTGTAGACGAAGTGGCCCATAAATGATAACTGATTTATTTCAGGGTGCTCAGCATCTCCCAATGGATACAGAACTAGAGCCCCCACATTCCTCACCCCAACCCAATGCTTTATGGATAACAGTAGGTGGAGCAAGGGCCCAAGGTACCAGGCCATCTGTTTCCCTCTAGGATATGGTTTTATAGAAAATGATCTTTATACCAATGTTATTTGATAATATATTTTAATGACCTAGATTTAAAATCAGTATATTTAAAGAAAGTATGGGGGTTTTTTACTTGCAATTCATAAGTTTTCTTTGTAAGCATATTTTTGTAGGATGATACTCTTTCTTTTTTCTTCAAAACCTATTCCAAACAACAGCGAAGCCTTCTCTTCGCAATTTAATTATTCATTTGCATGCATGTGAAGTGCCACGGTTCTTATTTCATGAGGCATCTCCTGAGTATCTAGAGAAGAAAAAAAAAATAAGTTGCATCTGCTATAAAACCCGCTGAACAGATCACAGGCAATTCAAGCTTTAAATGCTCACAGTCATAACCTCTTAACACTGAAAGTTGGGTTGGGGGAACAGAGGATGCTGGGAAGGAAAATGAGCTCATATTCTGATATATGTCTTCCACCCACCCTTCTCGTGTGCTCAGAAAGTTCTAGGGAAGCCACATCCTTCTGGCAACTGGAAGCTAATTTAATATGAAGAAGCAGCATTAAGCTTTACTAGTTTTGTACAGACGAGCTAAGTGGATATCTAATAAATAATGGAGAGCAAGCAAAAGGAAAGCTGGTAGATTGACAAGGAGGAAACTGGTCCAGTGTGAACCAAGGAGAAAACAATCTGTGCTCCAAGGCAGAAGCAGTGAAGATACACTGATGAGATATTAATGAAGAATTTCCCTGCACCCCACAGGACCTTCTGTTCCTACTGATGAGTGTGTCATAGCATAGACATAGTGCTATTAGGGAGGCCTTAAAGAGCAAGCAACTGAAAATGGAAACTAAATGACTTTTTGCCTCTTCAGACTGAATCTGTCCCTCCTGGCAGTGGAGTCCACATCACCTCTGTTTCTTTATAGCGTTTACTGCACACTAATCTCTAAAGCTCTACCTTTGCCTGCCTGTGATCCAGTCCTGATGGTGTCCTTTACTAGATCATGGACCATATAGGACACGACTCTACCTCCTCAACTGTAATATGAGATAACAATGGTACTCATCTCATAGAGCACTATGCACAGAAAGCTCAGGACACTTCCGGTGGTCCTTCAACAAAGAGGCGACTGCTTTGGATTCCCCCTTGAGTTGTGATGGACTAGTACCATTCCTAATTTATTATAGAGCCTTGATAAATAATATTTGCCAAGTTCTTCTGACTCAACAGCCTTCTGAAACAACATTCAGCCAGCTGTCCCCTAAATACGACTCAAGAGGAGGTCTCCTCAGCTTACTTCTGTAACCTTTTGGTTGCCAACTGAAAGATGTTTGGAGAAAATGGTGTCCTTAGGTTGAAAGTTATCAAGGTGATGTTCTCAACTCCTGGTGCTAAAGGCATGTCCCACGACACCTCCTTTAGGAGGGCTCTGTTTATCAGATAAAGGTGATAGCTCACATCTAACTCATACACAGGGGATCCTCAAAGTTTCTTTTTTAAAATATTTATTTGTATTGTTTTTTAATGATGTGTGTGTTAGGTATGAGCACACGAGGACAAGAGTCCATGGAAGCTAGAGGCCCCAGATGCCCCTGGCACTGGAGATTCAGTTGATTGTGAGCCACCCGATGTGAGTGCTGAGAACTGAATCTGGATCCTCCCCAAGGGCAGCCATTTCTCCAGCCCATCGTTAGATTTTCTGTACCATGATGACATTGTGTGTTTGCCTTGGGAATGTTCCTTTTGTTGTTGTTGTTTTTCAAGACAAGATTTCTTTGTCTCTTTGATGCCTGTCCTTGAACTAGCTCTTGTAGGCCAGGCTGGCCTCAAACTCACAGATATCTGCCCGCCTCTGCCTCCCAAGTGCTGGGATTAAAGGCATGTGCCACCACCGCCCAGCGAATGTACCTTTTATAAAGTAGGTTTTAATCGAAAAAGGAGAGAGCTGATTAATGCAGCCCATGTTATGAAGAAAAGGAGTGACTTCTCCCACCCTTGCTACTTCTAACCCCATCCTACAGATGTCAGCCTGCTTTACGCTCTTCTCAACGTAGAGGTCTGGACTTATCCTTTGGGAAGCTCTTTGGAGGCTCTAGCAGAAATACATTTAGTCATGTACCACTGAGTGAAGAACAGTCCTCTGTTGTACAATTTGGTCCTCTTTTACTGAAGACACAGCTTCCAGAGTGGCACACATAGGAAGGGACACTCGCTTAGCCTAGTGAACTCTGGCAATGAGCAGAGTCATAGATTCCATTCTGCTCTCCTTCCCACCCAGTAGTCATCCCTACAGTGGGATTTTAAACTCAGTCTTCCTTGTTCTTGTATTTTAATTAATATATTTTTATGTGTACTTGTGTGCCTGTTCTTTCACCATATATATTTAGGTGCCCTCCCTGGCCAGATGAGGGTGTCAGAACCCCTGGAACTGAAGTTTCAGGTGCTGGGAGCTGCCTGAAGTAAGTGCTGGGAAGCTGGGTGTCCTCTGCTGGAGCAGCAAGTGCTCTTAACTAGCAAGCCACCTCTCTAGTCCCTTCTTTTCATTAAAAAAATATTTAAAAATTTTAATTGTGCTTATTCATGTGTGTCTGAGTGGGGGTGTATGAGTAGGTGAATCCTCTTACTTGCCTCACTTGCTGGCTTGGAGCCGAAGTCCAGGCTCCTGCAAGAGCAATGAGTATGCTTAACTTCAGAGATACTTCTCTAGTCCTGCCATTTTTCTTGTTTGATTTTCAAGCACACTTGCTATGTCCCCTTATATAGAACTCTGGTTTCCTTCTATTTCTTCTGTCTCCCATTGTCTCATTCCAGTGTTGGACTCTCGGACCTTTTAGGTGCTCTTCTGGCTCCTCGGTGCCATTTCCTTATGAGCCCTGTTTTACAAGCATTTACCTTGGTTTTTCTTGTGTCAGTGCTGATTCCAGATGAGCCCCATGGCTTATGTGATGATAGCTGAGTTTTCCTTGGCAGGGCATTGATCTGGGTCCACTGGATCCCCACCAATTATGAGATGAACTGGGGGGTGTCTGCTCACAGGTTTTAATCAGGAAGAAGTGTGAGTTGTCCAAATGCTAGGAAGACTGGGTTCTCTTTGAAGACCAGATATCTTTTCAAATGAAGCGTCAAGTTTTCCAGATGTCCACTGAAATTAAATGCAAAGCAGCCTCTAGTTTTGTCGGGGGAGAAAATGCCTCCACTCAGTTGTTAGTATCGGTGACGCCGAGCGGCAGAGTATGAAGACTGGGCTGGGAAGTCTTGAGTTAGGAGCGCGTCCGATGCTGATTTTCACTGGACTTGTGCCTGGCCCTTTGAGATCCATCTCTCACCCTTGTTTTGTAGCAGCAGAGAATTTGCACACATTCAACATCTTACGTGTGGTCAAGAAGCCAATGAGAAGAGATCTGAATAAGAGGCTAGACAACTTAGGTGGAAACACTTGGGTTAGTCTGAGCGTGGGTTCTAGTAAGGAGTCTCCCAACAATCTGTGAAGTGCGAGCCGTGTAGACACAGGCTGAGGAAGGAGTAAATTTGAGTTGAAGAAAGAGGAAAAGCCTCATACTGTTGAAAATAGGAGGGCTCAGAGACATAAGAATGGTGAGTTATCATGCTGAGGTCTGGGTTAAAAAAAAGTGGATGGGGCTCAACAGAATATTACATAGTCATTACTGACAGGTATCATGTTCAACTCTGCAACTGCAAGAAGCACAGAGCCCACTTAGGCAGACCCGTTACTGCACAAAGGGAGAGAGGAGACATAAAAAGGTTAGTGACGCCACCCTTTAAGCGTATCTTAATCCCACCAAGCCCATTAGACTGTGAGTGCAGGCAGCCTGGAGTCATTTTACAGCGTCCCCGCTCCAGGCTTCCTCATTACGCCTTTGATTCATTTCCAAGGACGAAAGTGTAAATGTGCTTCTAGGATGTTGACTTCAATAATTTATGTAAGGCTATAAGCACATTTCAGCACATTTAGGAAGCAAATTTTCCTTAGTTTTTTTTTTTCTACTGCACAGTCTCTAAACAGTTTCTGCTCGTTTAAAATCCCTTGTGGATGAATGATCCCGCCTTCCCTCTGTCCCTCGGTTTCGGCAGATCATCTGAATGTGCACATCTCACCATGCAATTGTGTGTAAGTAATACGTTCCGATTATGTTTGTCTGTATTTAAAATTTCCCAAATCTATTTCCTGTTGTTGGTCAGAGCTGCTAATATCGTCATTTCCTTATAAAGTGTGATGTCATCCATTAGCATGACTATGGCCCCTCTGCTCTGTCACACTGATATTTCTCTCACACATCTGCATCATCTAGAACCCTCAGTCCTTTCTGGGGTAAGTTTCTATTTTATCCTATTTTAGTCATGTCTCTGTGATACTAGGGTTACATACGTTCATGTTTTCTGCACAGGAATCAAACTTAATAAAATATTTTTCTGCAATGCTACCTCGGGAGGCATTTCACACTACCCTTTCCTTTCCCCTTCCTGACTTGACCTTTTATCTTTCCCCTTTGCATGGGTCTGTCGATGTATTCCTGTCATCTGCGTTCTGTCTGTAGTTTTCCTTTTAGATGCTGCTACTATAATAAACCCAGCACAATTATTTCTTTGGATAATTTAAAGGAACGTTGGTGCTGAAGGAAAACAAGAACAGATGCTTGATATCCCTTGACAATATACAAACATTTATGCTAACCTGGTTTCCTAAGTGGCTTCCTCCTGCTTGTTTCCTAGACACACAACTCAATTTTTAGACAATTGCTCCTTACATTGAGCAAAATATGATGTTAAGTTGCTTCCTTACACACCCCAGCCTCAGTCCATACTCATATTCTTTCCATACTACTTAACACACCGAACCATCATTGTTATTAGTCCACAGGTCTTTTTTAAAATTTTATTCTTGTGAAGGACACTTTTATCATTTTAATATTCCTAGTGTCTAGGGAAGACACTTTTTGAGTTTGTGTTATTAAATATTATAGCACATCATTTCCTTAACAAATTAGGTTTACAACCAAAGGCATATCAAAACACATCCTTTTAAGGTTTACATTTCACAAAAGAAGTGACTCTCTGTTGAGAGGTCAGAGGTCAGGACAGAGTAGCCTCATATAAATGCCCGTATTATCTTCTAAATCAATACTTGCCATCTATTTCTGCGACACAGATAACCACAAATTTAGTAGCTTAGGAAACACAAGTTGATGGATCTGTGGGTCACAGCACAATCACAGCTCCCACAGGACTGGGGAGATGGCTCTGGGGGGGGGATGACTGCATTCTTCATAAGTGTGGTAAGGACTTGAGCATAACCCTCAGCAGCCAGACAACAAGATGGGCATGGCCGCGCATGCCTGTAACTCTTGTACTGTACGTGTCAGAGAGGAGGGTCGCTTGGGGCTTAGGGGCTACCAGCCTGATTCTGAGTTCAGTGAGACACTCTGTCACAAGGAAATAAGGAAGAGAGTTAAGGATGCCTGGTATTGTCTTCTGATGCCCTCAAGAGTGCCCTTGTGTGTGCCCATGCATGCATGCGTGCATATACACATATGCGCATAAAGCACACACACAACAACTACCACATGTGTATTGCCCCACAGACATCCTTCAAATAGTGGTGACTTTTAATCTTAAACATAAACTATGGACATTGAGAGTGTAGTTCAGAGTCACACAATGAAGAACATTGCTAAAAGGGCCACCCCTGCTTCTTTCCCAGTCCCTTCACTTATCCTTAAAAGTGATTTCATTTTTTATAAACATCATTTTTATTAATTCTTGGGGAATTTCACAGCATGCACTCAATCCCACTCATTTCCCAGTCCCTCTGTATCTGCCCTTGATTCTTGCAATGTCCTCCCAAGGAAAACTTAAAAAAAATAAGAAAAATAAAACAAAAGTACAAAATACAAATAAGAATACTAATTTAAAAAAGCAAATAAAAAAATTGAACAAGCAAGCAAGCAAACAAACAGCCAAGCAAAGCCCACCTTCCTCCCCCATCTTTCTCCCCTCTCTATGGTCTCTTCATTCCTCTCAGTTGTACTGGGAGCTGCAGTGTACTGGGAACTGCAGTGCATCATGCAATAGACTCTTCTGTCTGAACAGCTTTACTTGTAAACGTTCCTTGTGCAGCGTGTTGTATGTCAGGTTCGAGGCCCCCGAATTCTGGTACACTGTCAATGCTGGGCTCTCACTGGAATTCCTCTTGGTGCCTGGAGTTGTGGAGATCCGGTGGTTGTGGTTCTCCGGGGTCAGTTCCTTCATGAGCTCTATCAGGTCATAGATGGGGTGGATACTGGGGAGTGCCAACCCAAAGCCCTGATGGTATGCCTGGATTGGTCAGTCTGGGCTCTCCATTGAGAGCTATGAGGGTCTGGGACAGTGGAGGACTGGGTCAGTTCTCTGGTGATGGGGGTGGAGGCTCTCTTCTGGCCAGTGAGGGAGGGACCAGCTCAGCATGGCCCTCGTCCTTCCACACATAGATTGCATGGGGCCCTGTGGTAACATGGGCAATAGACATCAACACAGACCCTAGTTGCTTCAGGACCATGGATCAAGACATGTCCATCAGCACTTGGGAGGCAGAGGCCAGCAGATCTCTGTGAGTTCAAGGCCAGCCTGGTCTGCAAGAGCTTGTTTCAGGACAGGCTCCAAAGTTACAGAGAGACCATGTCTTGAAAAACCAGAAAGAAAAAAACAAGAAAAAAGGAAAAAAAACCAAAAAAACCATGGCCAGTAGCAGCTTGGGCCCAGTTGTCATCATGGTCCTGGGTGTCTGTGTTGACCTCTCAGATCAGAATGGCGCCAGAAGTAGTGTGGTCACCAGATACCAACATGGCCCCCAGACTCTGGGCAGCCACATGGCAGACTCTGGTGCCACAGACATCAACACAGACATGGCCCCTGGAGCACAGCTTGGGCCTGGATGTCACTATGGCCCTGGGCGGCCGTGCAGGCTACCCTGATCTATACGTCCCTGGCAGCAGCCTAACAGTCAGGCACCAACATGGCCTCAGGCATCTGCACAGTCTTCGGTAGTAACAGGAGCCATGGACATCGACGTAGACCCTATCTGCTGTAGGACCATGGACCCATACAAGTCCCTCAGCTACTGTTCAGCTTGAATGACACACTGGCCCAGGGTGGCAGTACAGGTACCCAGGTCTGCAGGGCCCCAACAACTGCAAATCCCTCAGACACCAACAGGGCCACAGGTTGTGGCCCAGAACCCCGAGCATCCTTCTGGCCTTTGGTGGCAACAGAGGCCACGGACATCAACACAGACTCTGACTGAGGTAGGACCATGGACTCAGAAATTTTCCTCAGCAGAAGGTTGGTTCTGGATGATACCATGACCCTGAGTGGCAATGCAGGCCACTCAGACAGACATGACCCTCAGCACATCCCTTGGACCCCAACATGGCCCCAGGGGTTGGCTCAGACTTCAGACATTTGTGTGGCCTTTGGTAACAGGGGCTATGGACATCAACACATCCCAAGCTGTGGAGGAACCATAGACTCAGATATGGTTCCTGACAGCAACTGGAGCCCAGGTGGCAGCACAGGCCACTCAGATTGACATCACCCCAGCTTCAGGGTGGCCCTCAGACAGCAGCATGACCCCAGGTGGTGGCCCAGACCTGAGGCATCTTTTTAACCCTCAATGGCAACATTCACCATGGATATCAACATGGATCCTGGTTGCAATAAGGCCATAGACCAGACATGGCCCTTGTTGGCAGCCCAGACCTGGAAGTCAACATGGCCCTGGGTGGCAGGCAAGCCTCTTGCATCAGCCTCTTTCTTACCATTGTCATCTCTTCAGATCTGCCTCTCTCCACAGGACACAGACCATTCTGGCTCTCTTTCTTTCCTATATCTCACCATATACTGCCTTACCATACTGACGCTCAATGAGGCACCTGGCAGGCCTGTGGTTCCACCTCCCCAGCTAAAGAATTTTATTGTCTTAACTGCTTACTGTTGACTTATGGGGATGAAATTCTTCATTACCCTACCTATTGTAAAGAAAATGGTAAGAAGATGGTGCGGGACAATTGTCTATATTCTGTCAATTATGTTTTAAATAAACACTGATTGACCAATAGCCAGGCAGGAAGTATAGGCGGGACAACCAGACAGGAAGTAGAGGCAGGTCAATGAGAACAGGAGAATTCTGGGAAGAGGGACGCTCCCTCTGCAGTCCTGTCCAGACACAGAAGAAGCAAGATGTGACCTGCCCCACTGAAAAAAGTACTGAGCCATGTGGCTAACACAGATAAGAATAATGGGCTAATGTAACTTATAAGAGTTAATAAGAAGCCTGAGTTAATGGGCCAATCAGTTTATGATTAATATACTGATTATTTAATAATAATAATCTGTGTTATTTCTTTGGGACTTAACAACTGAGGGAACTGGGCAGGACAGAAATCTCAGACAACAAGAAGAGAATTCACTTCCACATATAGAAGTGTGCTTCTGAAATTCTTACCTTTCCAAGAAGTGAAAGAATCTTGAACTTGGAATGAGAGCCCAGATCCTGGCCTGAGTTCCATGCTGTAAATGAAAGAATTGCTCTCTGGAAGGTAAGAAAACTATATCCAGAGGCTTTAGTCAACATGAGAAACACCTGATTTGGGCAAATAAACCTTTCTTATAAAACCTTACATAGCCTTGTATCAGGCTCTATAATGTCATTTATAGCTACCTTATTAGACTGGCTTATTTGGATTCTCAGCTCAGATTTGGGAAAACTCTTGTCTATCAGCCAGCTTGAAAGGATTTATGGGCAGGTTTTTTTCTCGGCCTTTTTGATTCTCTCCAAAGTTTCAACAGAGTATTATAAAAATAGCATAGTGTGTGTGTGTGTGTGTGTGTGTGTGTGTGTATGTGTGTGTATGGATGATGTATGTGTGTATGTGCCACAAATTACTAGCAATAAATACCTAAACATACTAGATCCTGAATGTCAACCAAGCCATTGTTTCTGTCCAGACAATGAAATCCACAGTGTAAAGATGTTCTTTATTCTTTGACCTTAACATTTTCCTATTCACTTTTGAAGATCCGGTGGACATGATCACATTTGGGGGCATGTCTTGGCATAAATCTCCCTATTCAGAAGGATATTCTGGAAATTCTCAACTATTCCTGCACCCAATGTCAATTGAAAGCCGAGAGTCCGTGAGGTGCCGAGAGAAGGCAGCTCCTTTGCCTTCTGATTACATTGTGTGAGTCCCTTCAGAGCACATTTTTTTTTTCTGCCGAAGAACCAAGCAGAATATGTATTTGCTATTTTTATTTCTCAGAACGAGCATTTAAATTATGTTATTCTCAGGTGATATTTGTCTTGGTTAAAGCATGCATTTTAAAGCTGATCATTTTCTTCGAGGCAAAGTGGGATTGATAGTTTTAAAAATAGTTGAATCAGCCCATGCTGCACATCAAGCTGTAAAAATAGAAGCCAGGTCTATGTTTGACAGATTCCAAAGATAGTCCTTGGCATGATTAGCTGATACAATACTGCAGGCCTCTTTAATATTGATGAACCACTAATGTCAATGCGAGGAACTGAATAAGAACATGAAACCCTTTAATATAATTGTCCAGACAGTGGTGAGATTTACATTTGAGATTTTGAAATACTTAGCGAGATGATTATGAGTAAACATATGTTAAAATACATGCATTTTACAGGATATAATATTGTACTTTAATATGGGAAGGAAGAGAGATGATAGTTACAAATCGAATCATTTCCAGGGACTTGCTCCGTGGTCAATAGATGGGAAACATAACGATGTGAAGGCATTCGGTAACCACTATCTCAAGGCATTCAGTACTTCGTGGATCTGGTGAAGTTCTCTTCACTGAACCAGTGATACCCTTCCGACATATGTGAGAGGATAATGTATTCCGATTCAGATGTATTCAGTGCTATCAAGCCCCAAAGAAGAAAGCTTGGTGTCTGAGGTTCACATCATTTCTTATTCTCGCTTCCTTTCATAGTACTTCATGGCCATTTGCTGTGCTTCGTCAGAAGTTGCTCACCTTCTTGTCTATGATTCTGAAAATGCCTAAATTATTTTAACCTCTGCAAAAAATAAATCTCTGTGGGAGGGGTTGGTGAAAGGGGATAGGACCACATAGGTACGTGTTAGTATCTCGTAAGTAGTTTTCTTACATGCTCCATCACAGCACTGCTCTGTGCTATGTGCCATATTTATTCATATCTCCCTTATTGTACTAAAATGCTTAATTGTTGAATATATGAGTGAATACTGACACATGTTCTTCCTGCAAGAACTTCAGTTTCTAGAAATTTCATCTTTGTTATGATTACATATAAAAAAGGAAATTACATAATCTTGCCAATGTTGAGAAATAGCAGTGAGCATATTGAGAACATTCAGAAAAAGGGAGATAATATTCATCTAAAATAGTCAACTATCTTCTGACTGATGGAATCTTAAAATACAGCTGATAATGTCCTTTGGTTCATATTCTCTGCTACATAGCATATGGCTGGGTTTGGAGATGTTAAGATACTTCCAATATAGTGAAAATATTTTCCTGATAATAATTATATTTTATGGCCCTAAGAAAGTCATTGCGTTAGTTTTTATCCCTGTGACAAATACACAAGAGGAGAAATTTTAAAGAAAGGAAGAGTTTTAACTCATGGTTTTGGTTTGTTTACATATAAGGGCAGTGCTCCATGGCCCTGGACTTGAAGTGTTGCTGAACATCTTGGATGCAGGAGGAAGATGTACTAAGCAAAGCAGTTTGCCTCTTGGTAGACAAGATGCTCCATGTACAAGGTGTATGCTTCAAAGGCCTGCCTCACTGACCTGTCTCCTCCAGCTGGGTCCTACCTGGTAATTTTTCACAGGCTCCTAAAACAGTACCACCGTCTGGAGACGAAGGCCTTACCACATGAACCTGACAGGTTGTATACCATAGAAGTTTTGCAGCTGTACCGGAGGGGTCACTAGAAAACTCACTGTGCAATGACTATGTGTGTCTTGTGTTCTTTTTGCTTTCTCTGTGTAAGTCAATGTCACAGGTAGTCTTAGGGGGGAAAAGCCTCATTCATTTTGTTTTGCTTTCAGACTTATTTTTTGTTTGTTCCCTTAATCTATTGTGTTCAGCTCTCTTTATGACTAAAACAATCATTTATCTATCTATCTATCTATCTATCTATCTATCTATCTATCTATCTATCTATCTATTATCTATCCTCTATCTGTCTGTCTGTCTATATATCATTTATATATTTCATAATTTTTAATAGTTGTCTTGGCTAGTCTTGGCTGTCAACTCGAAAGAATTTCAGTTGAGGAATTTCCTCCATCATGTTGACCTGTGGGGGGATTTTTTAATTTTTATTTTTGGTTCCTCGTTAATGTAGAAGGGCTTAACCTAATTTTGGAAGTCCCATTCTTGCTCAGATGGTCCTGGGCCATGAAAAAAAAGTAAATAATAAAACAGTTGAGTAATCCAAAAAGAACAATCCAGTAAGGGCATTTTCCCATGGTCTTGTCTTCCAGGTTGCTGTCTTGAATTGTTGCCTTGGATTTCCTTGAGGATGGACTCTAGTCTATGAGATGAAATGAGCCATTTCATCCCCAAAGTTGTTTTTGGTCACTGTTTTAATCACACTAAAGACAGACAAACAAGAACGGTGGTTAAATGACTTTCCATCAGATAAGAACTGCAGTTTTGTTCTGTTGCTATAATAAAATTTTGACTAAAAGCAGCTTAGAAAATGGAAGGGCCCATCACTGAAGGGAAGAAGGGTAGGAATTCAAGGAAGGAACCTTAAACAGAAATTGTGGAGAAATGTCACTTACTGGCTCACCTATTGCCTCCTGCTTTGCTAGCTTTCTTACATAGCCCAAGACCACCTGTCTGGAAAATGGCACTGCCCAGTGTACACTGAGCACTTCTGCATCAGTTAATATCTAAGATAATCCCTCACAGACATGCCCACAGACTATCCTGATAAAGAGAATCCCTCAGTTGACATTCTGTTTTTAGGTGATTCCAGGTTGTGTCAAGTTGAACAATTAATGCTATAGATAACATATTGATGGTTATGAGTGCATACATGGAGTAATTCACAGTTTATATAATGGCACAGTTCATGAATATTATCTTAAAATACTTGTAAGCATTACATAAATAATAATTAAATTGGAAAAATAATTCAACAATTAAAATACCATCTTAAATTTAGACATGTGGTATTTTCATCTTTTAATTTTTTAAAATTAACATATAATGTATTAGATACGATCCTTTGAACTAGGTGCACTTTTGTGGTCCTCCTCCCCCATCTCCCCCACCCACCTGTATCTCTGTTCTCTCCTTCAAGCACCCCTACCCCGTCCTAGACTCCTTTCTTCTTTCACATCTCATGAGTCCTCTTCTTTACTTACTGAGCACACTCTGTGATGACGTAGCTCTTTCTACCTCTATCAGCTTTCCTGTAACAAACAACCAGAAGATAGGGGCCCAAACCAACGGAAATATATATGACCTCACAGTTCTTGAGGTCAGAAGTTCAAGATTAAAGTCCGGGCAGACATGCATGTCTTCTGAAGACTGTGTGGGATAATTTTTTGTGCCTAATCCAATGTGTTACATTTCTTGGTTTGTGGTTTGATAATGCTGACCACTGACTCTGTTTTCACATGACCTGTTCCTCTTGCTTGTAAACTTCTCCTCTGCCTTGTTCTCATGAGACATAATTTGACTGGGAGTCATTTGGCCAGGTGCTATACTGAGATCCATAATGTAGTTACATGAGCAAAAGCCGTTTCTTTAAATAAGAACACATTACAGGTTCTAGAATATAGCTGTATCATTTTGGGGTGTCAATTGCCAAGCCATAACTCAGTTACTTTCTCTAGATCCTTTTCATGTATCGCTCCCAAAGAACCCATTGCATGTCTAATCCTATTTTAGCACCACAAATCATAGACTAGAATAAGCTAGTTCTGTAACTAGGAAGGGCAGAAACTCAATTGATGTGGGATTCCCCTATGTATGCTGTGAATACCATTGTTTAATAAAGAAGCCACTTAGGGCCGATTGCAGCACAGAATAGGCCAAGGCAGGAATTCCAAGCAGATAGAGAAGGAGACAGTAGGTGGAGTTAACAAGAAGCCATGTAGTTGCAGCAGGAGACAGATGCCAGATGCCTCGTAGAAACTTACCGGTAGGTCACAACCATGTGGCAATACACAGATTAATAGAAATGGGTTAATGTAAAGTATGAGCTAGCCAATAAGAAGCATGAGTTAATAGGACAAGTGATGTTGTTATAATACAGTTTCTAGGTGATTATTTTGGGTTTGGGTGGCCAGGAAACAAGCGAGCAGTCTCTGCCTACACTCAATAGTGATACAGATTGGACTATTGTGAAGGAGAAGAGAAAGGAGGTTGGGCTGACTAGGGAAAATTTCATACTGAAGAAAAATTCTTGGAAAGATTTGACCTGGCCAGTGAGGCTTCTACAAGCCCAGAGAGGAGGACTGTGACTCACAGGTGAAGTCTGCTCTGGTTCAACACTGTGCTTGATCATTAGAAGGAACAGCAGTCTGAAGAAAGTGTGACTTGGGAAGGAACATGGCAGCATTTGGCACCTGTCAACTCGGTATGCATTCTGCAGTAGAATGTGTGAGAAGGTCTTTCATGGCCAGCAAAATCCTCAGTTTGCATTGCTTCCCTCTGCTTTGACCACCCAGCGTGGGAAAGGACCTCCCAGATTCCTCTAAGCCCGTATTTCTGAGGAGAAATGGAAAAGACACAGGGCTATGGTTCCAACAATATTTGTGCCCTCTGAAATTCTTATGTTCAAACCTAACCCTAATGCTATGGTAGCAGGAGGCCAGGCGCTTAGGAAGCCACTAGGTTATGAAGGTTCTGCCTTTATGAATGGGCCTGGTGACTTGAAGAGGTCTGAGAGAGAACCAGCTGCCATGTGTGGCCTATAAAAACACAGCTAAAAGGCACCAGCAGTAAATCAGGAAGCAGGCCCTCCCTAAACATTGAATCTGCTGGTCCCTTGATCTTGGATTTCCAGGCCTCTAGACCTTCTGCTGTTTATTATCTACAAAGGTTACAGTATTTTGTCATAGTACCAAGGCAGGCATGTACCATCTTAAAGATAAACTGAGCCACTGCTGCTACTGTGGCTGGTCTTACAACTGCATCTTTACCCTCTTCCTTTCTATCCTTTAAATTTCCATCAGCCTCACTTGATTTCCCTCTTCAGCAGCACCTACCAGTTTGCCATGGGAGGGGTGATCAGAATCCTCATGGCAACAAGTGCTCATATGCTATTCTCACTGGCATGGCTGCACAGAAGAAACAACAAAACAATAGAGCAGTAGAAAACCCCCCTTTGGCTTCCAGGCACATGTGTCCTTCTTGCATTGGGGTCTCTGGTCCACTGTGGAACCTGTACTGCGAAACACGGCATCCCACCTTTCAGACTTCTGACTCCAAGCAAGCACTTCAGTCCTGACGCTAGAAAGAATTCTTGAACTTTATGATGCTGATTCCTGAAGGTCAGCATGAGACACAACCCGAGGTCATGATTGTACTTGTCCATTTTTGCTTTGAAGAAGGTGATGAGTGTGTGACCGCCTCCATTTACCCCTGTATCAATTCATCTTCTGCTTGGATATGCCTTGTTCTCTGCTCCAGGAAGCTAGCACATTGGGATGGCATCACTGGGTTGGATTAAGGAAATGAAGGAAAAGTATGTAGTTGAGAGGGATGATCACAAAACAGAAGGACGAGTAAATTAAAAATGAGAATACTTTTAAAATAAAATTCAGGACTTACTTGATTGGTCAACATGAAGGCATACATACACATAACCAGAAATAATCTAAAAATCTTTAAAAAGAAACAGAAGTAAAATGTGCCCATACTTATGAGTTATCAGTGATGCTCAGGGGATGGTGTCAGGGGGGGCAAGAACTTTTAAAGCTCAGTTTTGAGAACCCATTGTGAGTGCTGACCATGAGATTTCAGCCCTGTGGCCCTCAGTACGTTCTTGTGTGCAAAGGAAAATTGTAGCAGATGATTTCCAATGCTTCTTCTACTTCTTATTATCCAAAATCCCAGGAAGGATTCAGACCATAAATAATAGGTAGTATAGCTTGCCATCAGAGAACATGTCCAACAACTCATAGGAATCAGCCTGCAAAATTTCTCGTTATGGATCCATACCTGAAGATATTTTAATGCATTTTATGAAGTGTCAGATTTGTTCATTTGAGACTTGAAAAATAAATTAGGTCACATGATATAATGAGTGTTCATACTTTGTGCCATGTCCATATGGTCATCCCATAGACTCTTAACAGGCTATCTTGCCTGAGAAAAGAAGTACAAAGGTCCTTTTGCATAATTAAATTTAAAAGAGAAAAATTCAAGCCTTCTGCAAAGCTGAATTATACAAGATTATTTCAAATACAGTAACCTAGGCTGGTAAGTTTGACTAAAGTGGTGACAAGATTTAGAAATATCTAATATTTAGTCTTTTAAAGAATTATTTTATTATTGATGCTTATGAGTGTTTTACCTACGTGTATGTGTCTGTACTATGTACAAGCCTGTACTGGCAGATGTGTCTGGCAGAGGAGGGCAATGGGTCTCTCAGAACTGGAGTTTCAGATGGTTGTAAACTGTCATGTGGATGCTGAGACTTGCACCTGGGTCTTCTGGAAGAATAGCCAGTGCTTTTTACCTCTCAATCATCTTTCCCGTCCCTTCACACAGTCATTCTTAAAATTGTTGTGGGGCCTGGAATAGACCTCAACATCAGAGTGCTTGCCTGTATCCCCAAACCCAGGGTGTGATTGACTGAATCTCAGAATGAAAAAAAAAGGTAAGAACACTACAGATGTCTGTGGACATACAGAGCCTAAAGTCACTTTTATTGTGTTCTCTGGAAGGATTTGGCCTGGCTGTGGCGGTGCCTATCTGCAATTCCAGTGTTTGGGACGTGGAGGCAGGAGGAGTATGAGTTCAAGGTCAGCCTTGGCTACTTAGTAAGTTGGAGGCCAGTCTGGACCAAATATGGTCCTGCCTCACAGCCTCAGCAAGCAGACAAAAAGGTGCTGTGCTTTTCACCAACCTCTTGCAAGGGATGGTGGTGCTGAAGAGGAAGTTTCCGTGGGAAGTTAGTAATCCTAAATCCTCATTTATCCAGATGCTGCCAATGAAGTCACAGAGGTGAACAGAATGGAGTTGTAAGTGGTACACAGGCTCGAAAGGAAATGACCTGAATGGGGGCACCGGACTGTCAGCAGTCCCTGTCCCCGAAAACAAGATGCCTTAGCCTGTAGTTTTCAATCTCTCTCTCATCCCACCAGCTAGAATGGCATCTTCTGTGCTTGAGGACCAAAAACAAAAACAAACAATCAAACAAACAAAAAACCTTCTGATTTGAGGGATATGCCATAAGGGACCTTGCTAAGGGCCATATGAGAAGGCGCAGTTGGTCTGCTGACAGTTGAGATTTGAATTTCAAATGCAGACTTCAGAAAGAAAAACCATCCTTGTGCACCATAAATTGCTTCCAAGCACTCGCAGACACAGCAGAAAGGGCAGCAGCAAACCACACGAGGCAAAGCAATTTTGATAAACTCTTAGGAAATCTGTTCTCCTTTTCCATGTCATTCCCCTCTTCTCCTACCACAAGTAACCAAAAAAAAAAAAAGTAGTCAAATTAATTGAAACTGCCCAGGACATTCCAAGAAACTCCAAGGAGGGAAGCTCATTTGAAAGCTGATGCATGACTGAACCAACAGTCTCTGTTGGAAGAAATATCGCCTAGAGAGACAAGGAAATTTGTGACTGAGGGTGAAGTCGGGCAGTCGATCGGTATATATTTAGCTTGTAAAGGGAAGCTGTGTCCCTTTAGCTGGCTCTGATTCTATTTCTAAAGGTCCAACAAGGTATGTGTGTGGCAATTAATCACCACACATTTTGTCATCAAGCAGAGTCTGCAATGGGTTTCCAGCTTCCTCAACTGAAAGAATCTTCATTATATGCTTGAAAAGAGAGCCCATTGGAGCATCCTTCATGGTGCAGCCAGAGTATAAGAAATGCCGTGTGTGTGTGTGTGTGTGTGTGTGTGTGTGTGTGTGTGTGTGTGTGTATTACATGCCCAGCTGTCAAATTGTCTTCATAGAATGGAAATTACAATTTGTGACCTAATTTGTGACCTAGATCTGAAGTGTCACATAAAATAGTAAGTTGGGAGATAGCTTTTGGATACATTAGAAACACGCAGGCAGAGAGTCAGCTGTTCTTCCACGCCTGTCTTCTTTATGATCCACGTAGTCCTACTGGTGACCCAGTCAAAGAGCAAATGTTGGATTTCTGCATTTCAGACTGCAGACATATTATTCTACCAGCGGGAAATAAGGTTCCCACAGTCTTATTGTGGGAAGCCAAATTGCTCCATCCCCAGTAGCCAGAGGATTACACTAGCTAGCAGTGGGGTGCCCATACAAAGCTGTAATTTGCAATCTGAATCTAATTTCAAACCCCATCCAAGAAAAAAGAAGAAGAAGAAAATTAACATGTTGAAGGGACTCCCTGTACTATGAACAGGCTGCTTCTCAAAGTCTTTAGAACTCATTGGTAATCATTTCTTGAAGAAAATTAGTCAGCATTTAATCATTTGTCTACATGTTCTTTTCTTTTGCATATTCTAATTATAGTAAATGTAGGTGAAGACCCATTAGACCTAGCAAGACACAGTTCTTCAGGTTATGTGTAGCATTCAGGTATGACTAGCTTAAGAAAACAATTTTGCCTTTTAATAAAAGTGAACATTTTATGTGAATCCAGCCTTAAAATAGAGTTGTAGGAGAGTGCTCTACCAAAGGAAGATTGAATTTAAGGGCTGTCACTCCCGTCTATGGAGAGAGCAACACACATAGACGAGGAAGGTCACAAGGAGCAGAGCTTTGGCTCCGCTCATCAGCACCCACCCCTTCCAGAAGCTGAATTAATGGGCAGTCTTCCAGCTCCTGCTTTGTGACCCTGGCAAGCTCGCAGTGGAGTCGAAGAAAAGAGCGAAGAGAATTCACAGTAGAGAATCATCTTCCCATCCCTTGAATGGTGCTCAGGAGCCACGACAAGGGTGTCACCAGGCCCGTAAAGACGCCACCTTGTGGAAGTGGAGGTTGGAAAAGAAGGCATAGTCTCTCCTTCTCAAACAGGGCCAACAAGCACCCAAAGCCCCTTCTCTCCCATGTCTGGTTTGAGCTCTTTAACTCCTAGCAAATGATGGGAATATGTAAAGTTGTGGTTTTCCAACCTCTTTCTTCTTTTCAGCCTATTTGAACATGAAGTACTGAGAAGCTTAGAGATGATGGCAAGTGAAGCAGACGGAGAAGGCAGCGGAGTCTGTGTGGCGGTGGCCAGCTGTCACTGCATTCCTGTAGGACATGTTCCATGGCGGATGGAGGTTTCACAGAGTTGGATGGTCACACAACTACATGGGATTTCTTTTTTTAAGCAAAGATAGACCCGCCTTTGAAGTCAGCAGCAAGCATAAAAGTGTACAATTATTCAGAACGAGAAATCACAAATAATTGTAAATTTTAGAAAGTTGAGAAATATTCCCAAAGTCACAGCGTGTCATTTCTCAGGCTCTGAACTTTTCCTGCTTCGTTTCCTCTCTCACCACCGCTGGGGAAGTCACTGCCAGGACCACCTGTATCATTTGAAGAACTTAGGGCAAAATAAAGCTGCCGAGTCCCCTGTCCAAAATGTATTGCTGCTCTTAATTGGGAAATCTCTCTGGCAGAATTTCCAAACCTACATCCCTGTGAACATGGCTCTTTCCAACTGTACGGACTGCACATTCACGAAACCGGCTGTATCAGCATGACTAAATGCAGAAAATACAATATGTTAATTAAGTGAACTCAATTATTGTGTGTTTTATATTCTTATTGTGTATTTTCCCTCCAGGTTTTGGAAGCATATATTTGATGGACACTTCAGGTGACGAGTGCTTTGTGGTGTCCTTTTCCAAAAAGAGGCTGGAAAAGCTTTCCATCTTTTGAGCATATTTGAAATTTATCCCTTTCAAAATTCATCGGCTGCTTGGACAGGTTTTCCTTTCCCAGCCTCATAATTCACTACTCTCCGTGCCATGCAAGCTTTAGGATCGCTGTCAAATATGGCAAAACCACTGTCAATTATCTCTCTTAGTTTTGTTGCATGTATTTATTTGTATGTGGGTGGGTGGGTGAGTAGGAGCGTGCCATATCACAAGTCTAGTCAGAGGTCCAAGGGTAAGTGGAGAGAATCAGTTCTCTCCTTCCTTTCTGTGGGTCCCGGGGATCGAACTCAGGAAGTCAGCCTTGGCAGCAGGCCAGCTGTGAGGCTTGTTCTACAGGATTTGGGTACACTCATATTACACTAGGGCCTTTGTGCCTGTTTCCTGATGGGGTGTTGCTATGGAAGTGGTTGCTAGGTCCTTGAAACTCTTCCTGTGCAAGAACGACTGGAAATGACATGGCAGCCATTTCTTAAATCCAATGAAGCCACGACTTAATTCTCCTCAGCTATATTCAAAGGTGCCTAAGATCTCAGGACCAACAGACAGAAAGAAAATATAATTTTTGGATGAGATGATATTTGAAAGTCAAGGGGAAGATTGACGTTCCTCAACAATATTCATAACTAAAATATTGTGTGTCTGAACATTTTGTAGGAAGATGCAATATGAAGAGTCCATATAAGGCTTACAGTAAATCTAGCTGTGGGCATCAATCAAATCCCAATGGTTTCTGGGAATCTACCCTCCTGGAGCAAAATATCATGGCAAAAAGAGAGTAGAGCCACGGTGCCGGATCTGCAGAAAGCCAGGCTAGGACTAACCACTTTCTTTGGTAGAAGACAGGTGATTTTAAAACTCCACAAGGCAAGGGCTGTTGGCTTCCTTTCTGTGCTTTCTGGCTTGCATTTCCAGGCAGGTAATAGAGTATACCTCTATTGGCCTGATGGGCGATGATATTTATTCTAGGTAAAGATAAATGAAAAGAGGCTTCTCAGTTATTTGACGTCAGTGGCCACTAGAACAGGTCACTTGGCATCTGCGTAGGTGAGAAGTAATCACACATTTCTGATAAAGAACATTTCCCAGAAAGCCAAAGCTGTCCTCTTATAAGAAACATTTTATTCATTTCTTCATAGTACCTGGAACTATAACAACCAGGGACTGCACTTTGAAAATAGTTTAGCTTCACATATGCTACCTGTGCCATCTAGACACCAGGTGCCCAGCATTTCAGGAAACTTAGGAACAAACGAGGTTCTCAGACGTTGGTATACAGTCCAAGCTCAAGAGACAAATAGGAAACAGAACAAAGGAGGAGAGAACGGGCAGAGCCCATGAGTGCCGGATGAGTCTTCAGTGTCGCCTGCAGTTCCTTATGACAGAGGAAAGCAGTGGAACAGAAGAGCTACGTCTTTGCTCCTTATGGAAAACTCAGTGGCCCTACTCTGTTCCCATCCTTCTAGGTCTCTATCTTTGAGAACACCAGCTGGCCTCCTTTCTGCCTCCTTCCTGCCTTGAGTCTGACCTCTCCACTCTTTCCTCCCCTCTTACTGCGAGCATCTTTCCTCTATGCTTCCTCCCTGTTCATGTGGGCCATTTGTGGATTCTTGCATTCAAGTCTTCTTTTCCTTTCCTCTGTCACCTGAATGGCTCCCCATCTTTAACATATCCGTATGCTTATGACCTTGCACTTGGGGTTGCCACCTCAATCCCACTGGTCACTCATTCAAATACTGAGAGTGCCTCTGACCACAGCCTTTGGGTCTAAAGCCTTTCTTCTGGACTCTCTCTCTAAAGTCCTTTTCTCTCCATCTCCGACATTGTTACTTGATTGTGTGCCTTCCTCACTGCTAAATGGATTAAAGCCATGTACGAGACTTCTCAAATCCATTTCTCATCTGCTCATTCTGTTCCATATATTTGCTTAATGTAAACTTACATAATTTTACTTTATTGTTCTGATACCTCTGTCCTTCATAAAGTACAAAGTTGCTCAGTCTAACGTCAGAGGCTTCCAACACTCTGATTTGAACGCACAGTTTCAGCGTCATGCAAGACTTTGAGGAAAGAATGACAATGAACAAGAGTCTTCATGTGGACCACCAAGACCCAATTAGAAGTTTTAATCTTTTGAAAGCCCCAGCAAACACTTAGATGAAGATTTAATGCAGAATAACATGGAGCTAGGTTAATGGCCAAGGAAACGAGCAGAGAGCAGGACAGTAAGTATACCTAGACACTCTTTATGGAGCTGGGCATGGGCTCGCCTGGAAGAAAGAGTGCTACTGTACGTAAAGGCCGACTTTGCAAATGGCCCTCAGTCATTTCCAAGAATGCCAGGAAACTCCATTCATGGACTGATAATTTCTGACTCAATGAAAAGGCAAGAGAAAACCCCCTGAAATAATTTCCCCACTCTCATATTATCTCTTTTTTTTGCACTGATATTTTATGTCATCTCTTGTGGAAAGGTAATTTCGAGGTTGTTTTCTACATATTACCTGGTCTCAGAAGGAAACTCGATCATTTGGGGACATAAAAGGAAGTGAAAAAAATGCATTAGGTAAAAAGGAAGGCCAGAATAATAGGAAAGAGTGTCTTCCTTTTTTTTTTTCAGACAATGATCTCTTTTCTTAAATTTTTTCCATTTTTTACTCGTTATATCATTGAAAGAAAAGATATAGGGCAATTTGCAATCCTTTCTTAAGCATCTAACGACTGATTCGGCTTCCGTTGATCTGTTTTCATTGATTATACTTCTGTAATGAAGTTCACCTCTGTTGCACACTTACTGAGACTCTATGACACTTCTCCGACCCTACCAGATAACATATGAACACCCACACCATATCTGAAGGAACAAAACCAGATTGAGACCAGCCTTAAAATATCATTTACATATACCTGATATTTGTATGTTTACACATTAGTGCACATCCTTAGTTCTACTGATTATAGTCTTTTTTAGTGAAATTAGGAGAGGAAGCAATGAATACATGTAAGAAATGAGGAAATAACTGGTTAGGACAGACCACTTACTGTAATTTGACTAATCCAATGTGAGTTTCTGGCTTCAAAAAGCCAAATATATGCTTTTAAAAATAAAATGTCTTGTGATTAATTAAATTTAAATAAAGGCCTTTTAAAAGTTTGTAGATTTAATCATTTAAACATCTTAAATTACTTTGGAAATTAGGAAGACTATAGTAATTCATAATTATCTAATCTCTAACCAAAGAAAATTAGTTTACTGACATTTCCTACTGACATTAGCAGCAAATTAAGAATATTATTAAATTGGTTTTATAAATGTCTAAATCGAGACAGAACTATGAAGTGAATTTCCCAGGGTTGTAGTCAAGTTGATAGAAATTGGAAGCTGTGGATTTTAATTTATTTTTGTAAGGCTCTAATGATTATTAAAGTGTGTGTTCACCTAAGCATTCAAGCTAATGACATTAACTGCATATAAAGAACTTTAGAAAAAAAATCCCTTACTCTGTCGAGAATCATGTTTCTCCTGGTTAATTCTTACAAAATATTAAGGGGAGAACAAATTAAAATATTTCCCATGAAAAGTAACAAAACAAGTCTTTAAAATTTATTTGGGTTTATAAAAATTTAAAGATGGCTTCTGTGCTAAGAATATAAAATACCAATTGGTGTGAGAAGAGCTGAAATGCCAGAGAAAACCCCAACTTAGTCTCCTTGGATTATTTCAGTTCCTAACATCATCTGCTCATGCTTTCCTTTCTGGGTTGGGGAATTTTTTTCCCCTTTGTTTTTCACCTCAACTGTGTGATAATAATGTGATACTGTTTCCTTTCATATTGTAATCACGAATGTATGTGATAGTTTTAATGTATACACCGTAATACACATGAACAGTTTTACCATGGCATTTATACATGCTTTGCTGTACCCATCTTTCCTAAAGCCCCTTTCTCCTCACTCCCCTGGGCCCTTCACCCTCCCTGGTACCCTCTATGGCTTTTTGGTTGCCTCTATTTTCATAGCTTCACATATGAGGGAAAAAATAGGATCTGTCTTTTTGTACCTTTCACTTGTTTTGTTTAACATGATGACCTCTTGTTATTCATTTTCATGTAAATGACAGGATTTTGCCTTTCCTAACGGTGGGTTGGAATCCCATTGTCTATATTCACACATGCTTTCTTCAGGCACTCATCTGCCAATGGGTGAGGATGATTCCACAGCTTGCCTATCATGAATAATGATAAAATAAACGTGTCTATCTGGGTTTCTTTGGTAAGATGGTTTTGTTTCCTTTAGGTGCATACGCAGGAGTGGAATAGCTAGATGACATGGCTTTGGAAGACAGCACCATCTTGATTTTGATAAAGGGCATTTTAATTCATGTTCCCACCAACAATGTATCCTATCTACTAACAATATCTTTCATTTTTTTCCACACCCTCTCCATCCAGCATTTTCTGTATTTGAATGTGCTAAGATGAAATCTCTGGTTTTTGTTTACACATACTGATGGCTAAAAAATATTAGTGTTTGTGTGTATCTTTGACATTATATTTCTTTTGAGAGATGCCTGTTTAGAACATGTGATGACTAGATCAGGTATTCTTTTGCTGTTAATGCTTTGAAGTTCTTTGTAGACTTTGGATATTGGTTCTGTCAGAGGAGTGACAAGTAAATATTTCCCCCTTTCTGTAGGTTGTTTCTTCAGGCCATTGGTTATTTCTTCGGAATGCAATAGCTTTGTACTCTGAAGTCAATTCTTCCTTTTAAATCCAGGCCCATTCTGAGTCCTACTCAGCAAACCAATGCCTGTTCCAACATCTTGGCCCTGCTTCCCAGTCCCTGTTCTCTTCAGGTCCAACATTTACATTAAGGCCTCTGTGAGTCCATTATGTTTTTAATAGGTTAAGAAATAGGAATATAGCTTCAATACTTTCCAGGCAGATGTCCAGTTTGCTCATCAGCACATGTAAAAGAGGTTGCCTTTTCTTTAAAGCTGCCATCTGTATTGAGATTCGGTTTGCTGTATTTGCTACCATTTAATACTTTTGGTCGATGCGTCTGTTTTCCCTGAAATATCATGCTATTTCCCTTAGTAGGCTTTGATAATAAAACTCAAAGCAGATAGTATGAAACTTCCAACATTACCTTTTCTGCCCAGGATTTCTCTGGCTATTGATCATGCTTTGTGCTTCTATAAGAATCTAAGTTTTTAAATAGCTTCTTACTATGCAGCCTAAATTAGCCCTGAACTCACTTTCCTTCCTGCTTCTAGGATTGCAGATGTGTGCAAACAAGCAATGTGTCTGCATGGATTTCAGGGTTGTTTTCCCCCTAGTTTAATCAAGAGTGTCACTGGTGTTTTGAAACGAAATGCTTTAAATGTAACAGTCACTTTTGGTGATGTGGCCATTTTAGCAACATTAATTCTTCTTACCCATGAACTTGGAAGCTCTTTTCATCTGTGTCATATTTCACAACATCCTTCAGTACCTTAGAATGATCACTGTATAAGTATTTCATTAGGTTCATTTTTAAATTTTTAAATTTTTGAATTTCCAATAAATTGATCCACTGAATTCTTAGTATGTTTAATACTAGAAAAGAGAAAAGCTTATGTTTACGTGTTGATTTTAGATACTGCATCTTACTGCATATCAGATCTAAGTGTTCTCTTGTGGAGTCTTGACAACATCTAGAATTAAACCATCTGTACTCAGGGATGACTTGTCTTCCTCATCCCTGATTGTATGCCTTTCCTTCTTTCTGTTGCCTGATTTCTGTAGCTAAATTAAAGTTCTTTATTGAGTAAGAGTGGGGGAAGTGGGTGCCCTTGTCTCTTTCTTTATTTGAGACATATAAGTATTTGATATAAGCAGTGCTTATAGAGTTTCCTCATTTGGTATAATATTGACTATGGGTTTGTCATAAACAGTCATTGTTTATTGAATGAGATCTTTCCATACAAATTGATAGAAATTTTTTAATTCATGTGAATGTGTGTCCATGTGACTGTTTGTCATGTACATGTGAGTGCCTTAGAAGATGTTAGATTCCCTAAAGCTAGAGTTATAGGCAGTTGTTAAACCAAATATTGTGAAATCCCCAAAATGGGTTCTAGGAACTGAGCTTGGATGCTCTGTGAAAGTCCCAAACACTTTAGTTGCTATCTTGAGAGAATATTTGATGGCAAATGATTTTTCTGTACCAATTGAGATGACCATGCAATGTTTATCTTTGATTCAACATATGCACTGTATTATACTTATTGATTTCCAAATATTGAACCACCCTTGGACCATAGTGTCAACTCTTGTTATATTGTTGAATTGGATTTGCAAGAATTTTATTGGCTCTTGTTGTCTAAGTTCATCAAGGAAATTGGCCTATAATTTTCTTTTTCTGTTATGTTTATTAGGTTTTGGTATTAGGGTAATTAGTACTGATTTGTCAAATGAGCATGGAAATTCTCTTTTCATCCATATTTTATGCAGTTCTTTGAGAAACATTAGTTTCCATCTTTAAAAGTCTGACAGAATTCAGATGTCAGCAATCCAGTTCTGAGGTTTTTCTTTGCTAGGAGAATTTTTATCATTAATTTAGTTTCATTGACTGCTATGGGATTATTTTGATTTTTAAGTAACAACTTGGCCGATTTTATTCTTCAAGATTCTATAATATACTGACATATGAATTTTCAAACTGTTATTAACCTTTGTTAGGGTTTGATAGATATTTATAAAAATATGTCCCCTATCATTTCTAGTTGTATTTATTTTATCTGGGTTTTCTCTCTCTTTTCATTAGTTTAGGTATTTGCTGATTTTGTTCACCCCTTCAAAGAGTAAACTCTATATTATCTAGGCAGTGCCTGAATTCTCTCTTCCCATGTGACTTTAGGTTGTGTGGCATTTACAATAAAAATAATCAGCACTGTTTACTTTGAGAATTTTCTGTTTTGTTGGTTCTGTGATTATACATTCATTTGATATCAAGGTTTATTTTGGGGTTAAGCCCCATTAAGCCTTTCAGGGTCCAGGTAAGATTTGCTATAGCAAGCAAAAATCTGACTTTTAAGATCTGATAAAAAAAATAAATTAACTCATGTACGCTACCTCTACATGTTTTTTTTTTTCTTTTTTTTCCCCCCTTGGGTGAAGAAACCCTGAGAGAAAAGGGGACAGTCTCCACCAGGCTTTTAGTTTTTACAGATGTGGTTAAAAAATTCCAGAGACAAAAACAATGATATCAATATGCATTTTAGAATCACAAAAAGACAGGTAGAATCTGACAAAGCAGCACTCCAAAAAGGGGTGACACCACCCAGGAGGGGCCAGCTGCCAAGGAGAAATACTTGACTTTCCAAACTACTAGACAAAGTTACAAAATGTCCCTGAACCTGGAGTCAGCCACACTCAGACCTGTTTGTCTGGTACTGTCTTCCTATCTTTTTGAAATTCCTTCAGGGTCAGTTAGCAAGGGTAGTTGTGGGGGACTGACTTTATGTAAATGTGACTACTGGAACAAAGAGAATATTATTGCTCTAAGGCCTCATGGAAGGTCATTCCATTGCCCGTACAGGAGAAGTCACACTGCTGAGGTGTTTTGGGTATGGATCCCATTTTGAAGGGAAGAATCATGGCTTCACAAGGTTTTTACAGATTTGATAGCGACTTTTCTAAAAGGCTGTGTTCCTGCAGCTCTGCTATGGGCTCTCCATGTGGATGTGTACATATATTCTTCCCATGAATCTGTCTATTGGTCTGATAGCTGTACATTTGCTGTATAGTCTTGTGAGCTCCAACAGTTTGGTCTTTGTTTATCTTAGCAAGACTTTATTTTACCTTCAATTCTGAAGGATACTTATATGGATATAGCTAGACTGGTAGTTAGCATACATTTTTTCACAGTTTGGAAAACATGATTCTCCTTGGCTTTGGAATTTCTATTGTGACATCTGTAGCAATGCTGATGCTTTTGCTTTATAAATGGCTTGGCATTTGACTTTCATAGCTTTCATTATTATTATTGTTGTTATGTGCTTGGCAATTATAAGTATGGTAATGGAAACATTCTTTTCTAAATTCCTTCTGCATCTGGATTTCCATATATTTCCCAAGAGTTAAAACACTTTCTGGTATTATTTTATGGAATGGGTTTCCCTCAGCCTTTGTCCTATATCCTGGTTCTGATTCTATTATATTACTTGTAAGTTTCATTTCTTAGTCAAGCCATGCAGTTCCTGCAGTGCGCTGGTCATAATTTCTTTTTGTCTATATTGTCTTCAAGCACTGATGATTTTCTTTCTACTTGATCTAGTTTACTGGTGAGATTTTCAAGTACATTTTAAAATTTGATTTATTGAGCTTTAATTTCCAAAATTTCTACTTGTTTCTATTTCAGAATCTCCCTATTGATTTTTTAATATTTTGCATCTTTAACCCATTCAGATGTTGTTTATATTGCTTGAAGTCATTGTTAACTTTAAATTTCTTGTCCAATATTTTTTTTCCAGTCTACTATGTCTGTTACCTAAGAACTATGAGCATGCAGAGAAGCAATGTCACCTTGTTTGCCCCATATTTCTTGCATTTTAATGTTGAGATGCTCATATCTTTTAGGATGTGATGTGGGATTCCCTTCCGTATTTTGTGAATACGACTGGTTAATGAATAAAGAATCTGTCTTGGACTGTGATAGGGTAGAGTAGAGTTAGGTAGGAAAAACTAAACTGAATGCTGGAAAAAAGAAGGTGGAGTCAGTGAGAAGCAATGTAGCCCTGCTGGAGACAGACGCCAGAACTTTTCCTGGTAAGTCACAGCCTCTTGGCGATACACAGAATAATAGAAATGGCTTAAATTAATATATAAGAGCTAGCCAATAAGGAGCTAAAGCTAATAGGCCAAGTAGCCTATTTTAATTAATACGGTTTAATTAATATGGTTTCTGTGTGGTTATTTTGGGATAAACAAGTGGGCTCCAACTATATAAGGATGAGCAGCTGGGATCAAATTAGCCAGCTCCAACTACAAGAATGAGTGACATTAGCCATGTTATGTGCATTTTAATCTTGAGATGTATGCATCTGTTAGAATGGAGGACACCTAGAATGTTATTGAAAGGTCTTCTTAGTGGTTGGCCTGCTCTTAAGGGCTCACTTCCCAGTGCTGTTCAGAAGAAAGCAAACAAATGGCTGTAACACCTCCTTCAGACACAGAAATTAGGTTAGTGTCTCATCACTGTGGCAAAAGTACCAGAAAGAACGACTTAGGGAGGAAGTGCTAGCAGATTCACAGTTCAGAGGCATCTGAGACTCTGGGGAACGGAATGACGGAATGACGTAACTATGGAAGCATGTGTCATGGCTCATGGCAGGTAAAGAGCAGAGCAATGAGATGAGGGGCTTGGGACAAAATACAACCCACCAAAACATGCCCCTCGTAGTGGCCCATTGCCTTTGCTTAGGCCTTATCTCAAGTTTCCAGTACAATGGTTTAGGCGCTGTTCCCTGAGGGGCGGCAGCGGGCCATGAGGGGTGGTGGGTTCCAGGCGGTGAGCTATGGCACTCAATGCACCACTGCCTGCGGCAGAGCCACAGCGGGTGACCTGAGACCCACGGCAGAGCTACAGAAGCCCTCAGCAAGTGAGAGACCCACAGACACGCCATGCAGAGACTATGGGTATAGTTTATTTAGTGGGTTATGGATGGAGGGGGAAAAGAGGGAGAGAGAGAGAGAGAGAGAGAGAGAGAGAGAGAGAGAGAGAGAGAGGAGAGAAACACAGAGAGAGAAACAGAAAGAGAGCCCACTCGTGCAGAAGATCCACTTGCCTCATCAGAAGTGGGGGGAGTGGGCAGGGCTTGTCTATTAAAGGGATAGGATAGATCATTATATCCAGAACCTTCCCATACATCACTGCCAGTTGGGGGGTGGGCAAATACTCAATACTTGAGTCTATGGGAAATATTATATATTAAATAAAATGCCATTTATAAAACAATGCTAATAAGAGAAAGGAAAGGGGCAGAATAACAAGAGGTAAACTAAAAAGTTAAAAAAAAAACTACAGGTCATACTAAAAAAAAGTCATACTAAAGTAATAAAAACAGGGAGCTGGGAAGGATAAGTGGAAGAAGTAAGATTAAGAAAAGGCAAAGATGAGAACAAGAAAATGGATGAGAAGCCGGGCAGTGGTGGTGCATGCCTTTAATCCCAGCACTAGCGAGGCAGAAGCAGTCAGATCTCTGGGAGTTTGAGGCCAGCCTGGTCTACAAAGTGAGTTCCAGGACAACCAGAGCAATGACACAGAGGAAACCTGCCTTGAAAAACAAAACAAAACAAAAACCCAAACAAACAAACAAAAGAAACAGAGTGAGAATCACGGAATCAATTGGAGAGTAAAAGAGTAAATATTAAAAAGTAAGGTGGGATGAAAGAAAAGAGAAGCAAGATTAAAACTTCTTTTTAGCTGAGGTATTTGGATTAGAGAGACTTCTTTCTAGGTGCTTAATACTGAATCCGTTAGGAATTGGTGCTGATGACTGTAGCTGAGTCCTCCTGTTGTCATATCTGTGTATACTGAGTCCCGGCACAGTGTTTCCTGCCTGTTAGTTACAGGCATGCTGCCCGAGGCAGCTGTGCATCCACCCCATGCACGCAGGATGCTGTACACCAGGAGTTCGCGGTTGTGACTCTCTCCGGAGTCCCCTGATCTGTACCTGGGGGTGTGTCGAATGTCCGCGCTGTAACATTTCTCTGAATGCCCCGAAGTGTGGGGTGAGCAAACACACCACTGAGCTTCACGTGGGAGGAGGTCAGTTACGGGAAATAAGCCATCTGCCAGCCTGCATCTTGATGCTCTCAGACACCGCCTCCACAGTAAGCCACTAATGAGAGGTCTTGTTCCTCATCACAGAGAGTGACCTCTCCTGCCCAAGCTAGCTCCCCACTGCTTAAAGGTCTCAGCAGGTCCTCAGAGGACTTTCCCTGCTCTGTGTCTCCTGTGGCCTCTCTGCCTAAGATCCTGTAACAGGCATCCCCAGAGATTCTCAACTGTAATTTCCTCATATTTCCTGATCCCCAGAATGGACCAGTCCAAAACAATAGGCCCCCTTTTAAGGTCACACCTGGCTTCAGCACACCCATTGTGATGGATTTCTTCAAAACTAGCCTGCCATGCAGGAGTCTCTTTCATATGATGGATGCAGGGCTTGTGCCGGGTTTAAAGTTTGTAAAAACCCTCGTTTTCCCCTGAAGCTGCTAGTGTGACTCCGCGCTTACCTTGTACTACTGTGTCAGGTCCAGCTGGATTGGCATTGGGGCTGGCTTCGAATTTCCCCGGAGTAGGTACCTGTTCCTCTGTTCTTTTTTGTTTTCCTAAACACATCTTTCTTAATTCCTGCCACCCTTTCTCTGGGAATACACTTTCTCTTCTTTTTGTCTGAATCTTCTCATCCCTTTGGATGTAGTTGTACTGAGGTTACTGTTACCCACCATTTTACCCTCCAACACCATGGCCCACGTACTTTATCCTGTCATTGGTCTCCTTAAGGAAGTCTGTCCTCTTACACGGCCTCTCATCTCAACGGAGCCACGAATCCCCTAGTAGGTCCGTCTGTTGGGCTGCTACAAGTTCCCTAATTTTGTAGATCTCTTGCCTTGTGACATCGGAAAGACGAATGAGCTAGTCTCCATCCTGGTTACTGAGGAAGGGAGGTTGACAGTATCTGTCCCAGCCGAAAGCGAGACCAGCTCACACAGTTCCTTAGTAGGAATGTGGAAAGGCAGGAGAGTTGATAAGGAATCTGAAACCACAGAAGGGAAGAGGAACTGGGCCTGAGGAGGAAGGGAACAAGAAGAAGATGTTTTTTCAAGACTAAGTAATCCAGACTGCAGTAATCATGCTCTGCAGTGTACAGGTAGCTAAGCCAAACCAGCGAGCTACTGTGTATAACAGCCGAAGCATGGGGTATGGCGGGAAAAAGGTGAACACATTGCAGCCAGCCTACATTTCTGATATATTTGAACTTCTAAATTTACATAGTTTTGTTCACAAATATAGAAAATTTATGGGTGAATAGTCACGTATATTGAAAAAAAGTTAGCGTCTCTTATAAGTTATAGAGTTTGGCTGCAAACTTTTAAATTGTGTTAGGCAGAATATGAAAGTTTTTCAATATTTAAACACTTCAGAATATAGATCTGGGACCAAAAGAATGCCACCTTTTTGAAGGCTGATACTAATAATGGTGTTTCTGCCATATGTAAATCTAAAACATCTTGGAACGATATATCCCTTTTATGCATTTTCTCAAAATAAGATGTTTTTTCATAGTAAATATTTTGTTACACAGAAGAAAAGGTGATTTTGCAACATGCACCTTGCTCCATCTGTTTTTCCCAGATACAGAATGTAGTGATAATGGGAACTTTTGAAGAGGAATCTCAAGGCAGAGATTTTCTTTAACCACGGCCATTTGATTATAGGCCAAAATTTGAAAGAAAATTGAAAAAGCACATTGATTTAAAAAAGTGTACAACATAAGCAGCATCCTATAACATTTTACACACACACACACACACACACATGCACACTGTGATATTTTATTTATGTTTTAATAATTAAAGCTTGCCTTAATATCAGAGGCAAAGCTAAAGCCACTAGAGGTCAGGTAATGGTGACACACCCTTAATCTCAGGATTTGGGAGACAGAGGCAGAAGAATCTCTGCAAATTCAACGTCATCCTGATCAATGCAGTAACAAATCCAGGTGGTGGTGACTCACACCTTTAATCCTAGTACTAGGGAGTCGCACATCTTTAATCCCAGATCTAGAAGGAATATAAAATGGGAGGAGAGAGAGGATCTGTCTACTTTGTCTGCTTAATCTACTTAGTCTGCGGTCATCCAGCCTTGGTAGAGGTAAGACTTCTCTAATGACTTGGCTGCTTTGCTTTTCTGGTTTTTGGGTTGAACCCCAATATCTGTCTCTGGGTTTTTTACTATTTGTGCTATACACGTATATATACACACATATATATACACATACCACACACACACACACACACACACACACACACACAGAGAGAGAGAGAGAGAGAGAGAGAGATAGCGAGACAGAGAGAGAGAGTGCAAAGCTCTCTCTTTTATATGGTTTCTTTCTTTTGATCTTTCTGAAAACCCAGGAGACAGTCAGCTTATGTTCACTTAGTTCATAGAGAATCTACTTAGACACATCCCTTCAGAACATCTTGGGCCTTGTCTTTTGGCCACGAGGCAGTCACAATAACATTCTAAACCAGAGGCATTGACTATGCCACATGTAGTCTGACATATAGTTATGTTTCTTTTTGAGACGCCAGGTTGGCCTTGAGCTTGTTGTGTAGCTGAGGATGACCGTGAACTGCACATCTTTTATAGGGATTACAAACACGTACCAGCACACGTGACCAAAGCCCATTGTTGACTAAAACATTATTACTGAACACATGACTATGATGCAGTGGTTCTCAATCCTTTTTAGGTGTCAGACACCCCCTTTCATGGAGGTTTCCTAAAACCATTGGAAAACACAGATATTTACTTTATGATTCATAATAGTACCAAAATTACAGTTCTAAAGTAGCTATAAAATTGTTCTATGGTTAGGGATCATCTCAACAAAAGGAGTTGTATTAAAGGTTTGCAGCATTAAGGAAGGTTGAGAACCACTGATTGTAGCATATAGGGCCGACTTGTTGGGGTATCTGTCCTGCCCAGTACCCCACAACCAGCAAGCCCCAAAGAAAATCACACACAGGACTCTATAAGATTATAAACTGATTGGCCCATTAGCTCAGGCTTCTTGTTAATTATTATAGCTTATATTAACCCATTATTCTCATCTATGTTAGCCATGTGGCTCAGTACCTTTTCCAGCGGGGCAGGTTACATCTTGCATCTCTGTGGTCTGGGCAGGAATGTGGAGGGAGCTTCCTGCTTCCTAGCCTTCTCCTGTTCTCATTGCCCCGCCACTACTTCCTGTCTGGTTGACCCGCCTATACTTTCTGACTGGCCAATCAGCATTTTATTAAAATACATGATTGACAGAATACAGATAATAATGATGGAGGAGGATCATCTGTCTATGTGTTACTGTCATTGGCTAATAAAGAAACTGCCTTGGCCCTTTGATAGGACAGGAAATTAGGTAGGTGTAGTAAACAGAACAGAATTGTGAGAGAAAGAAAGTAGGGTCAGAAGAGCTGCCCACCATAAAGCTGCCAGGTCAGACATGTTGACTTTTTCCTGGTAAGCCACAGATTATTAGATATGGGTTAAACAAGATGTGAGAATTAGCCAATAAGAGACTGAAACTAATGGGCCAGGCAGGGTTTAAATGAATACAGTTTGTGTGTTGTTATTTCTGGGTGTAAAGCTAGCCATGTGGGAGCCAGGTGGGAACGCAGCCCGCTGTTCCTTCTACAATTAGCTCCTCAACATTGTAAACTGGATCCACTTAAAAACCTGAGAGAGCATAAAAATAAGGGAAAGAGAGTTTAACACAGATTTTGCTGTTTGCTAGGGTGTGCTGTAGAGAGATTTCCTGTTTCAGCGACAGCGGCAGAAAAAAAAAAGCTGTGCCATTTTAAAACGCGGCTTCCTGGGCCCTGCCACCGGTGCAATCTCTGGCTATGGATCATTTCTGGGCTCGAACGTTTGTGTGCCCACTTGAGGTAGGGAACAAAGTAGCTGAGACCATGCCCATGGCTCGGCTCTTCCTGCCTGAGTAGGCAGCGGGATCAGGTCTGCTAGAAAGTGGCAGTTTTGAAATACCAGTTTCTGGGCTGTGCCACCATTGCAATCTCTGTCTGGCTCCTGCGGGAGACAGAGCTTTTGAATGGAACATTTGGAGTAAAGTGCTATGATTTGTTTGATGGCAACTAGACTCGCTGTGTGCCTAAAAGGGGATCATTGCGTGCTGCTGCTCAGAGGCACAAGTGCCTCCGCCATGCTAGCAGTGCAATGTGCAAGGCTCAGAGGCACGAGCAGCTCTGCCATGTTGGATTGGGCAGGGCAAGCAGGCAGTACCTGTTTTTGACCTAGGAATGTCACAGCTTAGATTATTAAGCGCTTAGTGATTTAAAAACTCAAAACAAAAAATATTCCTGGACAGTAAAAAGTTACAGATTCACAATAGGACAGATTCAGACATAAAGGACCTCTATATGGGTCATAGTGTTGGATGAGTATATGTAGGCTTGGGAGAGAGAAGAAAAAGAACATAGAGAATAAAGTTAATGCCTTAAAAAAAGGGTAAAGTCTTTAAAGAGATAGAGTACAGATAGTTATAGATTAAAAAAATAAAAAAATAAGCCATGTAAAAATGAAAAATTCTCAGAGAGCCTGGATTCTGTGTATTATTGTGTTTCCTTTAAAATTTTTGACTGTGAAGGAGCTAAATACAAAGAGACATTTCATTATATGGGCTGCTAAGCTGATCCAACATATATGTTCTAAAGGTATCTTGACTTCAGGATTTGGGTCTAAGAATATGATGCTTTAGAAAGAAGGTTCTTCTTTTGTTTTCACAGAGGATAAGACCCCGAGGATTGCTTGTATCCCAATATGCTATGACAGACCACGACCTCCTGAAAGGTTGCTGTGAACACCCTCAAAAAATTACTTCACACAGGATACACCATAAAAGATCTAATTAACAGCGCCCCTATACAGCAGGAAGAAGTTTGGAGAGAAATAACTACATCCATATTCCCAGATATTGTTTATAAATGTTCTTTTACATTTAAAGGGAGATATGATATAGATATGAATAATTTGCATTGGTATTGATTTTAAGGTCAATTTTGTTATATGTATATGTATTTCTGATCTTGATTAAGGTATTGAGATTGTGTAGTTCATTTAAAAATGTAATGTATAATTAGGAAATATAGGTTAATGGATAATCATCAATAATAATCAAGCTTATAGTCATGTTAGTTAGATTTTCTAGATGTGCATAGATATATTTCAGATAGGCATTCTTCATATCTTTAAAAGACTACAGAATATGGCATTTAATGTTTTAATAACTTAGGGCTTTTTATGACAATGAGACACGTATGCTCCTGACAGCACCAATCTACTTCAAGAGGAAGATGGGCATTGAACAGGCTCCTTATGGAGTTTGATAGCCATTTGGGCCAGAAACTGCTCTTGCCTGGACCAATGCATAAACTGGACTCAAAGAACCTGCAGAGAGAGGACTGCTGAACTTGCCTAAAGGTGAGATGGTCTTTCGGGGTTCCTGATTCATGAAAGAGTCTGCAAGACATTCTGCCAGACATAGCAGATAGTGACTGAACTGCCTTTGAAATTTCCTGCTTCATGGAAATGTCTCTGGATACTATGGGCCTGTAGACTAAAGATGGATGCCCCAATGGTACAAAAGAACTTTGGGTGACTATACAGGCAGCGAGATGTCTCTGTCATTTCTAGAGTTTTGAAAGTTGCTCATTTCTTGTTTACTTAGGTAGTATTACATCCTTTTGAAGTCTTTGATGGAGTTGAAGAATGGTTAGTTATGGTTATAGTTTTCCTTAGTTATAATAAAAGATAAAATAGATATAAATATTGTAACTGTAATTCTTGCTTGATAACTGTTTTGTTAAATGTAATTTTACTATGTTAAAGTTAAAGCCTTTCTTTTTTGTTTAAACAGAAAAAGGGGAAATGATGGAGGAGGGTCATCTGTTTATGTGTTACTTTCATTGGTGAATAAACTGCCTTGGCCTTTTGATAGGACAGAAAATTAGGTACGCAGAGTAAACAGAACAGAATTGTGGGAGAAAGAAAACAGGGTCAGGAGAGCTGCCCACCATAAAGCTGCCAGGTCAGACATGCTGAATCTTTCCTGGTAAGCCACGACTTCGTGATGGCATACAGATTATTAGATATGGGTTAAACAAGATGTGAGAATTAGCCAATAAGAGGCTGAAACTAATGGGCCAGACAGTGTTTAAATGAATACAGTTTATGTGTTGTTATTTCTGGGTGTAAAGCTAGCCATGTGGGAGCCAGGCAGGAATGCAGCCCACCACTCCTTCTACAACTAATGTGGTGATGCCATACCATACAGTGATTCTTATATGTAAGTCAATTTCTGAAGATGGTTAGAATTGGCACACATGCAGGACATATAGCAATTATCATAATAAAAAAAAAGTATATTTAACTTCACTACTGATTTGCCATCTGGAGATCAACTTACTAGCCTTCATGATGGTCACCTCTGCACTTTCTCATATGTCTTAATTTGATTATTTTTGTAATATTTTTGTTTCTTTTTTGAAACATTTTTATTGTACAATTTTGATTCTGTCTATCTGGCACTATAATTTGACTATTTACATGTTGTATCTTCCTTTTTTATTCCCCATCTTTTGATGTACATACTACATTTTGTCTAAATATAATTATATATAGGTTGTGTACATACCATCATAAAGTGACTACATTTTGGTAAACAAAAATAAAATACAAATAGAAAAATATTTTATAATCTTTTATAATTTATGCTTAGAAAATTTTCTTTTTGTAACATCTGAAATACTATTGATGCTGTTTACAAATCTATACCAGGGATGGAGTCCAGGTTTTACATGTCTTGAACAAATGCTCTATCACTGAGCTAACATATTTAGCATGTTTCACTTTAGTTTGATACAGTCTAAGTTTTCCAGGTTGGCCTTGAATGTGCAATCCCTCTGCCTCAGACTTCCTGAATAGCTAAGACTTGTAAGTAATTTTCTGTAAGTAATAATTTCTTCCTACCAATAAAACCAGGGCATTTAATTGGTAGAACTCTGACTGATGAAAGTAGCTTAACTCAAACTATATCTCCCCCAGAATATTTTCATTAGCATATGTTCAAATTCTGAATTTATTATAACCTTTGTGATCTCTTTATCACTATTCAAATTCTAAAAATGTTTTGAAAACCTAGTTGTATTTAAAAAGATTTATGTGAGAAACTTGATGCCATATATTAGTCTCATCAAATCATATACTGCAGTGTTACATTGGGTTCAAGAAAACAGGTCTGATGATTAATTTCAAATGTCAATATCCTGAATTATGGGATGACTGAAGAAGAGAAAGCATCACTTTTGAGTGTGCTGGTGAGGGTGCTTCCAGAGAAATTGCCATGCATGTCAGCAGACTGTGAAGACGTCCTCCACTACCTTCCTCTCTTCCCACCCACTCCTTCTTGCTGCCTCCCTTGTAAACCTAGTTTACTTTCTTGTCCTGCCTTTGGGCATCAGAATTCCAGGATCTTTGACTTTGACTGGCAGGGCTTGCATCAGTGGTCCTGGGTTCTCAGTTCTTCAGCTTTGTACTACAAACTGTACTCTATGCTTCTCTAGTCCTGAGAACTTTTGACTTGGACTGAACTACATCATTGGTACTCCAGGGCTTCCAACTTGTGGATGGCCCCTGGTGGGAATTCCTTAGTCTCCAAAACTGTATAATCCAATTAGCTTACCAAGTCCTCTCTGTTCCCCCAAATCTGTCTTTCCTTCTGGAGAACATTGATGTGTGCAGCTGCCATAACTTAAAAACAAATTGAACATCGGGGACATTTTAGCTTAAGGGTTTATCCAATATGATTAAATTAAGCAAATGAGAAGAGGCAAAAATGACCAGAAACCAGGGCTGACTGCACTGGTAACTTTGTTTTCAGAATGACATAAACAGGGTAATGTGTGAAGAGAAAGCCGCAATGGAGAATGTGCCCCAATCATATCGACATGTAGGCAGGTGTGGGGGCGTTTTCTTGTTTAATGATTGATGTGAAAAGACCCAGACCAAGGTGGGTGGTGTCAATCCTGAACTGGTGGTTCTGGGAGATATAAGAGAGGTAGCTAAGCATGGGTCTGGGGAGTAAGACAGTAGGCAGCATTCCTTCACGTTTTTTCTTTCGGTTCTGCCTCCCCATTTCCTGCCTTGCGTTCCTGCCCTGACTTCTCTCAACAGTGGATTGTGATTGGGGTTTGGAAACCTTTCCTGCCCTAGGTGTCACACCAGCAGAAACTGAACAAAGACACTGTCCTACCTTGGTGCTCTGTCCCATTATTTGTCTCCTTCCAAGAATTCTGAGTTGTTTTCTCTTAAGCCCAAAGCTTACTATTATTTTATTGTTAAAGTTGGATAGAATAGAAGGTGTCCCGGATCTGGGACAAATCAATTACGTGACTAAGAAGTTGCTATTTAGGGTTGATTAAATCTCTCTCAATCTCTGGGTACAAAACAGCATTGATTTCTGAGATACAGAGGCATAACCAACTCTAGAGGTTCTCATTGAGCCGAGAAATGGCAAGAAAGTTTGTTTGACATGTGAGGGTTGTGGGTATTTTTTTAGGTCAAGAAGTTTTTAAAATTTTATTTGCTTATTTATTTTTATTTACTTATTAGAAAGGCAGGTGTACACTTCTCTGTATAAAAACTAGGAAGATTGGGAAACTATATGTTGAGAGAAGGGTTGTGACAATGTGACATTGTACAAGAGATTCAAAGAGTGTCTATGATGTGAGATGTCAAGTTGAAATGATTTTTTTTGTTATTGATACTAATAGGTACTATTTTATCAAATAATAGGACTTTTAAAGGGAATCCCTATTATAGTGTTTTGTAAGATAAGAGTGGACAAACCTCAGAATTAGGCGGATCCCTAGTATACTATTTTATAAAATAAGATTGGACATACCCCAGAATTAGGCCCTTTGACTCTGCAAAGTCTCAGGAAAATAGCAATAGTGATATCTTGAAAATGATCTATTTTATACAAAAGAAAATTGGCAGCAAAGTAATAATGACACAGATATCCTGAAGTCCCTCTGCTCTAGACCAGCAACTGGACTTCCATCTATTCATGGGTGTTGGACTAGAGATGCATTTATTGTGCAATTAACTGAGAATGACAGCATTCCTGAGAACTCCACTGAGGTAGCTTAGATTTCATTAATTAAGGCAAACATTTATTAAATGTTCATTGGGTGCTGGCATTTTGTTAACTGCTGGAAATTCAGATGGGTATGGCATTGTCTTTGCTATAGAGCAGTAATCTAGACAAAAAATGTTCATAAAATATCTGGTGCCTGTTAAGTATTTACGTGGTATAAAATAAGGTCTTTAATTTTTTAAATGTGATAAACATCTGAGTTTATGCCCAAAGAGAAACGAAAATTCTTTTCCAGAGAACAGTCTTCTTCTACCAATAAAGTGTTTCTAGTCTGAAATCAGTGTAAGGTGTAAGAAGGGGCAGACAATGCCGGTCCTAGACAAGCCATGTCACAGAAGGGACAGCAGTAGGTGATAGCATATGGGGCATTGGAGCGCTGTTGTATGAATAGCTGTCTTCACACCCTTTAAGGGCTTTCAGGGAAGGTGTGTTAGCCCTCCTCTGTTGTGGCCAGACCTGTGAGGCTAGAGAAGGCACCACACGAAGTAATGACTTTCCCTAGTGAGTGCTAAGTTAGCATTTCCAATTCCGGGACAGGCTTTGTCCTGCCCTGGGAATTCAGACAGGAGCCAAGGGCCCACATTTCAGTGTATAAATGTATTTCTAAGTGAAGAAGGTGCTATACTTCATAAGCTCTCAGTTCCCCCTCCTCTCACAGCTTGTCATTCCCAGGCCTTTGGGTGAAGATGTGGATTGTGTTTTGAGAAACTGAAAAGTTCCTCAGGAAAATTGTAAGCGTGGGAGATGTTAATTAGTTGTCAAATCTATATGGCAGTAAGTATTGTCAATTTCCCTTTCCAGGACGTTACATTACAAGCACATTAATAACCGAGGAATAGAACATTCACAATAAAATGAGCTCTATTTCCCCAGATGCCTCACAAAATTTGATAAAGAAATGAAATAATAATATGGTTTATTGAAAGAAGTCATTAAAATTCTTTTATCATAGACCAGAAAACTAAAAAAAAATTATGCCCAGCTTCTAATTTAAGAGAAAAGCATGGATTTATTATTTTAGAGGATGAGGTTGGCTAGATGATAACACGCCGCTTAGAAATGAAAATTAAATCACCGGAGTAGCGCATTCACACCGCTCTCAGGAGTTCCCGAGTGCAGCTGGAGCGAAAATGAACGCTACAGCTTAATCGGCAGCCACAGGAAACATAAAGCGACGATGTCTTTAATCAGCTGGAGATTTTGAAGTATTTTAAAAGAACTATAAACGTTCCGATACAACTATGGATTTCGAAACTGAATAAGGAGTCAGGGAACATATATCCTGTGCAAGCTAAATGCACATGTTTGTGGCTTTAAGGCTGTGATAATGGAGGCTGGAGCTGAGCGGGACCGTGTGCTTACTAAACAGCGACTAGAACCAAGGAAAGGAGTCTTAAGTGAATGTCCCTTCCAATCAGCTTAGTGCTCCATCTCTGGCCTGTGGGAGCCCCTTACACAGTCCACAGTTGGCGGGTTCTCGGGGAGGATTGATTTTAGAAGCAAATATCGTCCTCCCCGTTCCTATGGTTCTCATTTCAGTTTCTCTGGAAAGAATTCTCTGGATCTCACGATAGGATCTCACGATAGACTTACCAACCCCAGCTCAGCTCCCCTTGATTGTTCTGATCATTTGATTTGGAGGTGCTTGGACATAAAAGCAAACAATTATTATGATGTATACCTCCCCAACTCCTAAGACGAAGTAATACAATGAACAGACCTTGGTTGAAGAGTCTGTTTTAAAGCCATGTTACAACTGTGGTTTATCTGACTTAAATATCCAGTTTGGTGGGGGAAGTTTTCAGCCATTTAGGGATTGTTCTGTTTTTCCAGATCTAGAGGGAGCCATAGACTCACTGTCTGCAGTGGTCCCTATATCAACCTCTCTTTCTTAGACACCACAATCATTCCTCAAGAATTCTTATCTGTGACCTGGTCCCTGGTCTGGTGGAGCTCAGGCCCTAGGTTGGTTTCTGGCAATGTGTGCTAGTGATTGCGTTTGGGGAATGGAGATCTTGTGTAGTGATACTTCATTTGTATTTTAGTAACTAAAGCTTGCCTTAAGATCAGAGAGTAAAACAGTCCCACTGGTCAGCCTTACAGACCAGGCAGTAGCAGTACACACTGTTAATCCCAGTAGCCACACTAGTTGCCATAGAAACTGGGTGGTGCATGCCTTTAATTCCAGTGATGCGCACCTTTAATCCCAGCCGTAGAGAGAAATATAAAACGGGAGGGGACAGCTCTCAGTCTCATTCTGAGATTCCTGGAGGCAGGACTGCTATTTTTGGACTGAAGTCAAGATAAGAGCCAGTGGCTGGCTGCTTTGCTTCTCTGGTCTTCAGGTTGAGCCCCAATTTCTGTCTTTGAGTTTTTATTAATCGTGCTTCAATCTTGTGTTACATGTTTTTATTTAATAGAGATGTGGAAAGCCTGGGGAGTATGTGTCCTGAAGAAATTTGGATTCCATTGAATTAAATATCTTGTAGTTAGTAACAGGGTTAAGATGAGGACCCATATGTCCTCCTGGTGCAGAATAATTGTCTGTATTCTGTCAATCATGTTTTAAATAAACACTTATTCGCCAGGTAGGAAGTATAGGTGGGTCAACTAGACAGGAAGTAGAGGTGGGGCGATGAGAACAGGAGTATTCTAGGAAGCAGGAAGCTCCCCCCCCCCCCGCAGTTCTGCCCAGATCACTGAAGAAACAAGATGTGAGCTGCCCTGTTGAGAAAGATATTGAGCCATGTGGCTATCATAGATAAGAATAATGGGTTAATATAAACTACAAGAGCTAATGAGTAGCCTGAGCTAATGGGCCAATCAGTTTTATAACTTATGGAGATTTCGGTGTGATTTTCTGGGGGGCTTGCAGCTGTGGGGAACTGGGCAGGACATAAACCTCAACAAGCAGACTCCTTCATGTTATATCCTCCATTACGGTTTTCTTTTTATGGTACCACCCACAGCTCTAGTTAACTAGCACATGGAAAAGTACTAATAGTTCATAGTGGTTGGGGACTAAGACACCAGAAATAGTGTCCTGGGCCAGCATGGGTCTCACCCCTGGGCCCCCGGGGTCTTCTCACCAGCTTTTGCATATTTTCTCCAGTTTTAGCTCTCAACTTGTTAACTAATACCTTTGTTGAGTTGAATGTGATCTCTAGCTTTTTACTTTGATCTTCTCTTAGGGGTTCTAATTGCCCTCTGTTTCCTCAATCTTCTCACTAGGCTGTCAATCAGGGGAAGGCTAGCCATTAATTTGTTTTATACTGTCTACTCTGCTCCTGCTTCTTGGCCTGGTGAGGCAGGCACTGGGGTCTTTTCTCACAATCAGGTTGTCTTGTTTAGTTTTCTTTTGTGAGCCAGGTCCATTTGCTGTGGAAATGGATGTGACCAAGACCCTGTTTCTTAGCAACTTGCTACTGCATTAGGGGTCAGGGCAAGGAATCATGGTTGGACCAGGTAGCTGCAAAAGGTGATAATTAATTACGATGCAGCAGAGAGGAGTTTGTGGAAGACTGTCTAGGAGGTGATGTCGGCTTTGAAGTGAAAAAGCCTGGACACTGCGAGCTACAAAGGCCTCCACTGTATGCACTGAACGCCCACCAAGACCTCTGTCTGAAACTGCCCAATGGTCAATCAAGTGCCCAGTTAAAACCATTCTAACTGTTTTTTCTCTCCCTACTAAGATGACAGCTCTATATACTGGAGTATAACATTCTATTAGACTTTAAAGGAACATTAATAAGAGGGCTGAAACATTTGCAATCAATGGGGACTAAAGAGATGGGACTATTTAATAATAAAAGACTTATAAGCATCTTACATTCAAAGCAAGTATCTAGTTATAATCTCTGAGGAACAGCTGAGCTGTTCTTAGCTCTGCTCCACTTGGCCAATTACGGTTAACCCCAGAGTTTATGCTCTCATGTATCTGATTGTTCAGTAGGTGCTTACTGGGCACAGGAATAAGGAGTCTTGTTAGGTTTCTAGCCTCAGAGGGCTCCTTGTCTGCTGGTGGATCCTGTTGTACAGACAAGAGTAATGAGATAGGCATGTAGCCTGGTGACCCGTATGTTCTGCTCACATGATTGTGTGTGTGTGTGTAATTTAAATCGTGTCACCATGTAATGAGGGAGACAAGCAGACAACATATGCTGTCAAATGAAACCCCCACCACTAGGAACGCGTCACATCTTTTTGAGTCATTGTTGATCATTTTTGAAGTACCATACACACAACACACACACACACACACACACACACACACACACACACACACAGAGTCTTTGGGAATCTTCTGTAGTAGTAGGTCCTCATACAGCTTCCCAAAGGCCTTTAGTGTTAGTTAGTCATTACTCCCCATATTCCCTCCCATACTGATTCAAAATGGCACAAATGTTTGCTGACTAACCAACCACAATTTGTTGGTTAAGGTCCAGTCCATGTGATGGAACCCTTGCCTGATATTGTTAATGAAGCTGAGAACCTAAGACGAGAGAGGTCATTAACTTAGGGAAATCCTATTATTACTACTATTTTGCTCAATGTACAAAGCAGTATCTGCTATACCCACAGAGCATAGCATTCTTCTTGCAGTTCTTGCTACTTAGCAGAGAGACCCACAACTGGATAGTGTGCAGAGTGTTAGAGACTTTGGAGTGCTCAGCCTTAAATGGGATGTCTTCATCACATCCCTCCCCTCACAGTTCAGGAATCTAAGAGGGTGGAGGGACTGTAAGAGCCAATGGTGGTGAGTGATTTTTTTTAAAAAAGAAAACATTATATGTTTTTTTAGACACAATAGGGTAGGTGCACATATAAGCTCACAGAGATGGTGAAAGCATGCACAAGACCCACACAAGTTCAGCCCAGACAAAAATCCCAGCACCAAGAAGGGGAAGTAAGCACAAAGTCACACCCTAACCAAGAAGTTACTTGCAATTGATACCTTCTGGGAGAATACAAAAGTAGTTTTATTCCAGGAAATAACACTGGGTATATCAAACACACCCTAGGGCAGATTCCATGCTCGGGACAATACAAATTGGACTCTGTGACTTTAGCGGCTTTTTAAATTTTGTTTTTGTTCATTTTTTTAAGATCAAGAAAGAACATGAAGTTGGGTAGGTAGGAAGGGGGGACTTTGGAGAAGTTGGGACTGAGAAAGGCTAGGATAAAAATATACTGCATGAAATAGCCAAAGACTAAATAAAGAAGACTAAAAGCTATTCTCAACAGTACACTCTTCTCTTTTGCCCCATGTCCCTGCATGGACTTAGATCAGGGAGTGGGCAGGACTGACAGTCTTTAACTGCTGCCTTTTTATATTTGTAGTTGTTCCTTAATGAGTTCTGTTTCCACCCAACCCAATGACACGGGATGCTCATCCGCTCCCACTGTAGGACTCCTCCAGGGGATAGTAACCTTTGCTCGGACAGTCTCCATCATGATTGCTGAAACAGTTCCAGAGTAGTGTTGCTGCCTGGGCTCCATGACCCTGTCCTTCCCCCACTCTCTTGGAAGATGTCAGACCTGCACTCTGTTCTATTCTCGACTCAAGATTGACACCACCCCCTCCACCTTTACTCACAGCGGGTTTCTTCAGAGACGATTTTTCACATTCAATCTTGTCCTGACATCTGATCTGTAGAGGAACTGAGCCTTCTGTTAGAGCATTCCAGTATTTTTATTTTATTTCTCATATCATTTAATCACCATTAATATATTTTCTTCTGTGAATTGGCTATTCATATTCTCCCCTCACTAATGTTCTTTAGACTCATTTTCTCTTTGAGTTACTTTCATATTTATATAATATCTTTACTATTGTATGTGACAGAGATGGTGAAGTTGGGTTTTAACTACGATTATCACTAGTCTGGTACGGTAAAGTGAGTGACCAAGCCAAGAGGCAATGTGTTAGAAGAACGTTATAAAGAGGGCCCTGTAACTGTAATGCTTTCAGCCACATTGAGGACATGCCAGGTCAGGCTCCATGGAGAGAAAAAGTTGTAGAAAGATGCTTTGAGGTGGGGGGGGACTTTGGAATTCTCCCTTCATCTTGTCTAAAGAGGTCTTAAGCGGGTCCACAACTGTGTGCTGCCTGTTATCATGGGTAGACACCTTTGACTTCTGTGTGGGGAATTGTCAAGCAGACCTTGGCCTGGTGCTGTAACAAAGAGATAGATACATGGGGAGGTGGGAGGAAGGAGTTTGTTTGCCTTAGATGTTCATGTTTCCATGATGTGGGATTCAATGCTGTGAATCCCATTGGTTAATAAAGAAACTGTCTTAGGCCTGTGGCAGGGTAGAGTAGAGCTAGGCAGGGACAACTAAACTGAATGCTGGGAGAAAGTAGGCGGAGTTAGGGAGAAGCCAGGGAGCCGCTGCCAGAGACATTCACATTGGAACCTTGCCGGTAGGCCACAAGCTTCATGGTAAAATATAAAATACTGGAAATTGGTTAATACTAGATGTAAGAGCTAGCTAGCAATATGCTTAAGTGATTGGCCAAGCAGTGATTTACATAATATAGTTTCTGTGTAATTATTTCTGGAGTCTGGGTAGCTGAGAAAACAAGCAGCTTCCTACTACAGTTCCAGAGTTGTAAAAATTTGAAGCAGGAATGTTTCTGGTAGACTATTGAAGAGAGAGATCCCAGGTGGCACTGTTCCAATCACTTCCAGCAGGCATTGAGGTGTTACTGGATATTAAGTGGCCCGAGTGAATGGACCACAAGTGATGTGGGATTACCCTCAGTATGCTATGAATGTTTTGTTATCACTGGTTAATAAAGAAGCTGCTTTGGTCTATGACAGGGTAGAATATCACTAAGCAGGGAAACTAGACTGAATACAGGGAGAAAGAAGGTAGAGTCAGGCAGACGCCATGTAGCTGCCCAAGAAGTAAGATGTGAGATAACAAATCACCAGCCTCATGGTAAAATAAAAAATAATAGAAATGGGTTAATTTAAGATATAAGAGTTAGAGAATAAGAAACCTGAGCTAATAGGCCAAAGAGTATGTAATTAATATTAATCCTTAGAGTGGTTATTTTATAAGCGTCTTCCAGAACAGGCAGGAAGAGAAAGCCTGGTCCAGGGGGACAAGCAGGGCAGAGAATATTTCCAGCTACACACAAGGAACCTGGAATGGAAGGTGACGCTGGTGGAATATGCTCTCCTTCTATTCAAGAACAGACAGTAGGGTATTCCCGTGTGAGCCTCTGAACAACACTTGGCAACACTCAATGTTATTCATGTCTATCCTTTGTTTATATTGAAGGTTTTAATTTTGAAAAAAATAGAGATCCATTTGTAGGAAACAATAGTGATTCTTTTAATGTTTTCCAGAATGCTGAATTTAGAGTTGTAAAGATATAGTACAGTCTTACAGACAGAATGCTACATCCAGGACACGGAATACTGTCCTCATTACAGGGTTTCGTGGTACGTTTTCACAGCCGTCTCTGCTGCCTCCTGCCCACATTCTCATCTTAATTTTCAGTGAACATTAATCTGTTCTTCATTTCTGTGACTTTGCCATTTCAAAATGTTTGAACAAATGGAGCAAAATAATCTTCAGATTTTCTCCTTACTAAAGTTCTTTGGCGATTCTGCTAGGCTGGAGTGTCTAATGTTAATAGTCATTACTTTCTCTTGCTGCCTAGAATTCCACATGGATGGCCCATGCCTTTGTTCAGCCATTAGTGTTGAGTAACACCTGCGTCATTTCCAGTGTGTAGCCATTATGAACAAAGCTGGAATTTCTTCTCATCCAGGAGAGATGTTGCTGGGTTAAGATACTGTTCTCCTTGTCTAGAAAATCTACGTCATTCATTCTCACTATCCGTATATCCATGAACCAACTCCTTCCCTCCACAGCCAACATTTGCCAACCTCACTGGTTTTTATCCCAGTCATTTTAGTAGGTCAGTCGTGGCTGTGATTGCTTGCTGTGGCTTCTAGACTGACATCATCATTAGATTTTCCCAATTCTTTCTTGCTCAACACCATAGACACTCTTTATTTATTTTCTATCTGTATGTCTTCCGTGACATGCCTCTCTAGTCCTCACTTGTCTGCTTGTTTCCCCTCTGCTGAGCTTCTCAGCACCTGGCACAGTAGCTGAGTTCTCTGTCACATTGCATCCTGCAAATGTGACCCAGCATCCTCAGACCATGTTTCCTCAGTGGTTTTCAACCTTCCTGATGCTGCAACTCTTTAATACATTTCCTCATGTTGTGGCGACCCCTAACCATAAAATTATTTCATTGCTACTTCATAACTGTAATTTTGCAGCTGTGATGAATTGTAATGTAAATATCTGATATTCAAATCCAGTAGAAAAAAAAGGTCATTTGACTCCAAGGGGGTCATGACCCACAAGTTGAAAAACACTTCTCTAATGTTTCTTTTTCAGCAAAAATTTTAAATTTTAAATTGTTCAGATGATCAGATTTTTCCTGTCGTGGATTGTGCTTGAGGTGTGAAATCTAACAGCTTTTATCCCGGGACATCCTGGGTGCTCATTCTTTGCTTCCAGAAGTCACAATCAGTGTATTATTTACATATAAGGACACAATTCAGTCAGCTTAATGAACATTTAAGATGTGAGAAATACTTCGATGTCCCCTCTGTGATATTTTTGGTATTGTTTTGTTTAGGTATTATTTTGCTGAAAAAATAAACCTGTTGAAATTGCCTTGTTATCTTTGCCAAAAGTCAATGGATGAAATTGTGATGGAGGAGGGTCATCTGTCTATTGTTACTTTCATTGGTTAATAAAGAGACTGCCTTGGCCTTTTTGATAGGCCAGCCCTTAGGTGGGTGGAGTAGACAGAACAGAATTGTGGGAGAAAGAAAGCAGAGGCAGACAGTCGCCATGACTCTCCTCTCTGAGACAGATGCAGGTTAGGATCTTTTCTGGTAAGCCACCACCTCATGATGCTACACAGATTACTAAATATGGGTTAAAGCAATATGTGAGAGTTATTCAATAAGAGGCTAGAGGTAATGGGCCAGGCAGTGATTAAAAGAATACAATTTGTGTGTTGTTATTTCGGGTGTAAAGCTAGCCGAGCGTGAACCGGGTGGAAATGCAACCCACGACTCCTTTTACAACAAAATTGTGCGGATATTCTGAACTCTTTTTAAACAATTTATTTTCATTTTTGTATGCATTGGTATTTTGCCTACATGTGTGTCTGTGTGAGGGAGTTGGACCCTGGAGTTATAGACAGTTAGGAGCTGCCATGTGGGTGCTGAGAACACAGGTCCTCTAGAAGAGCAGTCAGTGCTCTTAACTGCTGAGCCATCTCTCCAGCCCCAAATGTTCTTAACTCTTTATGTAGCTCATTGATTGATGTGTATGCAAATGTGACACAAAGGTTTAAAAAACAATTGTGTGTGTGTGTGTGTGTGTGTGTGTGTGTGTGTGTGTGTGTGTGTGTACCGCTGTGCACTCATGCATGTAGGTACCATGGAGTCCATAGGAGTGTTGGATCCCCTAGAGCTGGGGTTACAGGTGGCAGTGAACCATCTCGTGTTAGATGCTGGGAACAAAAATGGAGTCCTCTGCAGGAGCAGGAAGCACTCTGTGGCTGAGCATCTCTGCAGCCTCATGGCACAATTGCAATAGCAATATCTGTACAGGCAAACAGCACACTCATGCTTCCCACTCTGCTCTTCTGTGTCAGCACTTAGTCTATCCCATCTCCTTTACTTTCCCACATAATTTTCAGACTAGCCTTGTCTGTGTCTATGAAATCTTGCTGACATTTCATTGGGAGTTATGAAAATTGCAGTGACTCGAGAACTGACGTATTTATTCAATCAAATCTTTCAATTAATTAAATTAAGGTACATTTCTCTGCTTGCTAGCCATTCCTTGATTTCCCTATTTGCTATTGGATATAGCAGTTTTTAGCCTGCTAGTCTTGGGCAGGTTGTGTTAGATTTACATTTAGTTATTTCAAGTTTTTGAGTGATTATTTTTTGTTTCAAAACTTGTGTGTATGTACATGTGCCACAGAGTGTTTGTGGAGGTCACAGGGCAAGTTTGGAGGTCAAAGGGTCAGTTTTCTCTTTCCACTCTGTGGGTCCCAGGGATCGCATTCAATTGTCAGGCTTAGCGACAAGCATGTTTTCTTTCTGAGGCAGATTGGGGGTCCTGTATTTAGTTTTTAAATTATGGCATCCATGTGTTGTTAGTTTATGGAAACATAAGTTTTATGTGACATGAAGTTTATAGTATTTGAGGATGTAGTTCATTTCTCAGGTTATTGTTATACCTTGGATGTCATTAATTTGAGATATTTGGTTTTAATGTTTCTATAGTTCATTTAAGATGATAACTATTAACTGTAAATGGACATGGCAGGTTATGAGAGTATAATAAAGCGGTTAACTAGACCTAAACATTTATATATTATACTGAATATTAATTGAGTAATCACTCCAATTAAAAAGTAGATAATAGAATGAATGGACCAAATTTCAGCTACATGTTATGTATAATTATATTTAAATTTATATTAAATGAATAATTCAGATAAAAGTAAATGAATAAAAAATTGTACCATGCAAGCAGTAAGCCTGAGAAGATAGTAACAGTTGTATCTGATGAAACATACCTCAAGATAAAGAATATTATTGGAGGATGGAATAGGTACATATAATCAAAGACTTAATAATTAGGGAAATATGGGGGAGTGCAAACTGGTACAGCCCCTTTGGATATCAGTATAGTAATTTCCCAGAAAACCAGGAAACAACCTTCCTCATGACCCAGTAATACCACTTTTGGGTACATACCCAAAGGAGACTCAATTGTACCACAGGGACATGTGCTCAACTATGTTCAGTGCAGCATTGTTTGACATAGCCAGAACCTGGAAACAACCTAAATGCCCCTTGACCAAAGAATAGATAAGGAAAATGTGATACATTTATATAATGGAGTACTACACGGCAGAAAAATGACATATTGAAATTTCATGCAAACAAATGGATCTAGAAAACATTGAATGAGGTAACCCAGACCCAGAAAGACAAATATCATATGTACTCACTCATAAGTGGTTTTTAGACATAAAGGAAAGAAAACTAGCCTATAATTCACAATCCTGGAGAACCTAGACAACAATGAGGACCCTAAGAGAGACTTACATAGATCTAATCTACATGGGAAGTAGTAAAAGACAAGATTTCCTGAGTAAATTGGGAGCATGGGAACCACAGGAGAGGGTTGAAGGGGAGGGGAGAGGAAGGGGGAGGAGGGGGGAAAATGTATATCTCAATAAAAGCAATAAAAAGGAAAGCAATTTAAAAACAAAACAAAAAATAATTAGGGAAATGTACCAATAATAAATATGTACGAGCTTACTAGCAGAGTTTCAAAATACATAAAGCTCAAATGTATAGAATTAGAAGGAGGAATAGATAAATTCAAGTCATAGTTGGCAACATTGCCATCTCTAGCTCCCCATAATTAATAGGATCAATGTACATATGCGCACACACACACACACACAAATAAGCAGGGAGTAGAGAATGTGAGGATTATCCACAACTAGCTAGATGGTCACTAAATAATATACCTAACAAAGGAGGGGTGCACATTGTCAAGAGTTGACAGCTATGCTCCAGTCATATGACACTGTGGGAGTTACAGTCAACACAAAGAGGAGACTGGTGGGTTACCCAGCTCAGAAGGGCTGTGTATAAGCAAGAATGCTGCAGGAGGTCTGCATGAGGAATGGGACTTGATAAAGTCAATATTCTGCCTGGAATATTGTGCTACAGATTCACACTATTCTAGTATTTGGAGAGACTGGATAAAGTAGCTGGGACACCTGTATTATTTCTTTCAATAGTATAGGAATCTGTAATTATCTCAAAATAAAACATTTACTAAAGTAATAATCAAAAGATAATATTCTGACCATTATCCAGCATCTCAATACATTTAAGCATAGATTGTCAATTGTAAAGGCATTTATTATATAAATCCTCACTCCTCATTTATTTGAAATGCTCCCTCCATCACATACGAGCCCCGGGTGTCTGTCCTGCTCCACTGATCTGTCTGTCTAGTCCCCTGACAGTATTAATCATGTTTATTTCACAGTACTGTGTGAGCTGATTTCACAGAATTGTTCTCCACTTGCCTTCCTTTGTCTCTATGCATGTATTCTTCTAGATGGACTCCGGGAAGACTACCTGTCCCTACCTAACGGGGTCCTCAAAGGCCCTCTTGGGGTTCAAACTGGAAATCACCCCTTTTGCAGATGAATTTTGAGTGAATGAACACATATGCAGAGCATCCAGATCTTGGTTCTGATTATGGTTTGCCTCGCCTATGGATTTTATTACTTAATTTATTCCACAGTTTCTGATGTGTCTGTTACTAGGTAGGTAAGTATTAAAATGGCATTCACCTCCCTTTATTTTTCTGGCTGCTCATTGCTAATGTAGAGAAAAATCTATTGTGCTTTTTGTGCCTATATTATATATTTTTCTGATTTGTTTTTAATGTTTTATACGCCAGAATTTTTTGTTTTCTATGCTTTCAGTTATCTCATTAGCAAAAGAAATTCTTTATTCCTATCAATGACAAATATTTTGGTCATAATACATTAACCGGAATCAATGTATTATTGAATAATAATCACAATAATAGCTTCTCTGTTTTACTATTGATTTTAATTTAATTTAATTAAGTGGGTTCAGACATTACGGGGATTACTGCTGGTAATTTTAAAAGCATATTTGCATAACTTCATCACTGACAACAACTGTGGCAACTGCCATACATTTTTATTTTAATCTATGATTTAATCTATGAACGTAGCTATGTTGATAGGGTTGGGATAATGACCTACCCCAGGTTTCTGGAAATAAGCTGTGTGGGTGACCATTACTTTTATTTTCTCCCTTTTTGTTATCCCTTCCTACTCCAAGGTCTACGTTCTGAAACTTGCCTTGGGGTTTAAAGCATTCTTGGAGCGTTTCTCCAGAAGGGATGCATTTCAGACAGAAATGAAACGAGCAAATCCACCATGACCCTGGTGTCTCAGGTGCGTGTGGATCCTAGGGTGCTGCAGTTCTTAGCTTTTCCTCTTCTGCCCTTACATCTCACGCAGCAGCTGGGGAGACGAATGCCTGTCTGACTTTCCCTTTGAAAAGAATCTGGCTATGCTTGAGAGCTTTTCAGTGTGTTTTACTCATTCAAACATAGGCTGAATGACAATTGTGTGAAAGGCGCCCTGCTAGGCCCAAGGTAAATAGAAAGTATATAAGCCTTGCTCTTACATGTGGATTTGCTATGAGTTAGGATATGTCTGAGCATAGGTGGGGTATGGGCCGCCCATGTCATCCGAAGACCAATGTCACCCTTTGATACTGTTTCCATGTCAGGCATCTTTGCAGTTCGCTAGCTTGAGTCTTCAGAGGAACACTTCTTTATTCATCTTATGAATGTTTTAGGTATTAATATACCTTTTCTGTTACAGAATGTGTTTGGTGGTTGGGGGTGTGTGCACAATCTGGGGGAAATTTCTTAAAATACTCTCCTCCCGCTTTCTTACTTTATTAGGTGTGATTTTACTTTAAGTCATCTTCCCAGTGGGGTTCAGATCCAGTTGCTGAGATGTCAGATGGGGTAAGGGGAGCTCCAGGAACAGTGAAGACTGATCCTTTCATCTACATGGTTGACAAAGCATCAGGCAAGACCCATCTGCTCGTTCTTCCTCTGGTCTAGTGGCCCTATCTCTGTAGGAGCGTCACAGGCAAGGGCTTTGAAGAGCCGGGAGAGCAGGAAGGAGGCAAAAGCTTCTGAGAGCCACGCTCTCCACAGGTTCTGTGACCATGAGCATCTCTCCAGAGCTACTAGACAACCTGAGCCACTTTCTCCTGCAGCTGCCAGGCTTCTAAAAGAAATAAGGGTTACCACCGGAGGCTCATAGAAGCCTGAAACACCACATTGCTTTCTACCTAGTTTGATTTTTGGTCACAAGTGTAACTATTTCAGATAAAGGGCAATGAAGAAGTGTCTATGAGTTCTGAATAAATAAATCTGCTGAATATGTGTAAATAACTGAAGGGTGTCAGGTGGTGTTCATGTCTCCTTACTAAACCTCACACTTACTGAATTTGTGTTATGTGTCGGAGGCCTTCACACAGACAGGTGAGATAGAGGCAGGAGCCACCCTACTCCTACAACAGTGTCTGCTGGGAGATTGAAGGTCCTTGTGCCCACAGACCTCCAGAAAGACCAGGAATGTTAAGCATGCAGAATTGTCCTCTTGAAGGAAAGGACTTGGAATCTGTTTTTCCATCCAGAAGGTAGAGTTTGAATTTTCTTTGGACTGCAAACCAGCTCCCAAGTAATAACATAGAGACTTATTAATTATGACTGCTTGGTGTTAGCTTACGCTTCCCTACTAGCTATTTTAACTTATTTTAACCTATTTCTACTCATCTATGTGTTGCCATGAGTCCTTTTACCTTACTTTAATTCTTTATGTTGTACTTTTCTGCTTCCTCTGTGTCTGGCTAGCTGGTTCCTAGTATTTCCCTGTTGTCTCTTTTTCTTTCTTCCTTGAGCCTAAGCTCCTCCCCTTACTGACTCTCCCTTCACAGAAGTTCCACATATACCTCTTCTCTTGCTATAGGCCATTCAGTTTTTTAGTGGACCAATCAGGTGCCTTAGGCAGGCGAGGTCAAACAGCAACACACCTTTATATAATTAAACAAATGTAACACACCTTTACATAGTTAAAAAAAATTCTACAACATAAACAAATACAACACATCTTTACATAGTTAAATGTAATACATCTTTGCATAGTGAAACAAATGTTCCGCAACAAGAAGGTTGGGAATTAGAGATGATTTATGGCCTGGTAGTCTGTGTTATCTGATAGGCCAGGCCATATCCAGTTTCCACAACCAGGACCAGAGGTGGCTAATAATCTGAATGACCCTTACATTATCTGTTTAGCCAGGGCTCCCCCTAGCTCCCACAACCAGGACTGAAGATGCCTAATAGTCTAAATGACCTTTACATTATCTGTATATCCAGGTGCTCTCCCAACCTCCTGCAACTAGGACCAGAGGTGGCTAATAGCCCAAATGGCCTCTACACTAGCTGTGTGATGGAGACCATGCCAGATCCTTCCTTGGGCCCTTAATTACTACAGGTAACCTTTCTCTAGAACCCACTTTCTTGGAAGAAATGACATGTACTTTGAGTTGAATTTTGATGTGATTATACATACCTCCTTGTGCAGCAGGGATTATATTATACCAAGAAACTTTCCCCCAGGTTGTACTGTGTTTAAATATGCTGGCAATAAACTGCCTGGCATTACACTCTCTAGGAGTTTGAACCAGACCAACTAGGTCAGGTTGGACAGAGTTTCCATTCTCACCTCTTCATGGATCCCTTTACTGTCAGCCATAATGCCTGTAGGGACCCTGGTAGCATCAATAATCATGCAACCCCTGGATAATGCAATATGGCCTGGATGTGCCACTAGGGTGGTACCATCACAGCCAGTTAGACAGGGACACTGGCCCTGCAAAGTCTGCCGATGTGTGGCCAGTTTTCTGGGTCCTTGCTTGGACAGCAGTGCTAATTCCCATAGTGCGGTTGGTGCTTCCTGGGGTGGGGAAGATTGAGAGAGCGAAAATTCCCATGTCCTGGAGCTGTCTTCACCCATTTTGTACTGCTAGTCCTTTCAACCCTTTTGAAGTCAGTTTCTTCTTGAAATACCATTTCAGTTTGTCACCAGTGATTGGATTTGAAATAACCCAAATCCTTTTTGTTTTCTTGGCTGGAAACTAACATCATGGCAATAAAACTACCATAGAAGTTGGTTGTTTATGAAGAGGTGGAATGTACTAACATAGAAAAACAAGACTCTCTTTGTAAGTCTGGCAAATAAAGTTGTTCTTTGAATGGACACTTGTCAAAAATTCCATCCAAAAGTAAACCTTTTTCCCATTATGTCCCAGTATAAGACAAACTTAATCCATGGAGGCAGTTTTTTTACTTTCTTCTTTCTCCTTCCTTTTTCACATTTGGTACCTGTCCTACAGATGAACAAGCAACTGATGTTACTTTGTGCAAGATTGACAGCTTGCACTCCAATAAAGAAATAAAGTATTTTATCATTTACACGATATGAAACTACAATAGGAATTGGGTTTAGTTAATGATTATAACTCTGGACATTGGCATTAAAATGTAATGTTTATTTGTAATTAAGACCTTTTCCCTGTGAGGCATCTCAGGCATCGTGACCTTTGTCATCCTATGAACACTTTGGGGGTGCTGAGAGGCCGTATTAGCAGAGGTAGCTCTGACGTCAGCCTGGATGAGCAAACAGCAATGCAACTGTCTTACGATGCCACTGACACTCCAGGAAAAACTAGGAAGTGCTCACGATGTCTTTTTCCTAATAATTATTCATTGCAAACTAGTATTTGTTGCTTGTCTTTTATAACCAGCACTGAGCTAGGCATTATGGAGACATAATTTTCATTATGATTGAAAAGAAAAAGAAAGTCACAACAGATTAGTCAAGAGCTCTATCCTGCTGTCTTTTGGCACTCCAGGAGACAGCAAGCTACTCAGCCCTCTGTCTCCTCATCCTGGTCATAGGGATACGCTATGGGATATGCCATAGGTCATGGCATTCGCTGCTATATGTTGTATCCATTTCTTGATACTCAATCCTCCAAACTGCTCAGGAAGTGTTGATGTCCCTAGAGCCCCAATATTGCCTCATTAAAGAACTACCAAGCAGGTCACAGATACCATGCAATTCTTTCCTTCTTCTCCACTGGAGCCGAAGTCCCTAGATCAGAGGATTTCAGCCTTCTTAATGTCATGACCTTTTAATACAGTTCCTCATGTTGTGGTGACCTCCACCCACAAAATTACTTTTGTTGTTACTGCATAACTGTAATTTTGCTACTGTTATGAATTATAGTGTAAATATTTGATATGAGCCCCCAAAGGGGTTGTGACCCACAGGTTGAGAACCACTGCAGATGCTTCTTTGACTATTCCCTCAGCTTTTGGTGCATCTTTCGTTGTTCTCAGTGTACTTAGAATTATATACCATCTTGCTTAATGAACATTGTCTCACTCGCAAGTAGTCTTCATATGCTGTGCTGACTCTTGGAGACTCAGGGCAATTTCTATCCGTGATGCTGTTTCTTAGGAAGTTCTTCAAAGAGCATTCCTCCCATTAATTAAAACATTCTGAATAAAACAGTTTGTCGAGATAATGGAATATGGCTTAATAAACCAGGAAATCTTTATTTTTTTAAAAGCCATTCTTGCACTCTCTAATTTTAAAAAGACTAAATTAGCTGCTACATCTGGTATAAACTCAACTACCAGTCTTGTTTTGATTCAGCATTTCCTTACATCCCATAAGAGACTGCTGAGCAGGACCAGGGTGTGTCAGGAGCAGTGGCAAGGTGGTTGCTGTAGCATCCAGAGCTTCTCTAGGCCATCTTTAAAACAAAGAATGAAATAAAGGTAGATGCCGCTAAGGATACTTACATAACATTCCTCCTTTTCTAAGTGACAATAAAGATACCACCAATAGTTTAGGCCAAAGTTAATATACTTTAAAGAGATATTTGATATCGCCTTAAGTTGATAAAATGACCATTTCTCTGTTATTTGGGTTTGGGCTTTTAGGCTAACATCCCCCTGAAAGTAGAGTCTGAATAAAAGGTTTTAGCTCAAGCTGGTTTTGTGGCAAAGTAACTGGGCTGTGAATGGGAAAGAGAGGACTGTTAGCTAGGCCAGGAGGAACTCCTGTGGTCATGGGTGGTGCCATAAGACAGTCTGATCACATGGAGGACACTTATTCGGAGGTTTCATCTTAAGGAGGAGGGAGGCAATTACTTGCTCTACCTGTCTCCACCAGATGGGCATTGCCACAGGGGTATAATAGGCTCCTGTTCTCCCTTGAGTGTGTCAGGCATGGAGAGGCCAGTGAGCATCCACATCAGATTCTGAGAGCTTGAGATGAGGTGAGTAAAGACCCTGGGGGACTGGACCCTGGCTATGACTGAGCTCAGGATGAAGCTGAGGAGGATGGGGGACTATGAGTGCCTGACACAGGCAAATAGTATTTAGTTGAGACGATTTTAGATTAAACAGGACAAAACTTATTTGAAGATTCTGTGCTTCTTTTGGCTGCTCATATCTGGATTTCCACACTTGGTATAAAGACGACTTGTCGGAGTGAGAGATCATTGACTAACTTAATTAAATATAATAAATCTGATGTTTCAACACTAGGTGGGGTGATTAATTCTGTATTCCTGAATCTAGCCTCGTTTGGAATATACCCCTGGGTCTCTTTATTCTTACATTTATAAATTATGGATTCAATGAGTAACAGTTTGCTGAAAATGTCCATATAATATGTCCATGTTTACTCGCTTTAAACAGATAATCTTCCCCATAGAATGAGAATGGAGACAAAGAAAGCCTTTGGTTATTGTATCTTCAGGTTTGTTATTCTTTAGCTTAGTGACTGCAGAAGCATTAAAGGTTTACAGGGGTAAGGCGTTCATAAATTTAAATCAAGAAGAGACAAAATGGAAAGGCGAGGGGAGTGAAAGGAAAAGATCTGGCAATAAAGGACAATGAAATGTCTTTTAAGACAGAAGAATCCATACAGAGGCAGGATTAACACAGAAGCCCCTGCACTGGTGGATCAGCAAAGAGCCTGTGCTGCTTTCGCCTCTACTCCATTCAATGTCGTGATCTCTAATATGTTCAATTTGACAGGACCTGAAATAACACAGGCGAACACTTCCTGAGTGTGGCTGTGAATGATTGTCCAGACAAGGTTCACTGAGGTGGGAAGACTCACCTTAACTCTGAGTTTTATTTTTCAGGGATTGAGGCCTTGTCTGCTTAAAAAGGAGAAAGCAACTGGGTACTAACATTCATCTCTCTGCTTCCTGATGACAGAGGTTTAGTGACCTGCTGCCTCCTCAAACCCCTCCCACCATAGCTTCTGCCCCATGGACTGTGCCCTTGAACTGTGAGCTGAAATAAATTCTTCCTTCCTGAACTTGCTGTCGTCAGATATTTGATGGCAGCCACATGAAAAGTAACTGATGCGAAAGTGCTTGGCATCTTTCTATTGCCTTTAAGATCAAGCCCCACATGAGCCATTTAAAGCCCCCAGAAGAAAATTCTACATTGCTTTCCTAGCCCTGCTACCCAGAGCACGCATAAAGGAAGATTTGCTCCAACCTACTTGGTCTGGGTGCTTTAAAATTTTTAATCCAGTATTCTGCATTAAATGTCTGTGTTATTTACATTTCACAGATGAGAGAACTGAGGGGGCACAAGGTCAAGTATCTTCTTGTCTGAGTCATCAACTAACAAATGGGAGAGCCAAGATTTAAGCCCAAAGTTGGCTCCTGAACTTGGCTTCTTCACAGTCATTCTCCTGGCTGCTCGACTGCCATCAGAATATGTCCTGACCTTACTCTATTCCCGTGTGGTTTCTTTCTCCCCTATGTAGAGTAGGCAGTTGCATCTTTTCAACTTCCTTAAATCACACTGGTTCTTTAAGACTGAGAAAAAGATTGAGTCTGTTCCCCAGTGCTCCCCACGAGTCCATCAGTCACAGGGAATCTCATGTTTGTGGCTATAGGTGTATAAGTCAGGAGAATCCTGTTGACAACTGTCACCTACCACCGCCATGAAAATGATCAATGTAGACTTCTCCCTAATCTCAACACTTCTTTACTGAAAATGGGGCTGGATTCTGTTTATGTGTTAGAAACATATAGCTTCTATTTTGTGGCAAAGCTGAAAATCAAGAGAAGAGTATTTTGGTGATGGATCCCCAGAGGATAGAAACTGTGACTTCCTTTGTCACCTCTTTGGATCTCCTATGTTTTGTGTATAGTTAGAGCTCAGTATTCATTGCTCTGAGTTAAAGTCAAGGACTGTGATGATGCAGGTTGTCACAGCTTCATTTCTATTATTTATTAAAATGAAAATTTAATGTACAGTCCATATTCCAAATAAATGCAGGTTGGCAATTTTAATAGCAGATCTGACAGGTAATTTAAAAAGTGTTAAGAATTACAGTGTGCTGCCAGAACTTTTTCTCTCTTCTCCTTTTGCATATGGGAGATTGTATTTTCTTAGCAGGTTTCCAGGGGACACTGCTGCAGTGTTAATTATAAGCATGTGGATATAACTACAATGGAAAAGTTTGCACCGTCGCAAACTTCTAATGATCTTTCCGAAGTTGTGATGGAAGACAGCTGGGATAATAGGGCTATTTGTGTCCATTTCATCTGGGAACTCTTTGTCCAAAAACAAGCCACAGAGAGTCTGTCCAGAGCCTGACATGTTGGTGGTGCAGTTGGCTTCTCTCTACCCTTGACATCAGGCACTTTGTGATGACAGCAACTTTCTTGAGAAGGTGACAGGAGATATGGGAGGGTGCCTTGCTTACGCTGAATTTCAGGGAATTCCCTTCCATATTGTGTTCAGAATCTTAGCCCCTTGCTGTTTTATAAAAGTTAAATGTTATTTAAATCCCAAGATTGGCAGTGGAATTAACAGTTATTGGTTCCTCCCTGCATAGGTGAGACAGGGTACTACAGTCCAGTGTTCTGTCCCATTCCTGGTGCTAGGAACCAGGACTGTGTGCATACTAGGCAAGTGCTCTACCATTAGGCAAGCTTAACTTGCTATGGAACGTTGGTTAATTTTTGTCAGCTTAACACAAATTTGAACATAGCAGGAAAGAGAGATTGTGGTGGAACAATCTTTGTACACTATAAATATGTATTGCTTTTGTGGTTAATAAAAAGCCAATTGGCTGATAGCTAAGCAGGATTTCAAGGCAGAGAGAATGCTGGGAAGAAGGAGGGTAGAGTCAGAGGAATCATCAACAAGATTGAAAGGTAGCAGAACATGCAGGAGAGGCAAAATCTTGGGGCAACACACAGATTAATAGAAATGGGTTAATTTAAGTTGTATGAGCTAGTTAGTAATAAGCCTGAGCTATTGGCCCAGTCTTTATAATTTATAATAAATCCCTGAGCAGTTATTTGGAAAGCAGCTAGCAGAACAGAGATAATTATGGTCTCAATGAAAAACTCTGCCTAAAGGGGATCTCAACTGAGAACTTGTCTCTTTCAAGTAGGTCTGTGGGTATATCAGTGGTTGCATTTCCTTCATTGCTAAACTAAAGTAGATGGGTGCACGATCACACAGTGGATGGCATCATCCCTGAGCAGGTAGGCATAGGCGATACAAGATCAAGTGAGGAAGAGTGAGTCAGTAAGGAGCATTCTTCCATGGTTTCTGCTTTAAGCTTCTGCCTTGAGTTTCTGCCTTGGCTTCCCTCAATGATGAACAGTAATCTGTAAGCTGAGATAAACACCACTCTCCATATTACTTTTGGTCATGGCATTTATTACAGCAAAAGAAAGCAAAGTAGGACACCAGGCTACCTCAGACCCAATGTGTCATGTGTGTGTAAGGGCTACAGTCAAAAATAATTTTGCTAAGAAATTACCCTCCCAATGGTAGAGTCTATAATGTACAAATAAGTGGGCAGAACCTACTGTTTTCTCTACTGTTGCTTGGTTATGTCTGTTTCTTCACTTTTGCAGTGGTTCCTTTAGGAGGTCGTCACCTCTTAGATAAAATGAACATCAGACTCTGCCCTTTCTGATTCTTCCCAAGCAGTTGCCATGGGTGAGAACAGCCTTCAGGTGTGTGTGAAGGCCAACCTACAATTTTTAATTGTAACTGAAATTAAAAAAACTATTAATGGAGAAAGAGAATGCATTTAGCAATTTTCTGACCACTTGATAACTTGCAAGATGTTAAGATATTCTGTGAAAGTTATTGTTTATTTTTGCATCCTGAGTGTGATTATTTTGTGACATGGGGGTGGAGAGGGGATGCTGGGGGAATGGTCAAGATGACATACCATTGAGCAAGAATGTCACTCAAGGGATTGGATAGGTGGCTCAATGGTTGAGAGCACACACTGCTCTTGCAGAGGACTCAGAGTAGCTCAGGGTCTCCTGTAACTCCAGCTCCAAGGTAGCTGATTCTATGCTCCATCTTTGCCTCCTTAACATTCCTGTGCACATACCCTCCCCACACATATACATAATTAAACATTTTTAAGAGACAAATTATATCACTTATCTGTCCTGGTGGGGGACTGGGAAGACTTACCCACTCATCAGGTGGGTATATGGAGTGGGACTTACACCTTTATTTTAATATATTTAAAATTACAACTTTAATGCATACTTTAAGAAAATGTTGTAGCAGTAAAAGACACACCTCCTGAGATCTCAGGAACTAATGTTTTAATCCAGTGCCTCCCAGACATTAATATGCACGTGAGTCACCTGAGATGCTATTAAAATGCAGATCAGGTCCAGCCTAAAGCCTCATTTCTAACAAGCTCTCAGGTGAGCCTGATGCTGCTGTCTGGTCTCTGTGTCTACACCCTGGGCAGGAAGAAGCTTAATTACAGCAAACTCCTTTATCACCATGACAGCATTTGTATTTTCCTTTTCCCCTGAGCCCATCTAGAGTGTGGTTGTATAGATATCCTGATCTCCCTTCCCAGGCTTGGCTTTAGAATTCAGCTATGGAAACCTTTGCTGCTCAAGTCATGACCTACAGAACAGCAGCTACTGCTCCGCTGCTGACATCACCTGGCAGTTAGTTGGCTAGAAATTTGAAATCTTAGGCTCTTCCCTATAGACAGAGACTGCTCATTTGTTCCTGGGTGCCCAGACCCCAAATATTTAACACAGAAACTCTACTAATTGCAATACTGTTTGGCCAAAAGCTTAAGCATATTTCTAGCTAGCTCTTTCATTTTAAATTAACCCACTTCTATTATTTTATGTTTTACCATGAGGCTGTGGTTTACCAGTAAGGTTCCTGGACATCTGTCTCCTTCAGCGGCTACATGGCATCTCCTTGACTCTGCCTACTGTCTCTCTATATCCCTTCCAGCCTGGTTATATTCTGCCCTGCAGTAGGTCCAAAGCAGCTTCTTTATTAACCAGTGGCAATAAAACATATTCACAACATACAGAGGGAAATCCCGTATCATCTCCCTCAGCCTACTGACTCACCTTCTGGGAGCTGTGCACACAGAAGATTGGATGCTGATGAAGTCTAGATGGAGAAAGGTTCGTAGTAGGTACTGAATTGATGTGAGCCATCACCCTTTGGATCCTTAAAATCACATGACATGCTCATGCTTTTTCTGTTTTACCCTTTTAAGTTTTTGCTTTTATTGGGATGTCATTTGCAGGTATGTGCACATGTGTGCAGGTACAAGAGGTGACCAGGGCTTCAGATCCTCTGTGGCTGGGGTGACAGACAGTTGTGAGGATCTAATGTGTGTGCTTGGAACTGCACTTGTGACCTCTGGAAAAGCAGTGTGTATTCTTAAGTCCTCCTCTTTTACATTTGAGAACACTGTTACAATTTGTCATGTCAGATAGAGGGTTCTCCCTTCAGTCTATTGGTATCAATGCTAGAGGTGTTGATGCCACACATCTTTTCCCCAAAGAGACATGAAGTTGTCTAACTGAGAAGGCCATTGTGCCTGCCGGGTCCCCAGGTCCTGACCTTTGAAAGCTTGTCCTGAGATGTTTCCAAGCAGGGGTCCCTTGCTCAGCCCTGTGTCTATTTTCCCGTTCAGCCCCACTATCTGTTTCTTGCCCCCCACTCAGTGGTTGCAAGTAAAAGCCAAGTGTGTTGTATGCTACCCTCCAGTCCACCATGTTTGCCTTCACTAGAGTTCTGAGAAATACTAATCTGAATCCTAGGTCTTTGTAGACATCTGCACCTGCTCCATTCACACAGACGCCTAGCCTGGGTGAGACTCACAGCTGTGCACACATTTGGAAATTTAAACTTTCTGCCAGGAAGTTTTAAAATGAAAATAAAGGTGGCTGAGCGAGGGCAGGCTAGCAAGGGGCATTGGAATTCTGACTGTGGCTCTGCAGTGTGGCCAGAGAAGTCTAGGGCAAGGAGGAACATAGCTCACGAGCCAGAGTGTAGGTAATTGTGTTAAGGCTCTGCTCTACCCTCATTATGCCAGTTTTTTCATTTAAATCATACTCCTATTTCTGACTACATTTTAGAAGCAGGCTAATGGGCACAGGCTTACTGTGTTGATTTAGTAATATCTCTTCTCCTTAACTGATTTATACCTAAAAATGAGGTGTTTTCCTGTTTTGCTATTTCTCCCTTCATGGGCACTGATTTAGTTTCTTTCACTGCCTACTGATAGGAACTGAGTGGGCTGGTTCAGTCTCACGAGGTCTGTTTGACTGAGATAGCTTAATTTGAAAGTGGGGGTTTTATTTGAAATTTCCATATTATTATGCTTTTGTCTTTTGAATTCCACAAGTAAGAAATTCATAATTAGGTGAGAAGCAGATTATATCTCTACCTCTTGTCCATTTTTTTGGTTATTGTCCTTATTTAACTTTTTTTTTGGTTTATCTCTCTAGAACTATCACAGAAGTCTTAACTCTATGTTAAGGAGGATGATAACACATTGGTGGGTGTATTCGGACATTTAAGAAGTAAGTGAAAAACAATTACTCCCTGCAAAAACATTTTCTTGGGACTAAACTGTTCTAATAGAGAAAGACTACCATTGGTAAATATGAGAGTCAGATGGATGGGATAGGCTACATCAAATTATTTTTAACTCCAATGATATTATTATGAATAAAGATTTATTAGGCTACTATAATGAAGAAATGAAAAAAGGAGCATTTCTTGTTTGGAGTGCATCCAGATTCTAAATTAAATAAGCCGGAGGTTGATCTTTCTTCTGAGAATGCTTTTGAGCCCCAGGACTCACCTACACCTTATGTGTGTATATGTAATACTTTGCCTCTACTATAAAACATTTAAGACCATAAATTCAAAAATCTAGGATAATTGTTTTAGTGGCAGAGGTGAGTTAGAAGTTAGAAAAGGAATGGCCTAGAACCCAGGACTGATATTGCACTACATGTGTGTAAGCGTGCGTATTGAAAATGTTATATGTTACATATTGCTTATGGAATGGTGAATTGAATGTCAATTTGTAAGCTCATAGGGGCAAGCTAAAAACTGTTACATTGAGTTATTAAAGAAATTTAGTTTCTCAACTTATTTATGTTGCTAAACATTAATTTATTAAAGACATTCCAATAGATGTAATTGTTTTCTGATCTTGTGCTCCCACACTGCTGAGACTAAATAGGAAGGCGTCCTCAGCTGCCTCTTAGGGCTCCATCTCCACATGACACTATAGGTGTTTATCCATCAAATCCCGATCCCTTGTAGTGTCAAGGGGTCGAAGTACCGAGCAGAGGATGGTCATTGTGTCGACACTGACACTGAAGTGTTTATGATTCTGATACCCATGATCCCTGCAGGTCCATTTCTCTTGCTTGGTGTCACTTACATTTTACCACCATATATCTGTGGCTCTGTCTTTTTTGACATATAACACATATGATCCGTCTGCGGTCTGATCATCAGACCATTATTGTGCTCCTGGAAATTCTGTTGCTTTCTTTTTCTTTTTTCTTCCTTCTAACCTTGGAGAATTCTCTCCTATTCTTATCCTTCTTTCACCACAGGCCACCTGTTTAGCCATCTCTTTCTAGGCCCTGAGCAACTGAACTAGGATTTCTGGAGGCTCATTCCTGTCCTCCCTGTGTCCGTACATGTCTTAGGATCATGCAGACTCTGTAGTATGAAACCTACTCCAGGAAATGATCTGAAAGGTTCACCCCTGAGGGCTGAATTTCATGGTACCCGAAGACACCCTGCAAGCTCTCAAAGAAGAAAAACAATCAACAGTCCAACCCAGCTGTGGTGTCTATCAACTGTAGCAATGTCCAGCATGGCATGATAATCCTAGGGGTACATTCGTGACACACATACTTTGGCAGTAACCAACATCCTTCTAATTGAACTTAAGACCCCCTAAAAAAGAGGGAAATCATGCCTGGTACTGGAAACCCAGGCAGTTTCTTCACTACCCAAAGCTAGTGAAGTCATGGATCTTGGAGGAGAACCCACAGCTGCCACTTGAGTAACCCAGCATAATTCCTAGCTACACTATAGTATTTGTCCTTATACTCACAGATAAGTGGGTATCTTCATCAAGGCAACTTCTCTTTGCAACAGACAGATACCATTCTCTGAAAAACACAACCAACCGAAACGTTTGCACAGTGGTGGAGCCCAATCCTAGTGGCTACATCTACAAAACATCTCGTGCACCTAAGGCTCGGGGATCATTGTGGATGAAGAGGCTGAAAGACTGTGAGTGTCCGAGGGACAGGGACCTTGCTACGAGACCATCTCCTTGGAATGTCAGAAGCTACGTCCATGAAGTCTCCCCAACATGACCGCTTAAACCTAAGCTGAACAAAGACTACACAATAAACATGCTAACATGAATGGAGAGACAACTCTGGAGTCCTCAACCCTGCACAAAGAGCTAGAGGAAGATGAGGAGTGCTGAAGGCTGGAGAACTAGTCTTCTCCAGGGAAGAATACATCTACTGAGAATCCAATACCAAATGGCTAGCCTCAAAAGCATGCACATCAGTAGCATCATACAGACTTAGGTGGGTTAGAGTTACACAGTTAGGAATATACATACACATACAACAATAATTAATGAAAAAAGAGGACTCAAATTTGCAAGAGAGCAAGGAGGGAGATATGGAAGGGTTTAGAGAGAGGAAAGGGGGATGATATGATTTTATGATTTCAAACCTAAAAAAGTAAAAATACGAAAGTGAATCAGAAAAGAACATGTGAAAAAATAAAACCAAATTGGTTTCAAAAGCTGAGAAAAGATTATACCAAGTTTTTGTAATTAATACAAACAAAAGCCTCCTCCTGAAAATCCAACCAGTCCCTGCACGTTGCAGGCTGGATAGAGCAGGCAGCCAGCAAGCATTCATCCACGCTCACATACATCACAGAGACGCTTTCACAGAAGAGACAGGCACCCATTGTAGGCTGTGCAATGAAATTACTTTTCTCTTGCAAGTTTCTAAGGCCAATTAATTTTAGGTGGCTGGCAAACACAGTGAGAAAGGAGCAGATTGTTAAGTAGCTGCGTGAGGTTGATATTGTCCCATTTAATAGGGCACCTCAAACCTTCCCTTTAAAATGCATTCCTGATTAATGTGAATTATACCTGTGGCATGACAAATATTTTTTCAAAAACAAAGGATTTTCATGGAGGTAAATTACATCAGAAATGAATGAATGGGTATGAAATTCTTTCACTGCTACAATAATAGCATAATTTCTGCAATACTTCAACCACCCCAATCATTTAATGGCTTTTTAAAAAAATATAAAAGCAAGAAAAAAATCAGTAATTCCAATGCTCTCCTTCACTGGGAGTTTATTTGACAAACTCCTTGCTCAGCTAATGTTCTCTTGAAAAAATAATAGCAGTCCTGTCTGAAACGGGAAGAAGAATTGGATGTTTAGTGCTGAAAATTGAATTTTTACTTTTTTTTTCAGAGATTGCTCTAGTATTTTGGTGGGGGGGGAATATTTTCCCAGTGATAAAGTTAATGGTTTTTTTCCTTTTTTCTTCCAGAATTCTGATAACCGTTTATAAAGTATCATCCAATTTCAGGATTCCAGCACTTTTCAAATCAGATGTCCAAGTTTGGCATTAGATTTTATTTGTATCTCTTAGATTAACCATGAGCAGAGCAGTGGTTTGTAAGCTATCTGAGATGGGAGACCAAGTGTTGAAAACCATACTGCCCATTTCTGCAGCAGTGTGCAGGACGAGTATCAGCCCTGATGTCTAGGCCACACAGGGTGTTCTAGGCTCCTCCTGTTCTAGCGACAAGTTCCTAGTTAGCTTCAGCTGTCTGTTCAAAGATTGCACTAGGGAACCCAGAGATATTACACACGGGGGCTTTCTCCTCAAAGGAAGTTATTTATACCTGCTCTTTTCTCCCAGAAAGTTGGGAATGGGTGTAGTTAATAACCTGGTGCTCTTTGCCATCTGCAGAGCCAGACGTCACCCAAATCCCCCCAGACTACTATCTTTGTCTCAGACTGTTCCTTGACTCTTGAGCAAAACCATTCTTATGAAGAGGTCTCATGTACTTTGAAAAGAGTCTTCCTCCCTGGACTTCTATCCTGAGCATTTTTTTTCCTCAGTCAATAGAAGCCATTCTTATGGAAGCAGTCACATGGGCTTGTGGTCAAGTGATGATCTGAATTCTGACTTTTGACTTTGGACTTTGGACTTTTGAAGAGTGTTGGTATTGTAATGATATGGGACTTTCAAGGTTGGCCCGAATGCTCTTTGCCGTATGAGATGTCCTTGAGCCTATGAGGGCCCATTATTTATAGCATAGTTGGAGTGTAAACTGTCCTCTACCAACTCATCATCTGTTAAGAACTTGGTCTTTGGTTGGTGGCACCATTTTAGGAGGTGGTGGAACCTCTTTTACACGGGGCCTAGCTGGCAGATATAGGCTCGTAAGGGCAGGGCTTGGGAGTTACAGCTCCGGTCTGCTTCTCTGCTCAATGCTCTCTGATTTCTGATCCACCGAGATGCTATGAGTTGTGCTGCAGGCTCACCACATCATAGATGGAAGCCCAGCCCCTGTGCCTTTCCTGCCATGATGGACTATGTTCCCTCGAGCCAAGAATAAGAGTAAAGCTTTCATCCTTGTGGTGCTTTTATAGACTGCTATCACAGCCGTGAGAAGAGTAATGAGCCAATTCGTTTCTCAAGTGAAGCCCCCATTCATTATGCCAAGGCTCAAGCCCCTGACAAATACCCCAACTGTGCGTGTATATTCCGTACTCACCCTTTACCATTCTCTCTAGTTCTTTCCCCTTCCTGAAACGCAAAATCCTCAGCACTTGCAAACTACATTGATTTCTAGATTTCCTGATGGCCTGGAACACACAGAATTGCAGCAGTTCTCTTTGTTACTTTTCAAAATGATTACTTTTCTAAAATTAATGAGCAATTGTGAACTGTATGAACAAGAAATGTGGAATGTTCCTAGTCAAGAGAAGCGAGGATACGGAACTGGCCTCCCTGTCTACTGAGACTGGTGTGGAAGGGTGTAGGAGCAGAGGTGGTGTAGAAGTGGGGGCACACACAGTAGGGGCTGAGGCAGTATAGGGGTGGGAGTGATGGAGGGGTGGAGTTGTGTGGGGTGAAGATGGTATTGGGGTTGTGGGGGGGCATGTCTTTGTCTTAGCTCTGTAAGGTTGTGTGTTAATCTGGGGAGAGTTTACAACAGGAGTGTGTGTGTGTGTGTGTGTGTGTGTGTGTGTTTATAGGAAATATTTATAATAGAATTACTACAATTTATATAAATTTATGTTTTAATTGAACGTTTTACTGAGAAAATCATAGATTCATATATATCCAGTTGAAGGCAATAACATAAAAAGACTCTATAAACTCCATACAGTCTCCAGCACTGGTAGTTTCTTGCAGAAAAAATTATGGCTGTATATCACAACCAGCATATTGTCTTTTCTTTTTCTGACTTACTAATCTTTTTCTGATTTACTTGTTTTTCTGTGTGCTCATTTGGCATAAGGGATGTGTTTAGTTACATTCAAGCTTACCACACATGTGTAAGCTCCCGTTAGTACCAAGGCATCATTCAAAGCAATTCCATCACTTCAGGTTGTGCCCAGCCCTGCTCCGTTCCTCCAGCGCTGCTCTCTTTCTAGTCTTTGTCACTGCTCATCTGACCTTTGTTTCTAACTTGTGTCATATTAAAAATGTTTCAGAAACGCAAGTAGATAGTACACGATCCTCCGAGACTGGTTTTATTTTCACCATAACTCTCTGCTGGTTTATTCCAGTTATTGTACATGTCAATAGTTTCTTTCCTTTTATTGCTAAATAGCATTCCATGGTATGTATATATTAGAGTGTGTTTAACTACTCACCTAATGAAGTTCGCCTGCCATGATTTTATTATCAGGCTACCACAGACAAATCTATCATGAATATTTGTGAACAGGTTTCTGTGTGACCACACATTTTAATTTCTCTGGAATAAATTACCAAGAATACACTTGCCGTGCTGTGTGGTAGTTCATGGTTTACGTAACCTTGTAAACTTATTGTTGATAGTTGTTTTCATTTTCTGTTTTGAAGTATGATTAAAAAGTTCATGTTCTGGAGCAATTAAGGTCCTGATATCAATCTTTGAATAAGACCCTACTGTAAGTTTTTTTTAACCCTCCTCAAAATAGTTACACATGCCTCATTTTATACTTTCATCAAGTCTATAACTTCAGTGGCATTTTTACAGGAAATGGTGACACAGAAAAGTTAAGTCCTTTGGTCATGTGGAGAATTAATGTCATGCTCTAAAGCCCTGAGACCCACGACGCAGAACTTTTAAAACTATATATGACGGCACATTAATGGATAACAAAGTCAACTAAATCAGTTACAACCAGGGTGTTTTTATAAAAGAAGCTACGAGACATAATACTAAATCTCACAGCATATTGCATTTAGTAAAAGGGTATTGGCTTATTTTTGTAATATATATATATATATATGCATATATATATGCATTTGACTAAAATTGGGTAATGGTTAAAAATACTAGAAAACCTTACATTTATGGCTTAATTCTCTCCATTGGCCTCATCTTATTATCTTATCATTTCATTTTTGGCAAATATTATATAATGTATTGTAATTTAATTCAATAATATAACTAGAATAAAGGCTCAATTCATAATTCATCATTAATATTAGTGTAAATATAGTTTAAAAAGAGACCTTCTCTTTTCTGATAGGAGTACTATCTAAGTTTCAGTCTTCAGAGCTGTCTCTTTATTTGCCTCATTATGATCACTTCCAGGTTTCAGAGCAAAAGGAACTACTACCTGTAATGATTTGGACATGAAAGTGCTAAAAGTTTGTCCCCAGATGGTATTGGATCATCAAGGCCTGTGTAGGCAGAGACTGCTTGTTCATTTCCAGGCTTCCCAGACCCGACATTATCACACAGAAACTATATTAATTATAATACTGTTTGGCCAATAGCTTACATGTATTTCCAACTAGTTCTTGCATCTTAAATTAACCCATTTCTATTATTCTGTGTATTACTATGAGGCTCATGGTTTACTGGCAAAGTTTTGGGCGTCTGCCTCCTTCAGCAGCTACATAGCATCTCTCTGACTCCACCTTTTATCTCCAATCATTCAGTTTAGTTTTCTTGCCTAGTTCTATTCTACTTGTCACCCCCAAAGTAGCTTCTTTATTAACCAATGGTAACAAAACATATTCACAGCTTACAGAGAAGAATCCCACATCCCCTCCCTTTTTCTGTCTAAATAAAAAGGAAGGTTTTAACTTCAGCACAGTAAAATTACATATAACAAAACAGATATCAAGCAAGAATTACAGTTACAATATTTATATCTACTTTATCTTTTATCATAACTAAGGAAAAATATAATTATAGCTATGTATTCTTCAACTCCATCAAAGACCCCAGAAGGATATAATATTGCCTAAGTAAACAAGAAGTACATTGCAAGCAACTTCCAAAACTTTAGAATTAACAGAGAAATTTCGTTGCCTGGACAGTCACTCAAAGTTCTTCTGTAACATTGGGGCATCCATCTTCAGCCTAGATACCCATAGTGTTCAGCAGACTTTTCCATGAAGCAAGAAATTTGAAAGACTGTTTCACCTTTATTGGCAGTTTGTCAATCACTTTCTTCTGTATCTTGCAGAATGTCTGGAAGAATCTTTTATGAAGCAGGAACCCTGAAGGACTGTCTCACTTTTAGGCAAGTTCAACAGTTATTTTTCTGTGGGTCCTGCATGTCCAGTTCATATAGCATAACATCAAGCAGTTTGGGGAAGGACAGTTTCTTGCCCAAACAGATAACAAACTCCATAAGGAGCCTCTTTGATGCCCATCATCCTCTTGAAGTAGATTGGTGCTTCCAGAAACAGATGTGTCTCATTGTCATGAAAAGTCCTAAGTTCTTAAAATATTTAAATGTCATATTCTGTTAGCCTTTGAGAGGTTTGAAGAATAGCTATCCATCTGAAAAATCTCTGTGCATCTAGAAAACCTAGCAACCGTGATTACAAGCTTGATTATTATAGATGACTATCTATTAACCTCTATTTCTTAATTATACATTACATTTTTAAATGAGCTGTACAAACACAATACCTTAATCAAGAGCAGAAATATAAGATAACAAAATTGACCTTGAATTTGTCAATAAACCAAGATCCAAACCAATACAAAGTATTCATCTCTATATCATATCCCCCTTTAAATGAAAACAAATGTTTATAAACAATATTTAGGAATTTGGACATAATTCTTTCCAAACTCCTTGCTTTTTATTTGAAGTATTTAGGGGTTCATGGAGACCTTTTGGGGGGTCTTGGTCTATCAAACCACATTAGTCTGGAAGGAATCCACAGGTTCTCATCCTCTGTGGAAGCAAAAGCAGAACCTCTTTTCCAAAGCACCATATCCTTAGACCCAAGTTTTGAAGTCAAGACACCTTTAAAACACATATTTTGGTTTAGTTTAGCAGCCTGTACAATATCTTTCTGTACTTAACTCATTCACAGTCAAAAAATTCAAAGAAAATACAATAACATACATAATCCAGACTCTCTGTGTATTTTTCCTTTTCATATGACTTATTTTTATTTATGCCTTTAATCTATGATCATCTGTACTCTGTCTCTCTAAAGACTTTGCTTTACTTTTTAAGCCATTCACTTTTTTGTATAACTGTGTATATTATTTTCTCTCTCTCCCAAGTTTTCATACATTTTTTTGAACACACTGTATCTCATTTATGGGCCTTTTATGTCTGAATCTGTCCTATTGCGTATCTGTAATCCCTCTCTGTCCAGGAGCACTTCTTAAAATGCTAAGCAGCATGACTAGGACTGAGACTGCTTTGCCTTTTGGCTTCTCCCAGTCCAACATGGTGGAGGTCCATTCAGTGCCAGTTCTGAAAGCCTTGCTCACAGTCCCATTTCTAGGCACAAGCAGGCTATGTTGCCATTAAGCAAGTTGTAGCACTCTGCTCACAAACCCCATTCAAATGCTCGACCTCCTGAAAGAGCCAGAGCTGCTCATGCAACTAGCAGAAACCAGGAAGCTTTTTTAAAGGAGCCGCAGGTTTTGCTGCTAGTGCTGAGTCAGGAAGCCTTTTTTTTTTATTAGAGGAGTCACACCTCTGCTCCCTGCCAGTAAATAGAGCCTATCTGTAAAAATGTGGCTACCAAGAAGCTGTGCTTGACTCCTGTGTTTATGGGTCTAGAAGTCCTCCTTTTTTAAAAGTTTTTTTAAAGGTCTTATGTGGATCCATGTCTCAGATGGTGGGCGCCATCAGGCCTGTCTTTATTAGGGTTTATTGATGTGAAGAGACACCATAACCGTACCAACTCCTATAAAAGAAAACATTTCATTAGGGATGGCTAACAGGTTGAGAGGTTTAGTCCATTGTCATCATGGCAGGAAGCATGATGGCACACAGGCAGACATGGTGCTAATGAAGGATCCAAGAGTTCTACGTCTGAATCAGCAGGCAACAGGAAGAGAGAGAAAGAGACCTAGGGCCTGGCTTGAGCATTTGAAACTTCAAAGCCCACCTCCAGTGACACATTTCCTCCGACAAAATCACACCTGCTAATAGTGCCATTTCCTAGGAGCCTATGGGCTCCATTTTCATCAAACAACCACAGTTTCCTAACTTCATCTATGGATTAATCCATTGGTACATTCATAGCTAAAAGGATTATTGGGGAATGTACTAGTTGGATGTAGGTCACTAGAAATGTACATTTGGAGGTATTTTCTTACCCTGGATCCTTTTCTTTCTCTTGTTCTCGCTGCTTCCAAGATGCTGAGAGATGAACAGTTTTCATCCCTGTGATGGCTAATCCTGCTTGTCAACTTGACATACTTGGGAAAGGGGAACCTCAATACAGAGTTGCCTGAATCAGATTGGTCTGTGGGGGAATTTTCTTGATTGCTAATTGATGTAGGGGTGTGTGTATGTGAGAGTGTATACACAGGATAACCAATGTGAGGGATACCTTACCTATGTATGTGGGCCTGAACAGCATGACCTAAACATGTGCCTGAGAGCAAGCGAGGAAGCACCATTCCTCCATGATTTCTGCTTCAAGTTCTTGCTCTGCGGGACTTCCTGCTCTAACTCCCCTCAATGATGTACTGTAACCTAGAAAATGGAATAAACCTTTTCCTCCTCAAGTTTGGTTTTAGCCATGGAATTTACCTCAGGAGCAGAAAAGCAAACTCTCTTTCACCATCATGTCTCTGGCTTGTCACAAATCCTCTATATCATCTATATCTATGTACATATGCACCAAGGATTTCATATATGTGTTGTTTCACCTATACCTGAGAAGACTGAGGAAGACGGACCACCTGTCTGCCCACAGTTGGATGAATTTTCAGTAAAGAAAAAAGAACAGATGGCTTTGTCTTGTACTGTGGTGCAGACTTAGCATCAGAGTCAGGTTATGAGAGGGCAGAAAGCTTGTTCAAACTGTAGAAGACATGGTAAGGCATCTTTATAAGAGTGAAAGAACTGCCCCATAAAGTCTTGAACTAAACAAACGAAGAAGCCATTAGCCCACCCGAAAACTTTCCGTTCTGGCTGCTATAAACTCTTCTCATGCACAAAATGTTCCTTAAGATCTTTCCCAAACCACATTCCTGAGAATCAACTCAATGACCTTTTCCCCATTAGTCATTTAACTCTGCACATTCGGCCCACAGACCATATTTCCTAACCATCTGTTTGCAGCTAACGAAATTATTTCCAATTGAAACCTTTGTTACCATGATTCTTATTTTAGGTAGCTATCACTTCACCATATATTGAACTTAAGAAATATACATTTCATCTTGTAACATTTTTAAATGACTCATACACTAATGAAATTATGACAGAGTGAAATAAAATGGGATTGTTTTAGTTATTTTTCTGCTGCTGTGATAAAATACCTGGCAAAAAGTAAGTTATGACAAAAAAAAAAAAAGCTTTATTTTGACTTCCAGTTTTGGAGTGGATATATTCCGCCATGGTGGGGAAGGGATGTCAGCCCCAAAGTGAAGTAGACCTGGCATTCAGGAAATCAAGAGCTCATGTTTCATCTGTGCACAGGAAGGAGAGAGAGAGAGAGAGAGAGAGAGAGAGAGAGAGAGAGAGAACAGGAAGTGGGACCAGGCGACAAAACCTCCAAGCCAGCCCCAGAGAAATACTTCCTCTGGCAAGGCTCCACCTCCTAAACCACCAAGCCCGTGTGAGTCACCAGATTTTGGTGTTGGGATCTGATCTCTGGATCTCCATAGGAGCAGTGCTTGTAAGCCAGCGCTTGTTACCCATGAGCCATCTCTCCAACCCCAACAGGTATGTATGTATTGCTTGGGTAAAAAGTACACGATCCTGTCCTACTATTCTGAAACTATAAAGATAGCTATATAATCCCTGTTCTCAAGAAGTTTGAAGTCTTCTCCACTGCACAACATGGCAACTAAAAGTCATTCAGTTATTCACATTTAAAGAATTTTAATAATTTAAAGTGATTTGTTACTAATTTACATATTATGCAATTAATAATAAAATGAAGTTTACACAATTGAAGTAAAACTAAACAAAGCTTAAAATTGTTTCTCAGTCATTCTGGCTGCATTTTATGTGCTTAGTAGCCACATATGCCAAGTCCGTCCTTTATACTAGAAAACTTAGAGTCTGTGTTGTTTGTGTGGGTGGAGGAGAACATGGAAAGGGGGTGCATTGCCCTTGAAGGAGTGCTGTGCAGAGTGATAAGAGCCCTGGGTTTATTTGAGGGGAGCCTGACTGAATAAAGCATCCAGGGAAGATGAAGGCTAAGTCAAGACCCAGAAAGTTAAGTAGCAATTAAGCTGGCAGAGACAGAACAAATGGTTTTCTGGCCAATGAAGGATATTGTTTTAGTTTTTTTTTTTTTTAATTCAACATTGCACTGTCAGATCAAACATTCAGTACTCATGTCTGTCCTCAAAGAACCAGAAATATTAAGCAAATATCTGGGAACCAGAATGATAAGAGGCCAGGGGCTGTGGGGAGAAAACGCCCACAGTCTTTTGTGTTCCACTCTGGGCTGTAGCAATGCCAGCTGCCATCAGCGGGTGTGAAGTCTACTCCTGTTTTGATCATGTGGCCTCACTAATCAGATGCCAACTGTCTCTTCACAGCACACTGAAGCAAATGTTCCAGGCTGTTGCCCGGTCATTTTAGAGGGTCATCTCTTTATTTGCTTATAGTCCCAATCCTGAAAAGAAAGAGTGTGTCTGGGAGCAGTGGCAACTCTAATAATTGCAGGGGTCTCTTTTCCTACCATGGCAAGTTCCTAACTATGGAAGAATAGGTTTACAGCGCTCATTATTTTCCTAAGAAAGACTGTGGTAGAAAGATAATTGAATATGGAGATAATAATCTCATAACTTGTCTTCCATATTTCAAGAACATAAGTTTAGTGCTTTCATTAATATGGTAAAATCATAGATATTAACAAGGATTTAATAAGCTATCCACACAAAAATTCATTCTCAAAGGAACACATTTAGAAAAATATTATTCATTAATTCATTGGCAAAGGATTATATGAATTCAAAAAGGAATTAGAACTGATTGACTTAGGAGGCTAAGTAGGAGAATATATACATTTTCCCTTCTAAGGTCAGCAGTTTTTATTTTGCTGAGGTGAATGTGATTAAGTGGTTGGCGTTTTACTGAAAATCACCTTAGGCATATTTAGGACACCTTCACCTTAATGGGCTCCTTCTTTTCCTTAATCTTTATTTATTTGAAAAGCTCCATGACAGTTCGTATAATTAGAGTGAGATTTCTGTCTTATTCCTAAACAAGACAGCAGAGGGGAGGGACAGGGATAAAGCCTGGCACTGAGTATTTAAATTGCATTGTCTCCTAAAATATCTTTGCTTCCTAAATCGCATGTGGCCGTCAGACCATTGTTTCCACTTACTGCTCTACATGGGGCCCATTACAGACTTCTCCCAGTGCTTGGCGTCTGCTAAGCTTCTGTGAGGCACAGAGGAATGTCAGGCCTATTATCACCTTGGAGCCGCGCAAGGGCTCAGAAATATAAACCGCACACTAAATATCACCTCGGCTTCAGCCGGGAAAACAAGTCTCAGAGAGGCTGAAATGGGGAAGCGAGATCACACAGCTGTCCCTCGGAATCCCTCTGCTGCTCCTAAGAGCTATTGTGGGTAGTGTCCTTCTCACTCTGGGTCAATAAAGTTGGGGGGAAGGGGTGAGCACTGGAATGGTGGCTAGCAGTGAAGGCTAGCTCGTCCTTCCATGAGCTCACACAGGAAGGCATGGCTGTTGGTGGATTCTTACTACAATTACATATTTGGGCCAGTAGTTGCGGTGGTAACTGGAAAGGCAAAACTAACCCTGAGGAGAAAATGTCCAACCTGTAAACAAAATAGAGGAGGCTCTATCGATTCTGAGAAAAGCAGTTGCTTTGGTTGTCCTTGATTACCATAATATATGATCTGATAATCAACTTCTAAAGATTAAAAGGTTACTTTTGCCTGTGGTTCTGGAGATTTCAGTCCAGCATTGGGTAGCTCGTTGCTTTAGACCTTGGCAGAATTGCACACTGTAGTGGGAGGCATCAGGAGCCAGCAAGGAGGAGAAATGGAGAGGGCTGGCAGGCGTCTCACCATTCCACGGGGACTTTTCTCAAAGTACTCGGCAACGTTCTTGAGGCCTCCCATCCTAAAGATCCTACCACCTCCTCCTCAAGCATCTCCCAAGGGACTAATCGTCCAACACCCAGGCCTTCGGGGAGCATTCCTTCAAAGCATAGCATAGGTGCTCTGCCTTGGGGAGAATGAGAGTGTTGAGAGGCAGGGAATGGTCTGAGTGCGGGGAACCAGTCACATACTTCTGGTTCTTCTCAAAGACATGGATTCTTATGGCACAAGAAATTGCTGAGATGGTTGCTATCAGACATAAAAGAATACAGTGGTCAAACACCCAAGAAAAACTTTCTCTTATGTCTTTAGGAGAAAAGAACTGGAGCTTGAATTATGTCCAGTGTCCGGTGTCCTACATCACGTCACAATCAGAAAATGAAGGGTTAACTGCAATTTTAAATGCTTTATTTAATACACAAGTTCTCATACCCTTTAACACAGATTAATACAAATTATACATTCCTAAAAGCCATTACTCTAGCGGATTTGATTTTCTCAATTCTTTTTTAAGCATATTTTTTTTTCTAGAAAAAGCTATTACTACAGTATTAAATTTCCACAATACAGTTTGAGAAGAGCAACTCTTAACATTCTGCGACGTTCCCAATGGATTTCTGAGAATTTGTTTGAGTGACTTTATATTTGAAAAAGAGAAAAGGGTACTTTCGGCTTCTGGCAGTATACCCTCTTCGAAACAAGTAGAAAATAAATTTATTGAATTCTTGGTCTCGTAAAAAGTAAGGCAATTCAACAAGCACGTTGTCTCCAATTTCCCAAAGGAGCCAGGGAGCTCACAACCAAACACTGAAGTCATAAAGTTGCACATAGGTACATGCACACACATGTGCTCACACGCGCGCACGCGCGCGCGCGCACACACACACACACACACACACACACACACACACTCAGGGTGAGGGAAGACAGGATGCTGTAAGCTAATGTATCGTTTCCCTGCTTCCATCAGGAGGCTAAGCTCCAGAGAAAGTCAATGAGGACAAGCCAAGCCTGTGACTACACTAAACTGAGCTGAACTCTAGGCCTGATGGAGATGTTACAGTGAGCACAGGTACCATGCCCAGTATCTAACAGAAACGAAAAGAAATAATCTCAGGAGAAAATATCTTCAGCCTAAGCCCTGGGTTCATCACAGGCCTGGGCAGGCTAATTTGCTCTCACAGCAAGATCACCAAACACAAGAAAGCAAATGAGATTTGGGTAAAAATCAGCAAAGAAAACAAAAAGGTTTAGACCTTTTGGGATTCTAAAACTCTAATAAGAAGATAAAATCCTAAACTAATTGTGTAATTAAATTTTAAAAAAACATAAAATAATGGACTTCTACTTCCAGAAAGATTGGATAGACACACCTTTCTTTCCACTAATGACTAAAAGACCTGGGCATGAAAAACGAATCAAATATAAGGAACTGTAAAAGGCAGAGAAGGCAGACTAGCAAAGAACCCCAAGGACCCAAGCAACAAACAGTGGTAAACCCCTGGGTACATTTGACCTCATAAGCCCCAGGCATGGAGCTAAATAATTCAGCAATCAAAACACCAGAGCATACAGGGGAGCTCAAATGAATCTCTCCCCCTAGCCAAAGGACTAGTAAAAAGGCGTCCCACCAAGAAAGTAATTATGAGGAAGCCTTGATCATTCTGCTCCTGCCAGACACTACAGGAAAACAATTAGTAACAGTCAAATGGGGGAAAACAGATCTCTGCCTTCCTTGTGTTGTTAAGAAGTAACCAAACATCTGGGAAAGGAAGCCTGGGACAAGTGTTCAGATGGGACCAGCAGCTACCTCCCCAACAATACTGTCGGCAGAGAGAACCTGCAGTCCTAGATTTCCATCCACACCCAGAAAACTCTGCCCCAATTCTCTGTGAAGACAATATTAAAGTGGTCTGGTGGAGTAGAGGTTTCACCATCATGGAGTGTTACTGTTGCTATGGGGTCATGGAGTCAAGTTGGGTGTAGGAATTACCACTGACTTCTAAGGGCAAGACAACCCACTCTGGCTGCCAAGAAAAGCTTAATGGGGAACCTGGACTGGTAATCCACCTGACTAACAAGCCAGAACCCCTTCTTTTCCATAAAGGATCAAAATAAAACAACAACAAAAACCAAACAAACAAAAATAGAAAAAAACCAAAACAAACAAAAACATAAAAAAGTAGGCTTAATACAATTCAAAGTTTTATGATAGTGCAATCTGCAGGATTCAGTGGAAATTTTCTCATACTAAGGACCAGGAAAATCTAATATTTAAAAGCCAATTGAATCAGGTGATGGTAGCACACACCATTAATCTCCTCATTCAGGGGGCAGAGGCCTGTGGATCTTCGGTAGTTTGAGGCCACCCTGGTCCACAGAGCAAGTACTAGGACAGCCAAGCCATACAAAGAAATCCCGTCTCAAAACAAATAATCAAAAGACCAAAAAAATCAATTGAAAGAAAATTATAGAAATAATTTTGAGATTGTAGTAGGAGCAGCGGGCTGTGTCAGTCCAGGCAAGAACAGTTTCTTGCCCAAATGGCTAACCAACTCCATAAGGAGCCTCTCCAAAGCCCATTTTCCTCTTGAAGTAGCTGGCGCTGCCAGAAGCAGATGTGTCTCATTGTCATGAACAGCCCTAAGTTATTAAAACATTAAATGCCATATCCTGCGGTCTTTGAAAGATATGAAGAATGTCTATCTAATTGAAATATATCTCTGTATATCTAGAAAATCTAACTAACATGACTACAAGCTTGACTATTATTGATGATTATCCATTAGCAACCTATATTTCCTAATTATACATTATATTTTTAAATGAACTACACAATCACAATACCTTAATCAAGATCAGAAATATGCATATAACAAAATTGACCTTAAAAGCCATACCAATGCAAATTATTCATATCTATATCATATCCCCCTTTAAATGTAAAAGAACATTTATAAACAATATTTGGGAATATGGGCACAGTTATTTCTCTCCAAACTGCTTTGTGCTGAATGGGGGCGCTGTTATTCAAGTCTTTCATGCTATAATCTGTGTGCTAGATTCATTTCAGTCGGCAGTTGAGCAAAGTAATTTCTTGAGGGTGTTCACAGCAATCTTTCAGGAGGGTGTGGTCTATTGTATCACATTGGGATAGAAGCAATCCACAGGGTCTCATCCTCTGTGATAACAAAAGAAGAATCTCTTTTCCAAAGTATCATATCCTTAGATCCAAATTCTGAAGTGATAATACTCTTATAATAATATACATGGTGGTTTAGCCTAGCAGCCCATACAATGAAATGTCTCTCTGTACTTAGTTCCTTCACAGTCAAAAAATTTTAAAGAAAACACAATAATACACAAAATCCAGGCTCTCTGAGAATTTTTTATTTTTATGTGGCTTATTTTTATTTATTTCTTTTAATCTATAACTATCTTTACTCTGTCTCTTTAAAGATTTTACCCCGTTTTATTTAAGGCATTAACTTTATTCTCTATATTCTTTTTCTTCTCTCTCCCAAGCCTATGTACACTCATCCAACACTATGACCTATTTAGAGGTCTTTTATGTCTGAATCTGTCCTATTGTGAATCTGTAATTTTTTACTGTCCAGAAACATTTTTTGCTTTGCACTTTTAAATCACTAAGCACTTAAGAATCTCAGCTGTGACATTCCTAGATCAAGAACAGGTACTGCCGGCTTGCCACGCCCCGTCCAATATGGTGGAGCTGCTTGTGCCTCTGAGCTGCAGAGTCGCGGGCTGCTCTGGATGTTGGCTCCACCTCTCTCCACTTTCAAAATGGTGAATGTACCATTTCTGTTAACTCTGGGGTGACTAGGTAGGAGCCACAGTCAGCAGTTTAACTCTGAGACTGAGCGTGCAGCACAGAAACTCTTTTCATCCAAGTTACATCCAAATCTGACATGCAGAGCACTGTGCAGCCTGGAAACATCTCTGTGTACAGTGGCAGAAATCCACTATGCTCTCCTGCCTGCCTAAGCCTGATTTCACATGGTCTCAGAGTACTTATCTCCAGCCCCTTATTGGCTAACTCTCACATCTTGATTAACCCATATCTAATAATCCGTATGCCACCATGAGGTGGTGGCTTACCAGGAGGATTCTAACCCACGTCTGTCTTGGGCAGGAGAAGCATGGCAACTGCCTACTTCTGCTTTCTTTCTCCCATAATTCTGTTCTGTCTTCCCTGCCTACTTAAGTTCTGACCTATCAGGTCAAGCAGTTTTCTTTATTAATTAACCAATGAAAGCAACAGATAGATAGAAGACTCTCCTACATCATGAGATATGAGAAAAAAATATTAGAAGGAAAAAAAAGAGAAGTGACAGAAAGAGGAAATGAGAAAAAGAAAGAAGGGAGGAAGGAAGGGAGGAAGAGAAGGAGGGAGAGAGGAAAGGTCATAGTAAGTAAAACTATGTATGGATAAACACTGCAACTTTTCCACAATTTTAAAAACTGTGTTTGACAGTAAAAGCAAGACACCAATACCATCTGTCATCACTTAAAAAAAATCATTTAAAAGCAATTCCAAATAGAAAAGGTTAAAAAGATATTAAAGTGAGATTTTTATATTGTACTTCATCTGTTAAAGTATCAGTAGGTTATTAATATTCTGCATATAAAAATAGTTAGAGAAATCCCTAAAATCTTTATTTCATTCATAAAGACTATAGATTGAGCAAAATGGAATTCTGAATATGATCAAACAGCCCACATACAGGAACAAAGGAAATACTATTTGAAACAAAATACTCATACATTTGTTTAAACTTAATATACATGATAAATATAAAGATGATTACTTTAAGAAAATATGCCACATGGGGTACTAGTGCTGCCCCCAATAGTCATGGACTAACAGCAACTCCTGTAAAACTTCCCTTCAAAGTAATCTTTGCCCGGAAGAGGCATCCTAGAGGTACTGCCAACACAGATGTGAAATTACAACATGACCCACAGTGCTGAAACTAGAAACTGCAAGACAAGATATGGGCAAACATTCAGAGATGTAAACCAATGGAAAAAAAAAACCTCAAAACAATCTACAGCTGCCTTTCAACAAAGATGGCAAAAGTTTATGTGGGATAAGAGATAGCATCCTCAGCAAATGCTGGGGGAACTGGTATCTATGTGCAGAATGGTGGAACTAGATCCCCATCTCTCACTCTGCATGAAAATCAATTATAAATGGATCAGGGAGACCCTTGTGTAGGGCCTGAAACTCTGGAGAGTTTCCTGACAGAGGAAAGTACAGGGCAATCACTTCAAATCAGGACCATAGCAAAGGACTTTTCAATAAGGACTCTGATGAAATTTACCAAGAACTGTCAAACGAGACTGTACGAGAATTTCAAACCCCTGTTTAGCAAAGAAAACAAAAAATATGAAAATGCAGCTTGCAAAATTGGAGGAACTCCTTGTAAACATTCAGCTGATGAAGCTTAGCACCTATAAAGAATTCCAAATATTAAACTCTCCAAATAATCTAGTGAATAAATGGGTAAAACAATTAAACAAAAAGTTCTCAAAAGAAAAAGTACAAATGACCAATAAATGTCTGCAAGAAATGTTCGATGACTTTTTTGTTACTTTTTTATGTCTATGATTAAATGTCATGATCAAGGCACTTATAAAAGAAGAGTTTAATAGGCCTAACAGATCCATGGGGTCAGAACCCAAGAGAGCAGAGTGAAGGTATCACAGCAGAACAGCTGAAAGGTCACATGAATGACTGTCATCAGGAACTCCAATGGAAGCAAATGCTGGTATAGATGTGGGAAGGTTGAAAACCTCTGACACATTGCTGGTGGGAATGTAAAATGATGTGGTCACTGGAGTAATCCAAAGCAAAACAAAACAACAAACCAAATTAACAACAAAGCTACGTAGAAATAGAACTCTATCTGATCAGCTATACAATTTTGGGGAATATTTTCTAAGAAATCCATGTTTATGCACAATGGGGTTACTCGCACACAATGGTTGTGGTTGAGCTACTCACAACAGCCAAGATGTGGAACCAACCTAGATGTCGTTCATAGATACAAGAAGAAAAAGTGGCAAGTATACACAATGGGATTTTAAAACATTTATTTTATTTTTAAATAGCTGTTGTTGAGATGTTCATACACCAGAGCTGTATTTACTACCAAGAGTCACCGTTTTATATATACTTTAAATATAGATATTTATATGCAACATCTTGTATTATTTCTTACAGCTGCATGTGAGTCAGTAATTATCTAAAATAGGAACTAGATTAAAACAAAACAGATTAAAAATAAAATAAAAAGGGTTTAAAGTTTGTGTAGACCATTCAACATCTACTTTCTCCTCCTTCCGTCACGAGATTCTCTGAGGAGTAAGACGTGGAAGTCATGACTATGCTTATAGACAGGCCTGACTTCTCCTTGGACGTGGAGCGTGAACACGCACCACAAGCATAAAGCCAAAGGCTCAAACAGCCTTTAAACTCGGTTGTTGCTGAATAATGTTAGTTGGAATTTAAGTTGCTTATTGGGGTTTCTAAGGATTTCTGACACTTCTCACTGAATGAAGCCTCAGGAAGTGCTTTGCAAACTTCCTCAGCATACTCTACATGGTTAGCAGGAGTCTAGAAAGGCCCAAATCTGCAAGGCCGTGGGCAGCATGGTTAGTTTCTAAAAAAGACAAGCTAAATTAGCAACAGAACGTCTTAATTTACAGTTTGGTCCCTACAGCACGTCATCTTTATTTTCACTTCTGCTCTAAATGTCTAAGAACCATTCATCGAAGAGCAGAGACAGAAAAGCTTGTGAAGAAAAATATAGTTCTCACCATAATTTATCCAACTCTTTCCATGAGATCTCTTCCATTATGTACAACAATCTCTTATACCTGGTTTTCTTCCTAAAGGCAAAAAAGACAATAGGAAGAACATCTGGTTTTTGTTTGTTTGCTTGCTTGTTTTTGTTTGCTTTTTTAGCATTTCAATAACATGGTAAAAAAAATAAAAGAGTGAAGTGAGAGCCCACAAAAGTCTATTTAACATTTATTAAGGGATGCAATGGAAAAATAAACCCAGGCATACAGAACAAAGTAGACACCACTGCTGATCCAGCTGCTGCCATCCTGTTGTTCTCCCGAGGGCAATGAGGACCAACCTCAAGGCTTGCTCTGGCTCAGACTCTGATCTGGTGTAGGAGGTCCTTCTGTTCAAGTGTTGCTTTCAATGGTTAATGAATAAAGAAATTGCTTTGGACCTGATAGGACAGAACTTAGGTAGGTGGAGAGAACAGAATAGAGTGCTGGGAAGAAGGGCAGAGTGAGAGATGCCATGGATCTTCTTCCTGAGACAGACACTGATTAGAATCTTGCCAGTAAGCCACAGTCATGTGGCGATACACATATTAATAGAAATGGGTTGAATTAAGATATAAGAATTAGTCAATAAGAAACTAGAGCTAATAGGCCAAGCAGTGTTTTAATGAATACAGTTTCTGTGTGGTTATTTCAGGGGCTAAGCTAGCTAGGTGGCCAGGAAGAACACTGATTACCCAAGAGAGGTGTCTTCTCTTCCATTTTATTTGGTCATATCTCCAGAGAAAACCACTTTCATGGCAAGTCACCCCCAGAATCATTGCCTAAACCGATCAAGCTCCCAAAACCAAGGAGAGTAAATTTTATCGTGTAAATAATAAGTAATTCACATTTAAATTCAGAACCTCTTAAGCACATTCATTAGAAGTCAGGGATTTCTCCCCACAGAGAGAGGTGATTCAAAATTGCGGAACTCACGGATTCATGGACAGCTGGGAAACCTGCATGGAACTGAACCAGGCCCTCTGCATGTATTGGACAGTTTTATGGCTTGGTCTATTTGTGTGAGCCCTGGCAATGGGACCAGGATCTATTCCTAGTACATGAACTGACTTTTTAAAGCCCATTCCATATGGTGGTTTGCCTTGCTCAGCCTTGATATGGGATGGTTGGGGTGGGGGCTTGATCTTGCCTCAAATGAAAGTGCCAGGCTTTGTGGACTCCCCATGAGGGGTCTTATCCTTTCTGAGGGATTTATGGGGGTAGGTTGGGAGAAGTGGTGACAAGGAAGAAAGGGGGGAGTGATGGGGAAATGTGGTTAGTACAGAAAATGATTTAAAAAGTAAAGTGAAAAAGAAGGCAGGGGATTCTCTTCATGAGTGGTTTCCTGTGGAGAATTTACTACACACTCAAAGAATCATGTTCTTAGACAGCACTAACAAGTCCAAGGCTGATGACCCATTTGTTCATGTTTTGATGGTGTGATAGCTTATTAGGCAGTCAATCATTTCCTTTCTACCTACTTCAACTCCCAATTGAGTATGATCTGCATTTACTTATTTCTTGAGTTCTCTATTTCACATTGATAACATGGAATTTCACGTTTCCATCCTTGCAGTGGTTTCCCTGGGCAATGTGCTCCACAATCTCCTGTAATATGAAGGATTGCTTGTTGGGGTTTCTGTCCTGCCCGGTTTCTACAGCTGTTAGCCCCAAAGAAAATCATACAGAGAATCTTTATTAGTTATAAACCGATTGGCCCATTAGCTCAGGCTTCTTATTCACTCTTATAACTTATATTAACCCATTATTCTTATCTATGTTAGCCACATGGCTCAGTACCTTTTTCAGCAGGGCAGGTCACATCCTGCTTCTTTGGTGTCTGGACAGGACTTGGGAGGAATGGGCTTCCTCCTTCTCAGAATTCTCCTGTCCTCCTTGCCCCACCTCTACTTCCTAGCTGGTTGTCCTGCCTATACTTCCTGTCTGGCTACTGGCCAATCAGCATTTATTTAAAACATAATTGACATAATACAGAATTGTCCCACATCAGTCTCCTGTATTTGAAGACTTAGTCTATAGTTGGTGATGCTCTTTGGGAAGGTTATGGGCTTGTAGCCATAACTCCAGGGGATCTGATGTTTCCTTGTGTTCTCTGTGTGCATATATACAAGTATATGCCCAAGCAAAGACACACACATAAAATAAAATCTCTGGGGAAGAAAGACATACTTGTCAACAACTCAATGAGCCCCAGTGTCCTGACTTTATTTCATTATTATCATGTTGTGCTTTACAGCCAAGACTTAGGATTTTGGAATATAAATTCTGGCTCCAACACATAACCTTCTTGTCAAGGGTGACACAACCTCTTCATACCTCAGTTCCCTGAACATTAAAATGAGGTATCAATAGCACCTACTTCATGGAGTTATGATTAATATTAAGTGCATTCATAGATTTCTTAGTTCATAAGTATATTGATGACAATTAGTAATGCTGAGTGCGATAGTTGGGACGCATCAAATTCTACTATATACTAGTGAAAGAATACATATTAGACTTTTTTCCTATGTGATGATGTGTGTGAGGGTTCACATGTATGTATGTGGAGGGGTACACATGTATGTATGTGTGAGAGGTACACATGCGCATATGTAGAGGGGTACACATGTATGTATGTGGAGGGGTACACATGTATGTATGTGTGAGAGGTACACATGTGCATATGTAGAGGGGTACACATGTATGTATGTGGAGGGGTACACATGTGTATATGTAGAGGGGTACACATGTATGTATGTGAAGGGGTACACATGTGTGTATGTATGAGAGGTACACATGTGTGTATTTGGAGGTGTACATATGTTTGTATGTGGAGAGGTACACATGTGTATGTGTGAGAGGTACACATGTATGTATATGTGAGAGGTACATATGTGTGTATGTGGAGGGATTCACATGTGTGTATGTGTAAGGGGCACACATGTGTGTATGTTAAGGGATACATATAAGTGTATGGGAAAGGGTACACATGGGTGTATATGTAAGGGGTACACATGTGTGTATGTGCGAGGGGTACACATGTGTATATGTAGAAGGGTATATATGTGTGTATGTGTGAGGGGTACACATGTGTGTATGTATGAGGGGTAAACATGTGTGTATGTGGAGTGGTACATGTGTGTATGTGTGAGAGGTATATATGTTTGTATTGTAAGGGGTACACATGTGTGTTTGTGAAGGGATACATATAAGTGTATGTGAAAGGGTACACATGTGTGTATGTGTAAGAGGTATGCACATATGTGTATGTCAGAGGGGTACATATATGTGTATGTGAGGGCCAGAGGTTGATGTTGGGTATCTTCCTCTATCACTCCTCACCTCCTTCACTGACCTTTGCCCCATGGGCCAGTGTGCTCCAGGGATTCTCCTGTTCCCATCTCTGCACTGCTAAGACTATGGGTTCTCACCACAGCACTCGGCTTATTATGTAAGTGCTGTGGATCCGAACTCAGGTCCTCATGCTTCCGTGGCACTTTACCTACTGAGCCATCTCCCTGGCTCCTGGGTTTGTCTTTTACTGGAAGAGGGATGAGAAAAGGAGGAAGAAGAAAATGAGAGAAAAGGTACTCTTCTTGTAGAGAGAACACTTAACCTGAAAACTTCAGGGCTTTGAGGCATAAATTTTTCATAATTCATAATTTTTAAAAGGACTGACATTGCCAGGTATGACATCATATGCTTATGATCCCAGAGCTGGGGAGGAAAATGACAGAAGAGTTAGAATTTGAGGTCATCTTAGGGTACGTAGTGAGTTCCAAGTCATTTTTAGACTACCTGGACATTAAGCCAATCTAATCCATCTTTCTTTTACTTTAACAGTTTGGATCCCTTAAAACACCCTAACTATGATATAGGATGGACCATGTATGGAGCGGACTAATGGGCTGGTTCACCTGGTGCTAAAAACAAACGCAATACAAGAGAGTAATTTGGATATTGACAGAGTGACTGTTTATAAGGAGGTAACAACCTTCCTATCATATATAATAGACATTAAACTTAATTCAGTCGTCAAACAATGAGCCTTACAAGAGCTGTTAGTAAGGATGTGGATAGGACGAGTTTATCCCAGGGCAATATCCCTGTGTGTCCAAAGGCTGGAGCTTCTCCTTTTGCAATAAAAAAATAAATCACATTGTTTTCTTTCCTGATTTGACATCTTTTTCAATACACACTTGCTGAAGGGAGTTTTAAAAAGCCTCAACTACTAAAAATATTAGTTTTTTTTAATTTTTAGATTGTTAATTTGATTTATTTACATGTCTATCTCCATTTGGAGCTAAAGGAATCTGTCAGTTTTTCTTGGTTCAGAAAAGTCAGGTCATGCCCTTCCAAATTTGGGGAGAATTTAGGGTGTTACTATCTATATTTAGGACAGAAAAACTAAATCTCACAGATATGCTATTTTCTCAAATCCCCATGGCTTAGTGAGCAATAGAATTGAGGTAGCACCTGGTTTTTGTGACTTCCAGTTCAATGTCCTTTCTGGTGACTTAGAAGATGCTGGGTGAAATTAAAGCAGGGATGACAGAAGGGCCGTCCATCATCAGATTTTACTCATTTTTTTTAGTAGAATTACCTTTTAATTAGTTAATCTCAATGAGAATTAATATAAACTATTGATAATTTTTCTTTAAGAAACCTACATGCTTGTTTTTCTCTGTGGTGGTTTCAAATAGTAGCAATCCCTAAAATTTATACAATTACTTAAACATTGTCAAAAATAATAATTATAGGTGTCTTTTATTACTGTCATATTTGATGTAGAGGCATTACAAACTATACAGTTAGGATTTAAATTTTTTTGTTGATTTGAAATAAGGAAAAACAATGTGTTTTTCCACAATAATAACCTTTAAAGTGATTGGTAATATCACCAATTAATTATAAAAAGTTCTATGTACTTTACAGTCACATACTTCCTAGAGAGATAGTATGGGTATAAAAAGTGAAAATGTAAAATGAATTAGCTATTTGGTTATTTCAAGCCATAAAACTGCACCAGAAAAATAAAGATAAGGGACAATTTGAGTTGCTCTTTAATAATATTGATATTTTAAGAATCAAATTAAGTAGCTAAAAGAAATAAAGAATTTGTGGCAGCTGGCTAGCAGTTCCTTTAAACATGGAAGTCAACATTAAACACAACATTTATGAAGCCAAGGTTGCTAGCAGGGACAGTGTTAAAAAAAAAAACTAAAAAGATATTTTGAAGATTTTTTATTTAGCACTAGATTAGACTGCATTTTTAGTTTCTCAATGTGAAACTCCATTTTCAGAACAGGAATTTCAAATTATTTAACTGAAAAGTAAATCAGTTACAGGGAAGTTAAGGTAAGGGGATACATGTGCTAAGTAGATTTTAAAAGTGCGAAGGCATGCATGTATTTCCCATTATCTAAAATAAGAAGGAGATAGCTCCGGGGAAAGTTTGATAAAACATATTCTATCTGTCATTGTAGGTGGTTTTCATTCTCTGAAAGGCACTTCTGGGGTGCCTTTCCAAATTATAATAGAGAATTTCAATTTTCACTGGTAAACTGTCTTATCTTGAAGAGTAAGGTATTTTTATGCTAAGAGAGGAAGACTAAATACTCATGTATGTTTTCAAAGTATTTACATGTGAAAATATTAGTTCATAATCTGCTGTTTGAGTACCTTTTATATGGCAGGCCTCATACCTCCTGCTAAGAATAGAAGATGGGTATGTTCCAACATCATAGACCAGTGGTTCTCAACCTGTGGGTCTACCCCTTTGGGAGTCACATGCCAGATATCTTGCATATCAGTTATTTACATTATGATGCATAACAGTCATAAAATTATCATCATGAAGTAGTGGCAAGAGCAATTTTAGGGTTGGGAAATGACCCCAAAAAAATAACTTCAGGAGAATGTTTGAGGCCACTAAAGAGAAAATGGAAAAAATTCCCTCAAAAAAATGAGAAAAAGACAAACAAAAAATTGGAAGACATCAACAAATTCCTTAAAGAAAACCAAGAAAAAAAAATCAAATATATGAAAGAAACTATCAAGACTTGAAAATAGGAATAGAGACAATAAAGAAAACACAAGTTGAGGGAATTATAGAAGCAGAAATCATGAGGAAATGATCAGGAACCACAAATGCAAGCATAAACAGCAGAATACAAGAGATAAAAGAAAGAATATCAAGCACTGAAGATATAATAGAGGAAATATTGGTCAAAGAAAACATTAAATTTAACAAAAGCTTAATATAAAATATCCAGGAAGCATGGAAAACCATGAAAAGACCAACCCTAGAGAATAGTAGATATAGAAGAAGGAGAAGTTCAACTCAAAAGCACAGAAAATATATTTAACAAAATCATAGAAAAAACTTTTCCAACCTAAAGAAAGATATGCCTATGAAGATACAAGAAGCTTACAGAACACCAAATAGACTAGATCCAAATATCATGTCCCCTCACCAATAATAACAAAACACTAAACATACATAATAAAGAAAGAATATTAAGAGCTGCAAAGGAAAAAGGCCAAGTAACATATAAAGGCAGACCTATCAGATTTACTCCTGACTCTCAATGGAGACAATGAAAGCCAGAAGGTCCTGGTCAAGCCTTATGCAGACACTAAGAGACCATGGACTTCAGCCCAGACTACTATACCCAGCAAAACTTTCAATCACCATAGGACAAAACAAGATATTCGATGACAAAACCAGACTTAGCCAATACCCAGCCAGAATCCCAGCCCTACACAAAGTACTAGAAGGAAAACTCCAATCCAAGGAAGTTGGCAACATCCACAAAAACACAGACAATTGATGATCTCACAGCAGCAAATCCCAAAGAAGGGGAAAACACACAAATTAACATCATCAACAATGAAACTAAATTAACAGGAGACAGCAATCACTGGTCATTAATATCCTTTAATGTAAATGGTCTCAACTCACCTATAAAAAGATACAGGCTGACAGATTAGATACAAAAACAGAATCCTTCCTTCTTTTGCATACAAGAAACACATCTCAGCCTTAAAGACAGACATCACCTCAGAGTAAAGTGTTGGGAAAAATATTTCCAATCAAATAGACCTAAGAAACAAGCTGGTGTAGCTATCCTATTATCTAACAAAATAGACTTCAAACTGAAATTAATCAAAATAGACAAAGAAGGACATTTTATATTAGTCACAGGAACAATTCATCAAGAAGAAATCTCAATACTGAACATCTATGCCCCAAATACAAGGGCACCCTCATATGTAAAAGACACACTTCTAAAGCTTAAATCATACATTAAACCCAACACACTAATTGTGGGAGACTTCCACACTCCACTCTCACCATTGTACAAGTCAGTCAGACAAAACATTAACAGAAATAAAGTAACTAACAGATGTTAAGACTCAAATGGACTTAACAGACATCTATAGAATATTCCATCCAAATAGAAAAGAATATACCTTCTTCTCAGGACCTCATGGAACCTTCTCAAAAATTGACCACATACTCGGTAACAAAACAAACCTCAGCAGATACAAAAAATTGGAATAACACCATGTATCTTAGTGGATCACCATAACTTAAAACTAGAATTCAACAGTGACACTAATTCCAGAAAGCCCACAAACACATGGAAATTAAACAATGCTCACCTGAATCATCAATGGGTCAAGAAAGAAATAAAGGGAGAAACTAAAGACTTCCTAAAATTCAATGAAAATGACCAGGAGCCTCACCCACAACTTGAGAAGGAGGCTCACCTTACATTTTACACAGAAATGTAAAATTAAAGTTATGGGGTCATGGAAGCTTCCACCTAGAGTTCAAAGAAAACCCTTGGGGAACCTAACTATATGACAGGGTATGAGTCTCCTAAGGTTGCCTTGAGAGGGCCATGTGTGAAGCTGCACAGGTAAAGCCAGCATGGAACAGCTGTCAAAGAAAGCCACAGGTGCAAGGTGAGGTCAACCCAATAGAGGCCATGTAGGCTACAAACAGCAAGGCCATAGGAGTTAGGCTGACCAAACCAGTTGGAGCCCATGCCATGAAAACAAGCATACAAGATTAAATGTTTACCCTTCTGGGGTTATGCCTTGATTTGGTCCCATTTCTCCTTTATGGAGAAATGCTTTTTGGAGTAGAAATGCTTTCAATGTGCTATCGTATGTTGAAAGTGTGACTATGCTTCCCTTTATATAAAACAGAGTTTGCCCTGAGTCTCAGGAGAGAAGTGAGGACTCTTAAGAATAGGGGATCTTGGAGGTGGACTAAATGTATTTTAGGTTCTGAACCTCTTTGGGGACCAGGACTAGAAGATTATGGTTTGGATATAAAAATATCCCCTTAAAGGGTCCATGTAGTGCTGGGTAATGTTTGCGCTATACTGGGAGATTATATCAAGTGTAGGAGCATGTTTCAGCCGCAAGAAGTAAGTCTTGAGGTGTAGGTATAGGTGGGTGTCCTTGTGGGCTGTATCTAGTTCAAAATTTCTATCTTTCTACCCCGACTGTCTATTTGCTACAAGGTCAGTAGCTTCTCCCACTTGCCATTCTAGTTTCAGTACACTGACCCACAGCCAGTTGATCAAGAACTATGAATTAAATGTCTGACACTGTAAGTCAAAATAGGTACTCCCCTTAATTTGTTTATGCCAGGTATCTTATTACAATGACAGAAAGTTTGACCAATGCAGAGGTCATTGTTTCAAGAAGCCCACTTGTTCGACCCAGCTGCCCAGAACCGAAATAATCACTCAGAGACTGTATTAATTAAATCACTGCTTGGCCCATTAGCTCTAATTTTTTATTGGCTATCTCTTACATATTAAATTAACCCATTTCTATTAATATGTGTATCACCACTAAGTTGTGGCCTACCAGCAAAGTTCCAGCACATCTGTTTCTGGTGGTGTATCCATACCGTCTCCCTGACTCTGCCCTTCTTTCTCCCATCATACAGACTATCTTTCCCTACCTAGTTCTGTTCTTCCCTGCCATAGGCTCAAAACAGTTCTTTATTCATGAACCAATAGAAGCAACACATAGACAGAAGGACCTCCTACACCAGGTCATCGTGAAGAAAAAAAAGAAGCTATAAGGTTAATAGGACCACAAAAAGAAGACACATACAATAGGAAAGCTGTGAGTAAACCCTGAGGACCAACATCGAGAGTCCAGAAAGTCAAGAAAGCTAAAAAGAACACAGACATATTGGGTGAGATTAGAAACAGTAGCTGACATGGTGGCTCATACAAGTAGTACCAACACTTAGTGGGTTAGAGGTAGGAAGGGCTGAAAGCTAGTCCCAGCTGTATCAGAAGTTCAAAGGTAGTTTGGGCTACATTGAGACCCTGACTCAAAAAATAAATTGAAATCAGAAATTTTCCTTCAATACTTTGATCATAATATAAAATCATGTTTAAGTTTTCAAAGAATTAGACTTACTCATTTGTATACGTGGTGTGAGGGGTCTAATGTGTGGTATAGTGTTCATGTGGAGGTCAGAGGGCAGCTCATGGGAGTCAATTTTCTCCTTCTACCTGTGGGTCTCAAGGATTGAATTCAGGTCAGGGAACAAGAGATTTACACACTGAGCTATTCCACCAGCACCTGTAACCTTTTAACATATCACTGAATTTGATTATCAAGTATTCCACTGAGGAGTTTTCCATTATATTCATTATTATTGGGTTAGCACTGTTTTTATAGATGGGTTTGGACGTGTTCCTTCATTTTAAAAATCTCATGTTAGTTCTTCAGCATTCTTGTTGAAGCCAGTAGTCCAGATCCTGAGATTTCTTTTTCTTGAGAGACTTGACTGCTTCAGTCTCATTTTTTGTTATTAAGCTTTCAATTTGAAAATATCCTTTTCTTTTTCAATTTTGATTGGTCATATGTAGTCGGAGGCTGTTCATTTGTTCCCAGCTGCTCGGACCTGAAATAATCACACAGAAACTACATTACTTGCAATGCTGTTTGGCTAATAGCTTAAACATATTTCGAGCTATCTCTTATATCCTAAACTAGCCCATCTACATTAATCTGTGCATCATCATGAGGTGGTGGCCTACCAGCAAAGTTTCAGTGTGCTCCAGCTGAGACATCTGTCTCCTGTGGCAGCTACATGACTTCTTTCTGACTTCATCTACTCTCTTTCTACATCTCTGTTTGGATTTCCTGCCTGGCTTTACTCTGTTGGCCAAGCCATTGGCCAAAAGAAGTTTTATTCATTAACCAATAAAAGCAACACATATACAGAAGGACTTCCCACACCAGTCACATGTGTCTAAAAAATTATCTAGTATTGAATAATTTTTAATTTATTGGAGCATCATAGCCTAACTTATTCCCCAGTGGTTTTCTAGATTTTGGTGTTTCCTATCCTTTTTCTCTCTTATAATTTTACTATTTCAGGTACCTTCTTTTTGTGTGACTTTGGATTTGACAATACTGGTTTGTTTTTCAATAAACAAACTCTCTGTTTCAAAGACTCTCTGCCCTGTTATTTTGTCTTCTGTTTTAGTGATTTCCACTTTGGAATTTATTATTTCTTTCCTTGTACGTATTTTGAGTTTTCCTTGTTCTTGAATCTTTCAAACCTTGAAGTACATCATCGGGTCACTTATTGGAGCACTCTATGATTTGTTAGTGTCACTCATAATTGTAAACTTACCTGTGGGAACAGCCTTTGTGCTAGTTCACAGATTCTCATAAGTGATGTTTTCATTTGACTCTATGAGAATTTTAATTTCCCTCTAGATTTCTTATGTGACCCGCTGTTCTTGTTCAATTTCTATATTTTTAATATGGTTTTGTAGTTCCTCTCACAATTGACCACTAGCTCTCTTCCGTTGTGATCTGATCACACATAAGAAGTTATTTCAGTGATTCCCTGTTTGTTAACACTCATTTTGTGATCAAAAATATAATTGGTTTGGAGATATGTTACTCAGTTGCAGAGACTTTATGACCCCTTGATGTCTACCTGAGGCTGCCCTGTAAGTTTTTTGGACTGAACATTCTATCTCTATTGATAATGGGATATTGAAATTTCTCATTGTTGTTGTGTCTGACATCTCTGTCCCTTTCTGTTCAGGAGTGTTTGTTTTATGAAATTTGGATACAACATTTTATGCATTGATTGAACATTTTTAATGTCTTCCTGATAGATTACTCCTTATGTTAGTATGAAGTGACATTCTTTTTGGCTTGCCTAACATAAGTATAATAGCTTGATTTTAGATTGTATTTTCTTAGAATATCATTTTTCATTATGTACCTTACAGTCTATTTGCCAGTGAGGTTGTGTATTTATTTGCATGTTATTATTTTGTGTGTCTGTGTGTGTGTATAGGCAGATAACAACCAGGGGAGTCAGTTGTCTCCTTCTATCAACTACATTTTCCCCAGAGACTGAACTTGGGTTGTCAGGCTTGGCAGCAAGTGCCTTTACCTACTGAGCCATCTCACTGGTCCACTGAGGTATGCTCTTATAGACATCAAGTAGTTGGGTCTTGCTTTTTACTCCAGTTGGCCACTCTGCTTCTTTTAATTGAGAACTAAAGGCTATTTACATTTAATGTTATTCCCAAGACCTACCTACAATCCTTGTAGGTTTGTTGATTTTTTACTTCTTGATACACACACACACACACACATACACACACACACACACAGTATATTTATGTGTGCTTGAGTGTACCATGAATTCATGAATCCACGGAGGAAAGAAGGGGGTGTTTGGTGTTGGATTCCCTAGAATTGGAATTACGGACTACTGTGAACTACCATATGGGAACTAGAAACTTTTAACCCCTCTGTAAGAGCATAAGTACTCTTAATTGCCATCTTTCCAACTCCAAATAGAGGTACTTTTGTCTTTCTTCTTCATTTATACTAGGGGTTTGGTGATTTATAATATGGATAATATTTGATTCTTTCCTAATTTTCATATGTCCAAATGTTGAGTATAGAGCAATATCAAAAGCTAGAAAGAAAGAACCAAGCTATTTACAAGGGCAGATTCATTGGCATTATAGCAGTCCTTTTATCAGAAACTTTAAAAGTCGGGAAAACATGTAATAATACATTGAAAGTCTTTGTAGTAAATAACCTTCAACCATGATTGGTATATATGATTAAATTATCTTTTCACAATAGTGGAGAAATGAAAACATACCAATATAGCAATTCATGACCACCAACTTAGCACTGGAGAAGACACTCAAAGAAACGCTATACGCAGAAGAGGGAGAAAAACAGTTATAATCATGAGACTCCACAAAATAACAGAACCCATGGAATGAACATATGAACAAATCAGTATTAGGAAAGCACATAATTTCTCCCCTAGTCTGAAAAAATGTGCACCTTCTCATTTAAGGGAAACACCTTGTGGCTTCTGTTACAGGAAGTGGGGCCCCATTTTCCGGCCGCCCAGCTAGCTTCACCCAAAATAACCACAGAAACTGTATTAATATAAACACTGACTGACTCATTAGCTCTAACTTCTTATTAGCTAATTCTTACATTGTGATTTAGCCCATTTCTATTAATCTATGTATTGCCACGTGATAGTGGCTTACCAGAGATTCTAACCGGCATCCATCTCCGGCAGAGGATCCATGACTTCTCTCTGACACTGCTTTCTTCCTTCCAGCATTCAGCTCTTTTATTCCTGCCTACCTAAGTTCTGCCCTATCAGGCCCAAAGCAGTTTCTTTATTCGTTAACCAATGTAAGCAACACATGAACAGAAGGACCTCCTACACCAGGTTTTCTCTGCCATACCCAAATGTCCAGCATTGCTAGGATACCTTGGAATTTTTACTAAATTAGGTAAGGGTTACTTTAACTCAAACGCTGAAATAATGTGACAATGAGTTTGACAGCCAAGATGCCTACTAAGTGATGTGACCAAGGATATGGCTCCCACCTATCTGTGTGCTCTCAGGGGAATATGAACTGTCACTTCCAGGTTAACATTAGTGTCTTTTGCAGACTGCTACAAGCAGGGAGAGCTGTGGTCTGGAGTTTGTCCCAGAGTGAGGCAGAGGCCTGAGGTGCCAGTGGGGGCTTCTTTGCAGTTTCTCAAGACACAGAGTCCAGACATAGGGAGAAACAACGCAACCAGATATACAGAGCTCAGCATTCCTTCATGTCTCTCCTCATCAAAGTGATCGATGTTATTGACCGTCTGTGAGTCTTTCTATTTTTATTTTATTATTTACTTTCATATGTATGGGTTTGTTTTTCTGTTTTTTCCTACATATGTGCTTGTGTGCTATGTAGCCCAGAAGGAGGGCTCAGATACCTTAGTACTGGAGTTACAAATGGTTGTGGAGCCCTCTGTGGATGCTGGGAATCAAACCCAGGTCTCAAAGCAGCCAATGCTTATAACGACCGGACCATTTCTCCCGTCCCTTCTGTGCAGCCCTTAAGAGCCTGTAAAGTTAGGATAAGAGGCTGATGAGGCGAAGTGACAGACTAGTCCAACACCACGATGGAAAGCTCGATCCAACAACCACAGGAATAATACAATATTCAATCACTGTAAAATGTACACCTCTTTTCTTTAAAGGGCCCATAGACTATTTACACAAACAGACACATACTGGCTAAGAAGCAAATCTCAACAACTAAAAAGATTGAGATCACAGTGTCTATTTTCTAACAATAGTTAGAACTCAGAAGAAAAACAGAGAAAGACTGTGTGTTCAAAGTTAAGAATCATATTTCTAAATATCTTACATTAGGAAATATTTAGAACTAAATGAAATAAAATTCTTTTATTAAAATGTGTTGGATACACCTAAGCTAAAGTTCAGAGGGAAACTACTAGCCTTAACAGTTGTATTAAATACTAAAAAAGTTAGGTACAAGTAATTAAATCATTTATATTACAGCACTATAAATAAGGAAAATAAAGGTAAACAGAGAAAGCAAAAGGATTATTATAAAACAGCACGAATTGAGTGAGATGAAATACCAACATGCACTAGAAATGTCCAGAAATATCCAGCATGGATTACTCAAATAGAGTCCATTTAACAAACTGCTAATGAATCTAAGACAAGAAAAAGGAGCATAGAAAATGGGATAGGAAGATATATAAGAGAATCAAGGGGAAAAAAAGTAAGAGACTCAAAGGAGGAATTTTAAAGCAGCATTTGAAACAGGACTGGACAACACTTAATAGGTATCACTAGTCTTATAGCTGGTAAGTTAATTCAGTAATTAAAACCTTCTGACTCAAAATGTAGCTGTCACAGTTTGTTTCTCCAGCTTATTACAGCAAGTTTCACATGGTAAAGGCTTCCCATCGGACATACTATTCCAGAATAGAGACAAAGGGAGGTCACTTGACAACTCATTAGAAGGTGTGAGCAGAGCCTTGCTAACAAGCCTAACAAAGACTTTGAGAAAGAAAAATCTAATCCATAAATTTAGAAGAAAAAGCTTCTTAAACAAATATTAGCATGGGTCCCACAGTCTATAGGAAGCCGAGAGCAGAAGCAGGGAGCAGGGGGATGGAGAAGAAGCCTAGGGGGATAAGCAGGGGCCATCACCAGATGATCCTGGTGAGGGGTTGTCAGGAGTCAGTGGGTGGCACAGAAGTTAACTTTACCTCCCTTGTGATGCTCACACTTCTTGCCACTTGTCCAAGGTGTGTGGAGAAAATAACACCTTCAACTTCTCAACTTGTTTATCAAATAACTGTTGAATCTCATCTAAGAAGTGTGCTGACCTAGGAAGTAAAAAGTTAAGGTATGAGACTGGGTGAAGATGGCAGCCATGTCCCTCCACATTTCCCCATAAAACCCTCTGAACAACAGAGAAACCACGGATCACAGACAACTACCAGCAGGTGCCAGTATCCTCAAGGATCCCAGATTATGAGTGCCTGATGGCAAATCTCCAACAGCAAGAGGGCAGCAGCAGGCCAGCCCCATCCACTGTCTGGCCAATCAGACTTCAAAATAGCAAGCATAGTTGCTGGGGCGTAGCTAAGGATCAGAAGCTCTTTAAAAAAAAAAAAAAATCAGGGCTGAGTCTCTTTTTTATGTTCCGGATAAACAAAACAAGATGATATCAAGCATTTACCCAGAGAACTTAATAGTCCTGGGAGCACAGCTACTGGAACTGGGAGGGAGAAGTTGTTTTGGACCAAAGTGTCTGCAGCCAGGCATAGTCTGGACTATGACTTAGTCTGCCTTCCCTTACTTCTCAAAACTGCCTAATAAATGCCCCTCCTGGACAAAGTTCAGGCTCTAATGTGAATTAAGAAAAGACTGTGGAGATGGGGGGAGGGTCCAAGTATTGGGAATCTACTGCCAGGTGCAGTGGAGACTGAAGAATGCAAAGTCTTGAAAGTGGTAAGGGAGATAGGAACCCGTATCCTGCAATGCAAGTGTTCATGTTCCTCAACTTTACAAAAGCAACCAAAAGAGGGCAGCCCAGAGACAGTAATTAATTTAGAAATAATTGAAAGTATTCTAAGTCTAGCCTTCTTTACAAATGCTCAGAAAATCTAGTTATATGTAAAAAAAAGAGCAACAATAAAATATGGTGTTCAAATCACATTTAAACATGTGAGGAAAAAGGTGTGGGATGTTGAGAGATAATGAAGGCGTGCAGGGAAGAGGTTCTCACAGCGGCAAGGAAGCACAGTCCAAGCTTTCAAATGAGCTAAGAGACGGAGGAAACGTAATATGCATGAGGATGAAGAAGCATGGGAGTTAAGAGGGAGACATTGGGCTAGAATCTGGTATAAAAGACAAAAATTCACTTAGAAACCAGCTGGAAGAGTAACATCAACAGACAGACCGGTGCCTGACACGCAGTGGGAGGTAAAATGATATTGAGGCTATCTAATAGCTCCCACTTAGCACAACAAGAATTGCCCCATTGTGTGAAACAGACGTTCAGAAGAAGAAAGTATCATTTACAGCTTGAGTAGGGAACTCTGCTATTACTCATACATAAGGAAGACACTGACAGTAGGCCTTTGTTATTTCAGTGTTCAACAGTCATACAACCATTCTTTGACCTTCATCATGACACTTGAGTCGTCCCAGGTTCTTCTTCATCCCCTGGTACCTGATGGAATGGTAGGCTCTGCTGCCAGAAGCTGATGGAGAGAGACTGTGAGGCAATCTTGTGGGTAGAGAGCGACCCTCTTCCCCACTGAATAGGTTTCATTTCTGAGTGGCAGAAAATGCCTGGTGTGGACAGCAGAAGTTCCTCCCTGCTGACCATAGCAGATCATTCTGGCCACCCTCATTGGCATTACCGTCAGGTTTCTTCATTTTTGTAGGAACCAGATGTAGATTTGTAAAGCTATGACCTCTACAGACACCCTGAGTTTCTGAAGTCTCGCAGAACCCCTGTCGTCTATATAGGGATAACAGCTACTCTATGACACTAACACAGACTCTAGAGTGTAGTGGGTTTTTTTCCATTCTTTTATTTTCACTTTCTGGGGTCCTTATACCCAGTTGCCAAATAGATATGTGGAGACTTATTCTTACTTATGAATGCTTGGCCTTAGCTTAATAGGTTTCTAGCCACTCTTTCTGTTTAAATTGCCCTGTTTCTCTTTAACTACATTTTCCCTCTATGCTTTTACATTTCTTTATTCTTTAGATCTTTCTTCCCTTCTTACTCCATGGCTGGTTGTGTAGATGGATAGCTAGCTCCTGATGTCTGTTGGGAGAAGGGCCACTTGTTGGTCCCGACAGTCCAGCTAGCTTAACCCTAAAAATAATCACATAGAAACTGTATTAATTAAATCATGCTTGGCCCATTAGCTCTAACTTCTTATTGGCTAACTCTTACATCATAATTTAACCCATCTCCTTTAATCTGGACATTATCATGAGGTTGTGACCTACCAGCAAAGTGTCAGCACATCTATCTCTGGCAGCAGCTCCATGGTATCTCTCTGACTCTGTATGAGAAGAAGGTATGCTTCTTCCTCCCAGCATTCCATTTAGTTTTCCCTGCCTACCTAAGTTCTGTCCTATCAACAGGCCACTGCAGTTTTCTTTATTCATTAATGGTAATCACAACAAACAGAGGGGACTCCCACGTCACCTCCCTTTTTCTGTTTAAATAAAAAGGAAGATTTTAACTTTAAGGTAGTAAAATTACATATATTAAGACAGTTATCGAGCAAGAATTACAGTTACAATATTTCTGTTTACTTTATCTTTTATCATAACTAAATAAAACTATAACTATAAATTCTTCAACTCCATCAAAGGCTCCAGAAGAGTATATTACCTAAGTAAACAGGAAGTACATTGTAAGCAATTTCCAAAACTCTAGAATTGACAGAGACATCTCGCTACCTAGATAGTCACCCAAAGTTCTTCTGTACTGTTGGAGCTTTCATCTACAGCCTTCAGGCCCATAGTATCCAGCAGATGTTTTCATGAAGCAGGAAATTTTAAAGACAGTTCAATCACTTTCTTCTGTATCCTGCAGAATGTCTCACAGACTTCTTTCATGCTTGTCTATGCTTCTTTCATGAAGCAGGAACCCTGAAGGATCATCTCACCTTTAGGCAAGTTCAGCAGTCATTTCTCTGTGGATCCTGCATGTCCAGTTCATCTAACAAACTCCATAAGGAACCTCTTTGATGTCCATCTTTTTCTTAGAGTAACTGGTGCTGCCAGGAGATGTATCTCATTGTCATGAAAAGTCCTAAGTTCTTAAAACATTTTAAATGCCATATTCTAAAGGTCTATCTAACTGAAATATATCTCTATACATCTAGAAAATCTAACTAACATAACTACAAGCTTGACTATTATAGATGATTATCGATTAACCTATATTTCTTAATTATACATTACATTTTAAATGAGCTACACAATCACAATACCTTGATCAAGAGCAGAAATATACATATAAGATTGATCTTAAATTTGTATCAATAAACCAAGATCCATACCAAGTCAAATCTCTATAGTATATCCCTTTTAAATGTAAATAAACATTTACAGACAATATTTGGGAATATGGGCATAGCTTTTTCCATATTGCTTCCTACTGACTGGGGACACTATTAATTAGGTCTTTTATAGTGTATCCTGTGTGCTAGGTTCATATCAGTCACAAGTTGGGTGAAGTAATTCTTTGAGGGTGTTCACAGCAACCTTTCAGGTGTTCTTGGTGTATTAAATCATATTGGTCTGGAAGCAATCCACATGTTCTCATCTTCCGTGAAAATAAAATAATAAGCTTCTTTCTAAAACAACATATCCTCAGACTCAAATTTTGAAATCAAGATACCTTTATGTTGGTTTAACTTAGCAGTCCATAAATGAAATGTCTCTCTTTACTTAGCTCTTTCATGGTCAAAAAATTCAAAACTAACACAATAATATACATAATCCAGATTCTCTGTGAATTTTCCATTTTTATTGGCTTATTTTTCTTTACCCCTTTTAATCTATGACTATCTGTACTCTATCTCTTTAAAGAGCTTACACTTTTTTAAAAAAGCATTAGCTTTATTTTATGACTCTCTATCCTCTTTTCCTTCTCTCTTCCAAGCCTATGTGCATTTATCCAACACTATGACCCATCTGGATTTGTCTTTATTGCATAGCTGTAATTATTTTATGACCAGAAGTGCTTCTTTAAATGCTAAGTGCTTCTTAAAACATAAGCTGCACTATTTTTAGAGGAAATACAGAAGTTCCTGCTTGCCTGCCCATTCTAAAACTTAAGCTGCACCATTATAATGGTATATACAGCACTTTCTGCTCATTCTGCACAGTCCAGCATGACAGAGTTGCTTGCAGCCTCTGAGAGACATGCACAGTGCCCCATCTCTAGGCACACAGATGGTCAATGTTGCCATTAAGCAAGTTGCAGCACTCTGCTCACAAACCCACTCAAATGCTCCATAGTCAGACCTACTGCCTAAAAGAGTAAGAGTTCATGCAGCAAGGCCCATGATGGGAAGCTGTTGTTTTGAAACCATGTGCTGCTACCGCTGAATCAGTAAGATCTCTCTTAAAAGTAGCTGAGGTACACTGCCAGCAAACAGCAAGAAGCTGTGTTACACTCTGTATTTTTGTGTCTAAAATTATATACAACAAAACAGTTATCAACTAAGAATTACATTTATAATATTCAGTCCATTTGTATTTAGCAAATTCAGAAAAAATACTCTATTATCTATCTTATCTCCGATATTCTAAAGTTTAATACCTAATTTACTTTTATCATAACTAAGGAAAACTACAACTTTATCTCTATCAAAGATCCCGAAAGAGGTAATATTACCTAACAACAGAGACATCTGGCTACCTGAACAGTCACACAAAGTTTCTCTGCAATGTTGGGGCATTCATGTTCAGTCTACAGGTCTAGAATATCTGGAAGATTTTTCAGTGAAGCAGGAAATTTGAAGGACTGACCCACCACCTTGTATTGGCAAAGTTTTCCAGTTGCTTTCCTATCTGTCCTGCAGAATATCTGACAGAATCTTCTGTGAAGTAAGAAATTTGAAAGGCTCTTCTGACTTGTCTTGGCAAAGTTCAATAGTCTTTTTCCCTGTCTCTTCCTTGTTCAGTCTATCCAGGATATTGTCAGCAGTCAATGAAAGATCAGATTTCTGCCCCAATGGCTACCCTTGCAACATTGAAAGCAAACTCCATATGGAGCTTCTTTAATAACCATCAATTTTTTAGTGAATTGGTGTGACAAGGAGCAGATATGCTTCATTGTCATGAGAACCTTTAGGTTATTAAATATCTTAAAGGGCATAATCTGTAGAATTTTAAAGTGCTTGAAAACTACATATCTGTTTAAAATAAATCTGTTTAATCTAATGTAACTACAAGTTTGATTGTTATAGACTAATTACTAACATCATTTTTAAATGAGCTGCATAAGCACAATATCCCAAACAAGAGTAGAAACATACATACAGTATAACAAAAATAACTTTAAATTTGTATCAATATACCAAAATCTATACCAATGCAAAATATCTGAGGTTAATAGTTGGCCTTTTATCCTAAATCTATATTCCCCTAAATAATAACAAACAGCCATAACCCACCAAATAACCAACAACCACCCACCCCATCTCTTGAGAACATGGGTGTCCTCTTTTCTAGACTGCTTCCTGTTGTCTGTGAGTGAAGGTATCTTTAGGGGACCTTGATAAAATTAATATAATGGTCAAGTCCTGGGAGGACCAGCTGTAACCTTTGTTGATATATCTCTTGTCAAGATTTGAAGGTCTTCCCCAGTCAAACCTGATTCATATCAACCCTGAAAGAATCCACAGTCTCTTATTTCCTTTGGAAACAAAATAGAACCTCTTCTCCAAGGCATTTTTGACTTCCATTTGACAAATACACTTTTACTTTCACTTTAAAGTTAAACTAGCCCTAAAATATCTACACTGGTTCAATTTAGCTGTCTTGTTCACAATCCCATGTCTCCCAGCACCTGTTGTTAGCTCATCAGAATTCAAAAATTTAAAATCAACACAATACTATATAGGATCCAGCTTCCCTGTATGTTTTCCAATGTTACATGACTTTTTTTCTTTATTATTACATTTACCTTCTCTTTTAAGACTTTTATTATTTTTAAACTATTTCTATGACTGTCTATAACCTTTCTTTTTTCTTAAGCCTACACACATTTTTAAACACATTGAAACCTGAGAAGAGGTTTTTTTTTTCTATCTGAACCTGTTATACTGTGTATCTCTAGGGCTTTTTTTTCTTTTGTCTGCATGAGCAAAAATCTGATAAGCAGTGTGGCTTGTGCCTTTACTTTGGCTTTGGTGACTGTTTTCCCCCACTTCTTGGGTTATTGAGAGCCAAACTTAAAGTTTGAAGTCTGGTTGGAGTTATGTGACCAGAAATTGATTCAACCTTCCTGAACTGGAATGTCAGTGCCCTGCACTGTGGCATGCACTTTTTAAATTTTGTTTCTTTGTTCATACTGAACATGAAAAAGGCAATTGAAGTGCTCTCTTGTGTGGCAGTTTCTTAGAGGAGCCGTATATTTTTTTTCCAGCTTTCTCAGGCCCTACATGGAAACAAAGGCCCCATGTTGGGTGCCAAAATGCAGTTGTACTTTTGTTCCCTTTGGGAGCTTACCACCCAGCTTCCAAATAAATTACAAAAGGACTTATTCTTACTTATGATTACAGGGCCTTTGCTTGTCTTAATTCTAGTCAGCTTTTCTAACTTAAACTAACTTATTTCTCTTCTTCTACATTTTGCCTCTAGGCTTTTTACCTTTCATTATTCTAGTTATGTGGTTGGACAACTGACCCTGGCATTTTTCTCTCCTCCTTTGCTTCCTTCTTCCTCCTATTCTCCTATTTATTCTGTCTACCTGGCAGTCCTGCCTAGCTATTGAACATTCAGCACTTTATTGTACCAATCAGGTATTTTAGATAGGGAAAGTAGCACAACTTTACAGTATTAAACAAATTCAACATAAAAGAACAGAACACATCTTTGCATCATTAAACAAATATTTCACAGCATAAATGAATGTATCGCACCTTAAATTAAGATTTCACAACACCAGAGCTTTCTTTTATGCCTTCCTTTTTATGCCTTCCTCTAGCCAGACCATTGCTTAATTAACAGTTCTTTATATTGAATTCTACAAGCTCATATTACAACATTCTACAAGGTCAAACAACAAAATGGTGTACATTTTGTGTTCCCCTGATCTTGTATCAGTCCCTGGGACTACAGAGGAAAATCAAATATGCATACATATGTGTATGTGCTTGAAAATCAAATATATATATATATACATATATAACATATTTATATTTGTATATATATTATCTATATTTTAATTTGTGAGCTAGTAAAGGTTTTAAAAGAACATTATGTTCTTTTAAGAATCCTTAATTTTTAATTGTGAGTTGACTGGTTATAGCTGTATTTATCTTGAAATAATGTTCTTAAAGAATCTTATTCAAATAAGTTTAGACATGTGACTTTTTTTTTAGAAAAGGGAAAGCCAGGATGTTTGGGACATGCCAGTCAGGGGTAGTAAGAATAATTCCACAGGAAACCCAGGGAGAGAGAGATCTGAGGAAGACTAAGGGAAAATGAACAAAATTTAGGACGTTACAAGGTTGATACAAAGAAGACATGAAAATGTAAAGCTGTAATTCCCCCTATCAGGGGTAAGGGTAGTTTAAATCAAGGGTTCTGGGCTTGAGCATGGAAACAGGAGGAGCTGACATTGGGAAGAAGGGGGAAATTTGGATATTCATTTTGTCTTGGGTAAAAATGACATCTGGGTCAAAACTTTTGGGAGGAATTCAAGATAAAGGCATGGAACACTGAGGGAAACTACTACCTTAGATGCAAGCTAGAGTCTTTGTACAGTGTTTACTGTATTTAGTGAGTGCCCACTGTTTTCCCAGATGGGATGGGTGTACAGCAGACTCATACAAAGACATGGTTGTACCTCAGGGACACAGAACTGTGGGCAAGCATGCCCACCTAGAATGTGCACTCGGCTGTTGTCAGGGCTTAACTCTCTGTCCAGGCTTTTGCAAACTGAGTGGAAAGTTTAGAAACCAAATTCAAAAAGTCTGCTACATAGCCAGAACCTGGAAACAGCCTAGGTGCCCCTCAATTGAAGAATGATTAAAGAAGGTGTGGAACATATACACATTAGAGTTTTACTCAGCGGTAAAAAACAATGACATCTTGAATTTTGCATGCAAATGGATGGAAATACAAAACGTTTTACTGAGTGAGGTAACCCAGACCCAAAAAGAAGAATATGGTATGTACTCACTCATAAGTGGATTCTAGCCTTAATTAAAGGTCTTTGAGCCTATAATTCGTGATCCTAGAGAAGCTAAATAAGAAGGTGAACCTGAAGAAAATCATATAGTTATCCTCCTGGATATTGGAGGTAGACAAGATTGCCAGGCAAACTTGGGTGCACGGGGGTGGGGGTGGATGTAAGGGGAGATGGGTAGAGAGAAGGGAAAAGGGGAGGATTCGGGATAGCTTGTGGGAATAGGATAGGTGCGATGGAGGAAGGATGGATATGGGAGCAGGGAAGTAAATATCTCAACTAAGGGAACCATTTTAGGGTTTGCAAGAGACTTGATTCTAGAGGGGCTCCCAGGTCCAAGGAGAGGTCCCCAGATTGTTCCCTGGGCAGCAGAAGAGAGGGTGCCTGAACTGGCCTTGTCCCATAGCCATACTGATGAATATTTTGCATATCACCATAGAGCCTTCATCTGGCGATGGATGGAGATAGAGACAGAGACCCACATTGGAGCACTGGACTCAGCTCCCTAGGTCCATATGAGGAGCAGAAGGAGGGAGAATGTGAGCAAGGAAGTCAGGATCACGAGGGGTGCGTCCACCCACTGAGACGGTGGGACTGATCTAATGGGAGCTCACCAAGGCCAGCTGGACTGGGAGTGATGGAGCATGCGATCAAAATGGACACTCTGAACATGGCTGGCAATGAAGGTTGACTGAGAAGCCAAGGACAATGGCAATGGGTTTTTATTCTACTGCATGGACTGACTTTGTGGGAGCCTGATTTGTTTGGATGCTCACCTTTATAGACATGTATGGAGGGAGGAGGACCTTGGACTTCCCATGGGGCAGGGAACCCTGACTGCTCTTAAGACTAGAGAGAGAGGGGGAAGTGGGGAGGGGGAAGGAAAAGGGAGGCGGGGAAGAGGTGGAAATTTTTAATAAATAAATAATTAAAAAAAAAAGAAAGTCTGTTATACAGCCAAATCCTTCCTGCTGCTCTTGCATCCTCTCTGGACCTGGCAAGCACTTAGTGATGTTCCTTCTACTTCCTCTGTTTGGAGTAAAAGCTCAGCTCCTTATTGACGTGACTTCTGGAGTAGGAAAGGAGCTTTTCTTCTTCCTTTAGGAGTCTTAACTTTAACAGGTAGAGCATCTTTGCTCTAAAGGGTAAAGGTTTGGCTCTAGGACTTCAGACACCAGCCAACTTTCAGTCTGAGCTCAGCAGCCTTTCTTGGTGCCCTGAAGCTGGGCTCTGTAAGAGGCGGGCACTGTAACCACCCCTTTGAGTGTCCACTGGGCTTTCTCTTGGGCTCAAACCAAGTAAGAGTCAATTAGGCAGATGGAAAAATGCCCAAATCATGAAAAGAAACATCCATTCAAACTCTTCTTTCACTGGGGGAATACCTAAAATTATGAGAAATGCCTAGTATGTTGTACTCATCTAGCCAATGGCTACCCTATCAGATGCTGAAAAATGCATTGTCAGGTACTAGCAAGTGGGTTGGCATGTCCAAGTGAGACAGTCCAAATATTCACTCTTTGGGTCTTAGAATGAGAAACCCTAGTTTAAATGCCACCCCAATATCTACTGTGTTTTATGACTCCGAGAGAGTCACCTAACCTCTCTCTGCCTTTGTTTCCTCCTAAGTGACACAAATACACAACACTGTATTGGCTATTTTCAGACATATCTAAAGTGGTTTGGAAAACGTGTGATCTCATAGTAGAGACACTGTGTAAATGTTAATATTGTGCACATTGAGCAGATTAGTATATCTCACATGCACAACTTATCTTGTTAGTCTTGGTTTTCATAGCTGAATCCTTGGGCTCGGTTTTTCAGAAGGTTTTGCACCCCTAAGGAATTTTGTTTATTTAAAAGACAGTGATTGTGCATGCGAAAATATAATGAAGAAAGAACATAGTTTTTGTTTTGTTTTGAAGCAGTTGCACGATTGGGATAACACTGTAGAGGAGAGGGTGGGCATGACTGGTGGATAGGATTTCCCTGGACCAGACTAGTTGGAAAACAGATCTGTGCATGCAAGGAGACCTTTCGCAAGAGGCCATGCCTCCGAATCGCTTTTGTAACCCAGGGGAATGACCAGGTTCTCAGGCTTGAGTGGTTAGGGAGAGGGGATGATGGTGTTTCATAGCAAAAGCCAATAGAAGCAGGAAATGAGACGCTCCACAGAACTCCCTTGGCACAGTGCCCAGCACAGAGATACTGCCCAAAGCATGTCAGCATCCTTACCTAGTCACGGCAGAGCAAAGCCGATGTGGAGGCATGCAGGTTCTGTTTCCTAATTTCTGTTTGTACACTTGGGTCCTTATGCCCGAGGTAAACAAAATATATTTTTACAGCCTCAAGATTTAACTTGAGTTCTCGCTATGATTTAAGCTGTGATTAGAAAAACTAGGATAATAAACCACAGTGAGACTATAGGCAAAGGCTTCAATAAGGCTTAGAAAAGAAAACAAGCCAACATTCTGTCACCGTTCCCTCTGATTACAAGTCTCCCTCGGAGTCTCCTTTTTCTCTTCTTTTAGGAGAAAGGGAAACACAAATCTTGACAGCTGTGGTTGAGAAACCGTCGACGGCATTGCCGAAACAAGCACATTCGTTATGCGGAGAAGCTAGCCTGCAGCACAGCCAGGAGAGTGCTTCACAGAGCCAGGAGGGTGAAGTGCCTGGGGAGCCTTGGTTGCACTATGTCCTGCAAACACAGTTCTGTGTGCTTAATTTGTGAAAAAATAGACTTAATAATTTGTCAACTCTTGTCTTTCTTCTAGACTCTCCGCTCTCCTTTGCGCGTCCCTTAAAGCAGCATTTGCTTAAACCCAGCACGGGCTCAGAAAGGAAGAATTCTTGCTGAAGTTTTACACCGCTGACTCCAGAGTCCCAGAGCTCCATGGGAAAGGATAAACAAGCCCTAGCTAACAACGTTTGTTTCCGATGTTTTCACCAGAGCCAGTGTCCCTTTAAACATGGCGCATTGCCGTGTGCTCATTTTTCTTTCGGTGTCAGTGCAAATTGAGCTCCTGACTCAAAGAACCTGTGAGCGGCAAGGTGGCTTAGTGTCGGCCTGGTGGCTCTGCACACTTGATAGATGAGAATGGGAGGCCTTGTGGAACGCGCAGCAAGCTACAGTAGAGATAGGGATTCCATAAGGACATGGACTCTGTTGCTCTTTCCTTCAGTTTCCCGTGTTTCCATCCTCACTTTAATGCAAATATTTTTTTCTGGGAAATGACCGGGACTATGAAAGGCCGCAACGGATTTCTGAATTGGCAAGGGCCTCTGGGACCATTTACACAACCCAGAAACTAAGCACAGATGTCTCCAAGGTGGTGAATAAGAATGAGAGAGAAGGCCCGTGTCTTGCTCACGGTCTTGAATCTAGCCACTTTTATCCATTTAAATAAGTCAAGGCTGGCAGATGGAAAATCCGAAATGCTCCTGTCAAGATAAGGGTGACAGGGCTCATCCTTGCACAGACCTGTTCATTTCCTGCTTCTGCTACAGTGATTCTCTGGGTCTAGGGTTTTTCTCTGAGATTGGAAGTATTGGGATGGATGCTCTGAAGGTTTTTCTTTCAGTTCAGGCTTCTGATAGTTTCATAATCCTAAATATAGATATGAATCTGTCCCATAGGTTATTTTCATCAATGTGAAAAAGGAGATCATTTTTCTTCTGAGGAACCTGTGGCATTTCCTGCCCCTAACTTCTACATAGCCACTCCTTTTTCTCAGAACTTTCTTTACCCTCCCTTTTATACTCAACCACGCTTCTTCTGGAATGTAAGCTCCAAGGGAGGAAGAAGCCATCACTGCCATAGTCTGCCGCTTGGTGAAGCCACTGGTATATTAGGCACTCATTAAATATTCACAAAACATGAATTGCATTGGTCATAGACACTGCTTGTTTTTTTTTTTCCTGAAGCCTTATCAAACCATAGTTCTTCAATCTTTACTTGTAGGCTCAGTCTCACTCTGAGCTCTCAGTACTGAATCTGACACACAAGACACAGAGGTCTGTAAGGTCACTGGGACTCTGCCTTTGAGACAAGCTCTAGACTTGGTGCTTGTTTTTGTTGCAGCCATTAAAGAGTGTCTGGCCGAAGAGACGGCAGTTTGGTGTGCTTTGTTCATGCATGACTGGGTGTCAGGTTCCATCTTTGCATTCACCTTCCAGGAACTGCCGATACCTTCGCTCCCTATGACTCTTACCACAGAGAGCAGTTCCTGCAGGCTCAGTTTTTCTCTGTCTCTCCCTGGTTAAGTCAGTTGCCTCATGATCTGGGCCACCCACTGGAGAATTCACTCCCCTTAAACTCTGATACATTAAGTGTTGATTAAAATATTTATCTTGGGGTGGAAAGATATCTTCTTCCGTCGGAGTTGTTTTGAAAACATGAGGACCCGTTCAATCCTCAGAACCTGCTTAAAAAAAAAAAAAAAAAAAAAAAAAAAAAAGGCCAAATACGGCATTACCTGCTTGCAATTCTAAGTTATTGACAGGAAGATCACAGAGATTGCTGGTCAGGTCAGTGAGAGATCCTGCTGCAAAAGAACATGAATAGCAACTGAGAAATAAACCCGAGGTGTCCTCTGGCCCCACACAGGCAATGCATGCATAAGTGTGCTCTTCCACATATGTGTACACAATCACAACCATGTGATATTTGTCCTGCTGATCCAGTCTGTGTATCTGCTAGTACCTCAATCTTTCATTTGATGTGTCTTTTGTTGAGTGGCTCTTATTTTCTAAGTTGGACAGGCAAACCTACTGCCAGCCTAGTGTCCTTTACAGTGCTTCATCGCAGCCTGGCATCGGTTGAGGGAGAGGCACCAAAAACAGGTAGATCCCACTAGATTGCTATCCAGTCAGAGCATCCAGGCTCACTAAAAAAACTGCCTCAAACAAACAAATATAATGCAGAATAGCAATAGAGGAAGAAATCTGATGTCAACTCTGGCTTCCACATGCACGTGTACAGCATGTGTAAACCCTAACACATACATACACAACACCCACTCCCTTAAAAACAGAAAAGAGTTTCCAGCCAGAGAGGAGAGTCATACGTGTGGGGTTGCCATGGGGTACTCCAGGAGTAGTCCTGGAGGCTACAGGTACAGGATATAGAGGAAAGTTTGGACCTAGAGGAAGGGGAACTTGCTGCTAATGTTCCAAATTCTAAAACATTTTTCACAGACTCATAAAACTCATGCACAATAAGATTTGTGAAGACCTTTATAAACTTAAAATCACTAGTAAGTATGAGTATGAACAAGATGGTTTTGTTTACCAGTCTTCTCTGCACTTGATGCTATTCCTAGTGCCTGGCATGGTGAGTCAGATAGAGGAAGTGAAGAGGTTCAAGCTACACTTTGCCATTGGCTGCTGATATTTGGCTAGAGACCAGCTTGATGTGGGATTCCCCTCTGTATGCTGTGGATATGTTTTATTGCCATTGGTTAATGAATAAAGCTGTTTCAGGCAATGTTTTAGTGGAGCAAAGCAAGGCTGGAAGAGGTGGAGAGAGAGGGAGGAGGCAAGTCAGAGAGATGCCATATAGCTACCAAAAGAGTAACATGCCAGCACTGGTAAACCACAGTCTAGTGACAATACACAGATTAACAGAAATGTATTAATTTAAGATGTAAGAGCTAGCTAGAAAGATGGCTAAGCTGTTGCCTAAAGAGTGTTGTAGTTAATATGGTTTCTGTGTGTTTATTGAAGCTGGGCAGCCAGGAAACAAATGAGCAGTCTCTGTTTCCACCAGCTGATATATAGGAGGCAAGGTATCCTGGGGATAAGCCTTGCTTTCCTTTATGCTGGACTTTCAAATTTCAGTACAAGCAGGCAGAAATGGTTATTCTTGATCTTTTTAGAAAGAGTCCGAGGGAGACAAAACCATGGCCCCTTTTTATCCTCTTTCTATCCCATCCTCCATTCTTCTAAACTGTGTTACTTTGAAGAGTCAGGAGTAGGTAGCATGTGTGTTACGAGAAGGATACTGTTTGCCGTAAGGAATGCTGAAGTCCGTAGCTCAGTGAAAGAAGAACATACTGGTAAAACAGTAGGAGAAGCTTATGTGTTCTTGAGCGATGGAGTAACACAACTTGTTACCAGCAGAGGCCTGGAAAGACTTTTGGATATTTCTAAGACAGAGAAAGATAAGTACCTTTCTGCGATGATTTACAGGCATTCTTTTCAGAGTTTCTTCAGTTTCTTTGTTCACTCTTTAAACTTCGTGAAATAGAAACACATACACATTTGGAGGACAATGTGTTCAGAACTGTTTTCCAGTGATTTTTTTTAACTGTATAACTTTGTACTGTTAAGCATAGAGGCCTCTAAGAAATGAGAAAAGTACTGAAAAGGTAAAGCAAACTGATGTGAACATTCATTAGCAGCTAGTTCACTAAGCATGCAGCATAGTTTTGCTTGATTGTCTCCACTGTTAAGTCATGGGAGTACAATTGTCCAATGTTGGCTTTTAATGGGAATAATGAAAAACCAAAAGCCAAATGTAGATAATTGCAAAGCTGAAGTGATCCACTCTCCAAACCCCCAGAGTCACTAAGAGAAAGTGCCAACATCAGATTGTTCTGCTTCCTCGTGCGAAGGGGCAGCCCCAGTGCAGGGAGTGGAAGATCACAGCAGACCTAGGTGGAAGTCCCAGGGCACACCAAAGCTGCCTCAAGGCCTTGGGGGTACACATAAGCAACCTCAAGGCCCCAGGGCACACCAAAGTAGCATTAAGACCCATCAACTGCAAAGCTGTACTGTATGGCGTTCTTTCCAAATGACTTGATTTTAGCCATTTTTGTCGCAAAACCAAACAAAAAAGGACAACGTTGCACCATGATGGATATATTAACTTACTTAACTAAAGTCAATTTTTCCTATCTTCTATCATCTATCTATCTATCTATCTATCTATCTATCTATCTATCTATCTATCTATCTATCTATCTATCTATCATCTATCTATGTATCTGTCTATCATCTACCTATCCTTCTGTCTATCACCTTTCATCTATTTGTCTGTCCATCCCATAGCATTGTGTTATATACTTTAAATATACAGCATAAAAGTTGCTTTTAAAGAACTAAAAACAGGCCAGTGAGGTAGTTTGGTGATAACAGCGCCCTCTGCACAAGCCTGGCAACCTAAGTTCAGTCCCTGGACCCCACGTGAAGGTAGACAGAGAGAACTGATTCTACACAGTTGTCTCCTGATATCTGTGCCTGCACAGCCATTTCCCATAACAACAAAACAATTTTAATAATAAAATTGAAGAGCGTAAAAACAATAAAAATCAAAATAGTCTGAGAATGCTTCCAAAGATGTAAATGTAGAAATGTCTATATTATCTTTTCAGAAAAACTCAGTTTTCTTAAACATTAATAACAGTAAGACTTTAAGGAATATTTCCCATTTCTTACATCTTGAGAGAAAAGCTCTTATCCAGAGGCAAGAAACAGTTTATTCTAGATGATCCATTAATCCCTGGACCAAGCCTATAAATGAAATGGTTTATGGAGAAAAGAATTAAAGAATTTACAGTCTTTGTCAAAACCTCAAAATAACTTCCATTACTTCTCTGTTTCAAATAAAGATTCACAGGCACATCCAGGGAATAATGATTTTCAAATTAAAAAGTTTTATGTGCTTTTCAAATAGAGAACTAAATTGGGATGTCAGGCTCTTTCTCTGAAGAAATGGAAAGAATGTTCTGGAAGGGGCTGTAAAAGCAAAGCCGGGGAGAAGAGTATTGAGGAAGACTGACTGAAATGTTCACAAGCACCATGAAGCTGGGTAGCCCTAACTCTTCACTGCTAAGAATGACCTCCTGAGTAGCCCACATGGAGTAGAGGGTGGGCCTAGAACTTATTTGTGAGCATAAGTCATATACATCATTAGCAAAACAGCTTGCAATCCAAAATAGTTTCTCAAGCTTCTTCATTGCCGAAGAAGGGGGACACGTTCTTCAGTAGTGTACCCATGGATGAGTCTCCAATGCTCATTGACCCTGAAGTTCACTGGTATACACACACACGCACACACACACACACACACACACACACACACACACAGAGAGAGAGAGAGAGAGAGAGAGAGACAGAGAGACAGAGAGAGAGACCAGCAGTGATTATTGTTCTCTGAACTAGCTTTTATTGCCAACTTGACTACCGTATAGTTGTCTGAAAGGAAAATATCTATTTAGAAATTGCCTCTATGATTGGAGTGGCCTGTGCTGCCACTTGGGACATTTGGGTCTGGCCTGCTGCTGAGGACCATGTCTAGGTTTATAGACCTATCACAGCTGGGGTCTGTGTTGTCTGTTCCCCCATGTTGCCACCAAAAGCCACAGGGACGCCTGGGGTCTAGGCTACAACCTGTGGCCATGTTTATGTCCAAGGGTCATGCTTTCCACTGGGGCCTTGATGATCTGAGAGGCCTGTGCTCTCACAAGGGGCTATGGTATTGTTCAGGCCCGGGCTGCTGCCAAGGTCCATGTCTGGATCTTTGTTCCTGCTGCAGTTGGGGTCGGTGATAACATGCACAGCTTGTGCTATCACATGTGTCATAGGAAGCATGAGTGTTGAAACCTAAGGGCCATACTGAGTCAGCCCCACCCTTCACTGGCCCTGGGCTGGCTGTCCCTGCCCCTTGTTGGACATGAGAGAAGGAGACCTCACTCTCCTCATGGGAGCTGGCCCCCATACTCAGGAGAGATGGCCCCACCCCTCCCTGTGGGTGTAGAAGAGTTAACTTGGATGGCTTGGGCCAGAGCGATGGCTGTAGGGTCTCTATGACTTGGGGCAACAGCGGTTTGGTGAGGGTCCAGTGACGACGGTGTGCCAGAGGCCTTGAACCAGACCAAAGAGTCATGGCAATGAACATCTGTAGGTGGGGCTGATTGGACGAAAGGGTTTACTGCGTAACACACTGAAACCTCAGTGTTAGACGGATGTGAGATGAAGAGGTGGTGGAGAGACAGAAAAGACAGAGTTTTGTTTTCAATTAAATGTTGGGGTGGTTCTTTGGGGGAGTGCTGCAGGAGTGAGGGGGGATATGGAGGGACTATGAAGCGAGTAGGATTGGGATGCATGATGTGAAATTCCCAAAGAATCAGTAAATAAGTTTATTATTAAACAAAAGGAATTGCCTCCATCAGGTCAGCTGTGGGCGTGTCTGTGAAGGGTTGTCTTAACTGTTAATTGATATGCATAAGAAGGTGTTTGGTTGAGGGACTCAGTAGTTGGCAACAAGCTGCATCATGTTGAAGATGTCCCTTCTATATTGATTTTTTCCTACCACAATACTTGACTTTTAACAGACATGGAGATCCAGGTTAGAAAGATGACTAAAAATTTATTTAAATTTTTTGGCAACCTTTTCATTGAAATACAAACAAATGTATTGAAAAGTCCACAAGTCCCTTGCCTCTTGATAGCTTTCCAATAAAACACACACACACATGTTAAGGAATGGGACATTTGTAGAATTACAGAAGATCTCTTGAGCCCGTTTCGAGACACAGTCCACTCCACCCTCTTAAGGTCGAATATTTACATCTCTACTTGGAAAATCAATAAACTGAGATCTGTGATGGATGAAGACCCATGCTGTGTAAGGGATTTGACCAAGAACAAACTATTAATGAGAACCTGAAAAGATGGTCTTGTGTGGTCCAATTAAGTGTTTTCCCATCAATTAAATTAATTAATTAACTAACTGAAGTTTATTTAATCCCATCTTATTTAACAGTATGTCAACCCCAAAACAATGGAAAACTACAATAATGGTCCCCAGAATGTTTTATTCATTGAAACAAAGTGATTATTCCTGCCAGGTGGTAGCCTTGTTCTTGAGTATTTGTGCATCAACAGATACAGCATCTTTTCTTATTTTGGATATTAATCATAGCTTTTGAAGTTGCTCTCTGACTTAAGTACTGTCTCTGTGTTTCTGTATCTTCCCCATTCTCAGTGCACAGCTATGAGTGCTTTGAGTGAGGTGCTGGGGTTTGCCTGTGTGGGTGGCAAGGGTCTTTGTAGGGAGTTTTTCTCGGGGAAGTTGGATGTGAGCCACCCAATCAAGTTTCTAGATTCTCTGGGATTATTTTATTTTACTAGGTAATTCACCTTTCAAATGCCTGGAGGAGGGCAGGAACTGCAAGTATTTTGAGAGCAGCTTGCTGGAGGAGATGTAGGGCTGCTCCAGCTCCATCTGTGCCTCGTTCCCTTTCTCCTTTGAGGACGACTAGCAGCTGTCTCGTTTATGTCACCACAGCAATGATCAAACACTTACCTCTTGTTTAATCTTAAATTGCCCTGCTTTGTAAAAAAGAAAGTGTTATTGCTAAATATTTTGGCTTTATGGTATTATACTTTACATACATACAGGTCATATAGTTTAAACAGGCAGATATTGAATGTTGATGCACACCTTGCTGGACTGACTTTGATGGGTTTATCATGCTCAAGGTAAAGAGCAGGCACCACTTTGGGAACTTCCTTCTGTACCCTGCTCCATGCCATGCAACCAGCAGGATAAGAGACTGCAAACACCCTGGACCTTTTCCCGACTGCCTTAGGAACCTCCCCTGCTGTTCCATCACACACAGACACACACACACACACACACACACACACACACACACACACACACACACAGCAGGGTAGGTGATGAAAACAACTAGGCTCCAAACTAGTTCTGCCTAGGAAACTTCCCCGGCTGTCCCAGTCCACACAGACCCCAAACACCCCATCCACATCCCCCTCTGCTTTCCAACCCCCATCTTGAAAAACACCCAACCTCTCCTGACAACAGAATAAGAGAACTAAACACCACGGAGTCTACTGCCTTGGGGTTAGACATGACAAGGGGGACAGTGATACCGATAATAAAGATATTTTTTTTAAAAAAAGCATAAAACCTTTATTCCACTAAGTTGGAAAATCTAAAAGACAAGGATGTATATATAAATACAACAACATTAAACCAGGGTGAGATAAATAATTTAAGTAGAACAGATCTACAACTGGTAATAAGAAGAAAGCAATAATAAAAGGTCTCCCAACTAAAAACCAAAAGCCTAGGACATGCTGGATTTACTGAAGAATTCTACCAGACCTTCAAAGAAGAATAAGTCTCAATAGTATTCAAGTGGTTCCATAAAGAGAAAAGGAAAAAAATGTACTATATTTTTTAGTTCTATCTATTTGCCTGCAAATTTCAAGATGTCATTTTTTTTTCTGTTGAGTAGCATTCTATTGTATAAATGTACCACATTTTCTTTATCCATTCTATGGTTGAGGGACATCTTTCCAGCTATTATGAATAATATTGCTATGAACCTAGTTCAGCAAATGTCCTTGTTGTATGAGTATGCATCCTTTGCGTATATGCCCAAGAGTGGTATTGCTGGGTCTTAAGGTAGGTTGATTCCCAATATTCTGAGAAACCTCCACACTGATTTCCAAAATGACTGAACAAGTTTGCCTTCCCATAAGCAATGAAGGAGTGTTCCCCCTACTCTGCATCCTCTCCAGTGTAAGCTATCATTGATGTTTTTGGTCTTAGCCATTCTGACTGGTGTATGTTTATAAAGCTAGTATTTTTCTCATGCCAGAAACACACACACACACACACACACACGATTCAATACATATACATTAGATTCAAGATGAGTGCATCATAACCAAGTTGGTTTCATTTCCACTGGTGAGCTGATTCAACACATGTATTTTAGTCAGGATTCACTAGAGGAACAAAACCAAGGAGATGGTGTGTGTGTGTGTGTGTGTGTGTGTGTGTGTGTGTGTGTGTGTGTGTAATCATTAGAGATCATGAATTTGAGAGGAAGTTGGAGCCACACAGATAGCATTGGAGAGTTAGAGTGGGGATAATGTGGGGTGAAGATGATGGTAATACAGCCCTCATATATGGAACTCTTAAAACTTTTAAGAGGTATGCTTAAAAACTATGCTTTAGAGGGATGTAAAAGGACAAGTCACCCATTTGGATAAAGTATTCCCATACAGGTATCCATCAAAGAGTTTATAACCAAACAACTATTTCTAGTCAAGAATCAAATAAATAACAGATCGGTAAGAATACAAAAATATTAGAACACAAATGTAACAAAAATTACTAAAAGCATCAACTATACAAAGGAAGATGCTTTAATTTCATCTTCAAAATTCTCCTTCAAGGAAGTGAAATTAAAATCAAGATGATAGGACACACTACTGACATAGAAGGAAAGGGCAGGTTGGAAGTTGGGACATGGGATCAAAGACAAAGAGGAATAGGTAGACATTTTAGCATGGTGAAACAATTTTATATCTTTTTATTAATTACATTTCTTCTTTTGAGATTTTCATGCATGCATACAATGCATTCCACTTGCTCTCAACTCTACCCTCTATCAACTCCCTCTTTTCCCCGGTCAGTTCCCAAACCCTACTTCCTCTCTTCCCTGGTTAATTCCCATTCCTACCTCCTCTCTTCCCTGGTCAGTTCCCAAACTCTGTCTCCTCTCTTTCCTGGTCAATTGTCCATCCCTCTCTTCCCTCTTCAATTCCCATCCCTACCTCCTCTCTTCCCTGGTCAATTCTCCAACCCTAACTCCTCTCTTCTCTGGTCAATTGCCCAACCCTCTCCTCCCTCATCAATTCCACATTCCTACTTCCTCTCTTCCCTGGTCAAGTCCTCATCCCTGCCAATCTCCTTCCCACATTCAGATCTTTTTGTTTTGTTCATGTCCCTCTGGGTTTGACACAAATATCTTGTGGCCTTGGGGTTGAAATTATCCACTGGAGGCTGGTGAGTACACAGTGGGAACATGGTGGAAGACAGTGGCTCCCCCTCTCCTAGAGTCAATCAGTAGTGTGTACTACATCAATAGAGGTAGGTTCCCATAACTTACTGCTGAGGACTTGTCTTGGGTAGACCTAGTGACAAGCTGCTTTGACTTCATGATTACATTTGCTATGTCTTATCTAGAAAATGGGATTTCATTGCACTATTCCTCGTCTTCTGACTCCTGTATTTTTTCTATCCTCTCTCTGTGTCTCTCTCAACCGTTCCCTAGCCTTTAGAAGACATAATGTAAATGACTCATTTAGACCTGAGCCCTCATCTGTCACTTATTCTCAACATGTGCCACCATTCTCTGATTAGGGTTGAAAGTAGCCTTTGACTAAGAGTGTAAACAGATACATTCTGAGGCATACACACACGCTCCTACTGAGTCTATTTAGGGTTGTTTGTATATGCCTGTGTTTGGGGATGCCCAACTGGGACAAACGTTCAGGGCATTCGTCCTTATTCTTCCTTTCTCAGAAGTCTTCTGTCTTCATCTGCAGCTCTTCTTCTAAGGGTGGCAGTGCTGTTAGATTTTCCCCATCCACACTGCCATGTTGGCTTCCATGTGGCGCTCTCACACCCGTGCTATAACATAGCAACTGGTACTTCTCTCTTCCAGGTCTGTTTGAGGTAACCATATGGTTAAGGTCTCATGGGTGCAACTTCTTGTTGTATTTTGAAGGCAGGGCAGACATTCTGGCCCTCTGGCTCTTATGATCTTTCTGCCTGCTTCTTCCTCAGTGTTCTCTGAGCCTTAAGTGTGGGGATTTTACTGTAGATGGGTCAGCGGAGGATGGTCTCAATTTTGTGGTTGTAGATTCTCAGTATTAGTCTTTATCTAAAAATAAAAATAAAAGTTTTGGTGAAGGGTGAGAGCTATATTTAGCTTTGAATATAGGAGAAATATTTAGAAAGCAGTTATGGATTGCCTGGTTTATAAAAGTGGGAGAAGTAAGTTCTCCACTAGGGTCCATGATCACTACATGTAAAAAAAAAATACAGAAAGTTAAAGTTGAATTTTTTTTTGGTTTTTTGAGACAGGGTTTCTCTGTAGCTTTGGAGCATGTCCTGGAACTAGCTTTTGTAGACCAGGCTGACCTTGAACTCAGACAGACCTGCCTACCTCTGCCTCCTGAGTGCTGGGATTAAAGGTATGCCCCACCACCGCCCAGCTAGTTGAAATTTTTTAATGAAAAACTTTAATTAAAGGCAAAAACATCTTTTATATTTTGTTAAAATACATTTTAACTATTATTTTTCTACATTCTTTTTAAATAGTAAATATGTATTGTTTTAAAAATCTTTGCTTTACCTCAGTTCACAAAAAGTTTAGGACAGTCTTTTTGTAGAAGGATTATAGTTTTAATTCCTAAGTTAATGTATGTAGTCTATTTCAAGTTGTTTTAATGCGACTAGGTGATGAAGAGTTGAGGTTCATCTATTATATATACATTCCAGTGTGTCCCAGCGTAATTTGAAAAGCAAAAGTTTCTTTTGCTATCTTTACTGTGGGCTGAGAAATGAAGTAGGATATCAAAGGAGCAGAGAGGAAGTCTGTGAATACAGTAAGGGAGCAATCGGTGTTGAGTGACAACGATGGTGAAGAGGGGAGACCAAATCAGGATGATCTTGTGAACCTTGGTGAGTTGTATTTTATTCTAAGATCACTTAATTGCCTCGAGGGTTTGAAGCAGGCCTTGCATGATCTGATATGTCATTTTTATGTGTTTAATGTCTTCTGACTAATTCAGTAAACTCTCTGAAAAAGGTCACAGCTGGCCATGCAATAGTAAACTAACTTTACTTTGGTTCTACCTTTTCTTCAGTGAGGGATCATTTTGTCCCACAATGCAGTAATTCTAATTAACCTTCTCCTTCTCTTGGAAGAGATTATAAAATGAGGCCAATGCACTTTTTGGATGTCAGCTTATAAACTGTGACTGCCAGAAGTTTTTTCCCCCCAAGGCTATTAAAAATTCTACCTGGTGCTTTATGTCCTTCTGGCTCCCTTCCTTCTGGCTCCCATCCTTCCTCCACTTTGTTGCCAAGGTAAATGCTGTGCTTGTGCCAATAAGGAAAGACTTAAGAAGATTTCAGTTATTTGAAATTGCATCACCTCGGTGATTATTACCTGCTTAATTTCAAGTGCATGAAATAAAACAAACACGAAAATCTAAGACAGCATCTTTACACTAAAGAAAATTATCAACAGTATCCTGTTTTTTATTTACATCATACAGCAGCTAGTTATCCATGCCTGGCATATTTTAATTAGCATAATGGTCTCTAGGCTTATTCACACTCTTGCAAATGACAGTTTGCTTTTTACAATAAAAGGACTAGATAGTGCTCAATTGTCTGTGTGAGAGAGGGTGTATCTCTCTCTGTCTCTGTCTCTGTCTCTGTCTCTCTCTCTCTGTGTGTGTGTGTGTGTGTGTGTGTGTAGTTGGACTCAAGATGAGCTCAATAGTAGGGAACTCATGCTTAGTATGTCCTAAATAAACACTGGTAGCTGAAGGGGACACAGACCCTAGAGAAGAACCTGCCACTGCCTTTTCTCCAAACCAATATAACTTCTAAATGTATCCTAAATACTTTACCTTCATAGTGACAGATAAACATAGCTCTCACCCCTCATCAAAGCAACTTTATTTTGCAACAGATAGAGACTGTTACAGGGATCCACGACTGGTAAAAATACAGAATACACACACACACACACACAAATATATTGTTAAAATGTGTATATATATATATATCACTCTATGATGTATGTATGAATAACAACATCATATCATATCTTAAAAATTATTGCTTGTTAAGTCAGGCAGTGAAGATGCATGCCTTTAATTCCAGCACTTGGGAGGCCAAGGAAGGCAGATCTCTGTGAGTTCAAGGCCAACCTTGTCTACAAGAGCTAGCTCCAAGACAGGCTCCAAAGTTACAGAGAAACCTTGTCTCAAAAAACAAACAAACAAACAAGAGTTATTGCTTATCAATTAAAACAAACTGGTGCTTGAACAATGAAGAAGAAAAAAGAATGATTGAGGAGAGACAAAAACTTTTTAAATTATGTATTCAAACTCAATAGACAGAAAGGTAAGTTTTTGGTAGAAAATGAAGAATGAAGAGACATTCAGTGTCTCTATATACCCAAGTTATATGCTTGTAGCCAACAAATATCTGTATTTGCTGAAACTGCATTACTGTGACTGATTCCAGAGTAGCAGTTTAAAACCATCCTAGAGATGAGGAAAGCATGAGGTCCTGTGCACTTGACCGTAGTGCTATATCTGGGTCATTTCTAGTTTAAAATGGCAAAAGGGAACCGTTTGGATGATGTAGATATTTCATACTTATTGCAAGTGGTGCTTAAGATGTACAACTCAATGCTTTTCATGTGAAACTCCTAAGATATATGTGCATTTAATTAGATGAAAGTTATACCTCACCTATTAATAAATAAGATGATTTCCTTATGGTGAAAACTGAATTATACTGTATTGCCATATTCCACTGAACATGAAAATAAATGAGTAGATTTTTTGGTCTCTCCCACCTAGGGCTGTCTCTAGGAGCCTAACACAAAGGCAGTCAACATTTGAAAGACTTAGTTTCTCCCTTCATCCTCTCCCTCTTAAATTCAGGAACCTTTCCAGGTGCCCAGCCTATTGAACTGGTGTGGAAAAAAAAAACCTACTTGCCTTGGTTCAACCCCCTAATGATTTCCCAAAGCCACCAAACCATACCTAACCTTGGGACTCTTCTGAGCCACTCACATGACCCCAGTAAGAAAACTGGTCTCCATGGGTCTATCCCCTTGAAAATCCCTCAGTCTACCTAAGCCACTACCCAACTGCAGGCCTTTGGACAGGTGGGATACAAACATGTACCAAAAGGAACCCAATACCTAGTTCCAGATACCCAGGTTCCATTACAGAAACACGAACATTTTTTAAAAAGATAGTTTATCACCCCAAATATCAACTCCACTGTAATGGTACCTAATGAGAACAACTTAGAAGAAGCCCACAGCACTTAATTCAAAACAGCAATTATAAACATGCTCAAGGAGTTCAGGAAATCCAAAGAGGACACAAACACCCAAATGAACTTAAAGAGGACAGGAACAAACGTGTGAATGAATCCCAAGAAAATACAAACAGTTGAATGAAATAGTCAAGACCATTCATGATATGAAAATTGAATTCAACAGAGAAAGAAATACTGGAGAAAACCCAAAATGAAGTAAAGTTGGAAATGAGAAATCTCATTTAGTCAAATAAAAAGTCAATGAAAAGCTCCCTCAATGGAATGGATCAGGTTGAAGATAGAATATCAGGGCTTGAGAACAAAGCAGGGGAGTTGGATCATTCGATCAAAGAAAATGATTTAGAAGAAAACTCATGAAGGCAATATGCAGAAACTTTCAGATACCATGTAAAGACAAAAACCAGTGATTTATAGAAATGGAATAAGGAGAAGAATTCAAAGTTAAAGGCATAAAACATAGTCTGCAACATAAAATGATAGAAGTTAATTCCCCAAATCTGGGAAACGATATGGCCTTTCAGGTACAAGAAGCACATAGAACGTTAAGTGGAACTAGAAAACAAACTCCCCATGCCATATTATACTAAAAATGTTAAATATATAGAACAAAGGAAGAGTCTTGAAAGGTGTAAGAGAGAACATCTAAGTCACATATAAAGGTAGTCCTGTCAGAATAGCAGAAGTCTCAACAGACACCCTAGAAGTCAGAAGAACTGGACACCATGTTTCAAGTTCTGAAAAATGACAAATACCAACCCAAACAACCTTACCTAGCAAAGCTGTCAATAATAATTGTAGGGGGAAGAAAACCTTTCCAGGATTAAAATCTTGAGAAAAGAATGTATGAGCACCAACTCAGTCCCACGGAGAAAGATTGGCACAATCACAAGGCTATGAGGGAAAATAAATTATGCTGGAACAGACAGCATAGATTAAGCACATATCTATTTATGATAATTCTGAATATTAATGGCTGTAATCCCCCAATAAAATTACATAAATTAGCTGTTAGGGTTACAAACAGGATCCAATTTATTGTTGCTTGCAAGAAACATACCTCATCAATAACTGTCAATACTTTAGGGTATGTATTACAAAATAGTACCAGGACACAAACAAGCAGGAATTGCTATTCCAGTATCAAACAAAATAGACCTTCAAGCTAAAGTTAATGAAAAGAGGTGAAAAAGAGATCACATTCTGACCAAGGAAACTAGGAGGTCATTATAAATCTAAACATATATACATTAAACTCAGATGCACCCAATTTTATACAACAAATAATACTAGATATGAAGCCACAGATTAACATCAATACAGTGTAATAGTATGCCTTCAATACCCCACTTTCCCCAATGAATAGGTTTTCCAAACAGAAAGATAGGAACATCAGAGCTAAGTATCATCATAGACCAAAAGCACCGACCAAAATCTAAAGACTGTTCCACCAAAACACTATTCTTGGTAGTTTGTGTAAGTTTCTCTAAAATAAACCAGATGTGGGAAACAAAGAAAATCCCAATAAATTTAGAAAAATTGAAGTAGCTCCACATATTTTATCTGACAACAATAGAACAAACTTAAAAACCAACAGAAGAAAAACCTCCAAAATGTAGACAAACTCAATGAAATTAAATAGCACACTGTTTAATGATGAATAAGCCATGGAAAAAAATCAAGAATGAAATGAAAAAATACTAGAAGCAAATGAAAATGAAACTACAACATACATAACTGAAGTCATAAGACAGAAATTTATTACTGTACAATGTATTATATTACAAAATCAGAATGAGGTCAAATAAATTACTTAGTGATATAGCTTAAGAGTTTGAAAAGATAAGAATAAAAACCAACCCATTAATAGTAGATAATAAAAATAATAACAGAAGCATAATAATGGCACAAAAACACACATGAGAAATCAGCGCAATATAATAGAAAAGGCAAATTTAAGTACACATAATGATAACCACCTGATTGTTGATAAAGTTGTCAACAATACACGAAAACAGCATCTTCAACAATTGGTGTGTAGAAAACTGGGTGTCTACATGTACAGGAATGTGCCTCTCCCCTTAGCATAAGACCCAAAACTGAAATAAACGAGTGTAGGGACAGTATTGCAATATATGGGCCCAGATAGATTTCTAAATAGAACTGTGGTTTCTTAGGAAACAAGCCCAACAGTTGATAAATAGGACTTCATGAAACTAGATGAGACTTCATTTAACTTCTGTACAACAGAAGAAAGCCAACAAGGAGACAGTGCACAGAAGTGAGAAAAAAGCTGGGCTGGTTATATATATATGACAGAGGATTAATACTCAGAATACACAACGAGCTTAAAAACTAAACATCAGAAAAACAATCCAGTTAAAAGCAGGCTACAGATCTGAACAGAGAATGTTCAGGTGAAGAAATGTAGTCGGTGTTTAATAAA